>NC_058080.1:399260367-399860367 GCF_014858855.1 Bufo gargarizans | reverse complement strand
AATCAGAAGGGGCCGACCCAGGAGGAGGACTAAAAGATTTTATTGTCAGGACCCCATCAGGAGGAGGACTAAAAGATTTTATTGTCAGGGCCCCATCAGGAGGAGGACTAAAAGATTTTATTGTCAGGACCCCATCAGGAGGAGGACTAAAAGATTTTGTCAGGAACCCCTCATCAGTATTATACAATGACATAATATACAGTGACACTGTAGGAAATGGACAGAGCAGCTACTGGGCCTGGTCTGAGAGAGCAATCTTGACTAGCCACAGGATTGGGTGTTGCACAGGAGGAGGAGGTTGCAAAGAAGTATTTTTTGGGGGGTCGGCACATTCAAAAAGGTGCTATGGGTCCAGTCATTTCTAGTTACGCCACTGCATGTGTGCTTGCCTTCTACACATACCATACAACTATGAGTGATATAAGGAGACTTCAGGGTTAATAGTATGGTACGGTATGTATAACAGAATGCTCTATGATTTTGGATATGATCCTGGTTATGAAACAAAATGCACCAATATTGCCTCTGTGTGGGAACCAGCATGAGGCTCAGATTTTTACCGTCAAGTGGACTTCCTTGTAGGGTTTTGGAGACTATTTACTCAAAGAGATATACTGCAGTAATAAAAATAATTTCTCCGCTGCTCCCTACAAAGGGGTTACCCCCAGATCACCTTTCACAGCACATTTGTATGACTATAAGGCTGGTTTCACACATTGGCCCAGATCCTATAGATGGCATAAACTTAAAGGGATTCTGTCACCTCTTTTTACCCTATAGAGATGTGGACATGCACGGCTAGATCGCCGCTAGCATCTCCGCAATATACCTCTCCCATATCTCTGAGTGGTTTTATTGAGTGTAAAAAATGATTTTATATATATGTAAATCAGCCTGGTAAGGAACCCAAGGGGCTGTACTAACCATTCTGGGGCCCAGCCACGCCCCCTGTGAAGGAGCCCAGCACCGCCTGTACCCAGGAATTGCCTCCTTGCTCAGATCGCCGTAATCACATGTGCAGTGGCGGCATAGTGTTCCTTCCCTGTGCTGGGCTCCTTACCAGGCGGATTTACATATATAAAATCATTTTTTACACTCAATAAAACCACTCAGAGATAAGGGACTGGTATATTGCGGACATGCTAGGGGCGAGCTAGCCGTGCAGTCCGCATCTCTATAGGGTAAAAAGAGGTGACAGAATCCCTTTAAGCATATATTAGACGGAGAAAATATCGTACCAAATGTCGTTAATGCAAACAAAATTGAACGAGACTTGCGAGATGTAATAAGCATAAGGGATTAAATTGGGAGAATTGCTAGTTTCTCACCAATTGAGATCTTTCATGCTGCTAAACAATTATCGTTCCTTGGTCACAGATCCGATCCTATAATATGGAGTCGTCTACTCGCTTACAAATCACATAGAGGCATGGTACTTTTTAGCGAACGATTAACGAGCAAAAGTATTAACAAACATCGCTCTATGTAATAAGCACATTACTGGTCGCTAACGAGTCGCAAAACCTTTGATCTACAATCGTTATCTGTAAGACATCTGCTGGTCTAATACATGCCTTAGACTGGTGGTCTAAACCTGCACCTGATTTCTCACAATGGCTGGATGATACATGCATCAGCAGGGAAAGACACGTTTATCTAGCTCCATACCAACAACTGGTTGGCTTACTTTGAGACAGAATTTTAGGCCAGAACTCTATGTGCAGACATATTAGTAAATCTGGGCCCCAGCATTTTTTGCAATAAGGCCAATGACATTTTTGATGCAGGTTTTGAGCCAAAGGCTAGAATAAATTTAACAGGAAGGGGAAATATAAAGAAAAAACACCATTAAATTAATGCATTTTTTGTTTAAGGGCGGCCTTTCTTAGTTACATGGTTTTGTGGTGTATTTTTTTATATATTTTTTTCCCATAGAGAAGTATTTGAGGAAAAAAAATATCCTCCTGTTGAAGCTTATGTGAAGCGCATGTTGAGGTGTGTCTTCGACCCTCTGCTTCACTCTCCTTCAAACATGACTACAGGTTTGTTATATCTTTATATGTTTTTTGTGATATATATGGCGATTTTCTTCTTCCCTTCCTCTTTGTCCAACAGTGACTAGAGAGTGAAGGGCTTTTTTTATGTGGGGATCTAACCCCATCCCCACTGCAGTGTTGGGTCCACTGCATTGGATCTTTTTACCCCAGCCACTGGATTATTGCAGGGATTGTTACCAAATTGGTAACCCCTATATTAGTTACATGTATTTCCATCTTTTGTGGGAGTGGGTGTATGTGGAGGGTTCCATACTTAGTGCAGTGTTTGTGGAGAATATTTCACAATCTGATGAAATGCCAGGGGGCTAAAGTCGGAAGCGGCCAGAATCAGAAAGAGGTTGAGAAACAATAAACTACGGTAAGTTATGAAAGGGAAATGAATGAAACAGTTATTTCCATTACTCTGGTTCATTAGGGAATCCTTCCATATAATAGTAAATGCAGCTGAACGGGAATAGAAGGGCACACATCCAGTCAGGACCCGAGCTGAAAAGCCCATAGCCTGTGTGGGTACAATGGAGATGGTGGCATCAACAAAGCAACAGAGGAATAAGTACTAACTAAACTGTCTTTTATCCAGAAGTCAGAAGGAAGCATGGGTTTTTTAAAACCTACGGAGAACCCATTTAAGTTTGTGGCTATCACAGTGTTTTTTTAGTTCCATGATTAGTGTCATGATGAACTGCTGACTTTGAAGTTCTATTTTGAGGTCCTTTTCTGTCTACTAAATGTTTATCTAGGCTTATGAAAAGACTAAAATAGCAGTCATTATTCCATCAGTCATTACAATCCTCCACCTACTATTCTAATGAGACTACCTTGGAGATAATCTCTTCCACTGTACAGCAGTGTCATAAACTGAGATTTCTCCTGTCCCTTTCAGAACTGTCATCCTCATTAGTTCTAGAGAAGGACAATCTTTTGTTTTTAATGGCATAGTACTGCCAAAATTGAAAAAAAAATTATAAAAAATATTTTCTTTGAATATTCAGTTTATAATAATACTCCTTTAGTATACCTTATAAAGTATAAGCTGCAGGTGGCCACAGAGCCGTCTGCACATACTACAAGAGTACATCATGCTTACGATTAATGATATGGGAAGTCAATCAGAGCTTGTTCACTTTCCTCCTCACTAGGCATCTATCGGTAGAGGTTTGAATGAACGATTGCTCTTGTGATTGTTCACTCAATTCCCCCCCCCCCCTTTGTAATTACATTGCTTGTCAGCAGCGACTCTCCCATTTACGCAGTTGAAATATATGGTCGACAAACTATTGTACAAACAATTGACCAATCAATGCCCTGTTTAAATGAGCCTTTATGTATAGCCTGCCTCTAACCGGTACCAGATAACTTGAAAATATCTGGGGGGGAACAAACACCCAATGTATACTGATAATGTTACAGCTGAAATTAACCCATACAGGTACGTGGCTGCCCAGTCATAGTGGTTTGGCTGCAAAACCGTCTCAAATGAATACAACCTCAGTATTAGGTTGGAGTTACTATTAAAAATACATCATGAATGCAAAACCAGTACTCATTTGAAACGATTCTGGTGCCTATTGGGTAAAACCTCCTAAAGTCCAAAAATAAATGAAAAATATATGTGCAAAATGACTATGTAATGTAATTTTAGCTAGAAAATCCTACAGCGACTGAAGACACATATGTTTCATCCACTTGTAGGAAATTAGTTAAAGGGCTGGACATTAGTGAAGACAGATTTAGGTTGACAGAGCCTAATGGTCACCCTGAGCTGGCTTTAGACAGTCTGATGACATAGACAGTTACTGGGATTATCACCTTTCACTTTGTCGCGTGACTGGCAAAGATTACAAAGGGATACCATACAGCATCTAACCTACAGCACCACACAGAACATGAATGAGGTATCTTACCCGCACACCTTGATCCATATTGAAGCATAGCACTTGCCAAGGAGCTGTGTACCTGAACATTGCTCGCAACGCTCAAATATACTGGAAGACACTGTAGATGGATCCAAGTGCTTATCAGGACTATCTGTTGTAGATGCACATTCCCTTGGATACAGCTCCCTCTGCACAATCGGCTGCAAAAAGTGATGCCTTCCAGTACATTTACCGAGAATTTTACAGCCTACGGGAACAAAACTTCTGTATGCACTGAAGCAAGAGAGAGACTGTGAAAGTAATGCAAGATAAGGAGCTTTCTCTCAGGAGGAGCTTAGATCAAACTCAATTACCATAACCCCTTGAACCTGCTCGCCTCTCACACAGGCTCTAATTCTCACAATGGCAGGTGATGCTAATGCCCAGGCCTTTGTTTCCTGGTGTTCAGCTAATTATCCAATTTTCCACCATCAGTGCAATAAAAACAACTAGAGATAGATAGATAGGAGATAGATGATAGATAGGAGATAAATAGATATACCGTATTTTTTGCCCCATTAGACGCACTCCCCCTCCCCCCAAACTGGGGAGAAAATACCCCTACGTCTTATAGGGCGAATACTAATGAGCGCTTCCATTATGGAATCGCTCATTAGTACGGTAGGACCAGGAAGCTGTAAAGGTTCTGTACTCACCGCTTCTTGATCCTCGGCTGTGGGTGTCAGTTCACAGCACAGCCGACAGCAGGAGGAAGAGGATTGCGCTGGAGGAGAGGAGCAGAGGCGCCCAGGAGCAGGAGAGGTAAGTGGTTTATTTATTTTGTGATCTGAGGCTGGGGGATGATTACATACAGACGTGGACAAAATTGTTGGTACCCTTTGGTCAATGAAAGAAAAAGTCACAATGGTCACAGAAATAACTTTAATCTGACAAAAGTAATAATAAATTAAAATTCTATAAATGTTAACCAATGAAAGTCAGACATTGTTTTTCAACCATGCTTCAACAGAATTATGTAAAAAAATAAACTCATGAAACAGGCATGGACAAAAATGATGGTACCCCTAACTTAATATTTTGTTGCGCAACCTTTTGAGGCAATCACTGCAATCAAACGCTTCCTGTAACTGTCAATGAGACATCTGCACCTCTCAGCAGGTATTTTGGCCCACTCCTCATGAGCAAACTGCTCCAGTTGTGTCCGGTTTGAAGGGTGCCTTTTCCAGACTGCATGTTTCAGCTCCTTCCAAAGATGCTCAATAGGATTGAGGTCAGGGCTCATAGAAGGCCACTTTAGAATAGTCCAATTTTTTCCTCTTAGCCATTCTTGGGTGTTTTTAGCGGTGTGTTTTGGGTCATTGTCCTGTTGCAAGACCCATGACCTGCGACTGAGACCAAGCTTTCTGACACTGGCTAGTACATTTCTCTCTAGAATTCCTTGATAGTCTTGAGATTTCATTGTACCCTGCACAGATTCAAGACACCCTGTGCCAGACGCAGCAAAGCAGCCCCAGAACATAACAGAGCCTCCTCCATGTTTCACAGTAGGGACAGTGTTCTTTTCTTGATATGCTTCATTTTTTCGTCTGTGAACATACAGCTGATGTGCCTTGGCAAAAACTTCGATTTTTGTCTCATCTGTCCACAGGACATTCTCCCAGAAGCTTTGTGGCTTGTCAACATGTAGTTTGGCATATTCCAGTCTTGCTTTTTTATGATTCGTTTTCAACAATGGTGTCCTCCTTGGTCGTCTCCCATGTAGTCCACTTTGGCTCAAACAACGACGGATGGTGCGATCTGACACTGATGTTCCTTGAGCATGAAGTTCACCTTGAATCTCTTTAGAAGTCTTTCTAGGCTCTTTTGTTACCATTCGGATTATCCGTCTCTTAGATTTGTCATCAATTTTCCTCCTGCGGCCACGTCCAGGGAGGTTGGCTACAGTCCCATGGATCTTAAACTTATGAATAATATGTGCAACTGTACTCACAGGAACATCTAGTTGCTTGGAGATGGTCTTATAGCCTTTACCTTTAACATGCTTGTCTATAATTTTCTTTCTGATCTCTTGAGACAGCTCTTTCCTTTGCTTCCTCTGGTCCATGTCGAGTGTGGTACACACCATATCACCAAACAACACAGTGATTACCTGGAGCCATATATATAGGCCCAATGGCTGATTACAAGGTTGTAGACACCTGTGATGCTAATTAGTGGACACACCTTGAATTAACATGTCCCTTTGGTCACATTATGTTCTGTGTTTTCTAGGGGTACCATCATTTTTGTCCATGCCTGTTTCATGAGTTTATTTTTTTACATAATTCTGTTGAAGCATGGTTGAAAAACAATGTCTGACTTTCATTGGTTAACATTTATAGAATTTTAATTTATTATTACTTTTGTCAGATTAAAGTTATTTCTGTGACCATTGTGACTTTTTCTTTCATTGACCAAAGGGTACCAACAATTTTGTCCACGTCTGTATATGGCTGGGGGCTGATTAAAGGTATGGAGGACTGATATGAGGCATAGGGGTCTGATCTGAGGTCTTACTGGGGTCTTATTAACATTGGGGGTCTGATTGGTGGTCTGACCTGAGGTGTAATGAAAAATATGAGATAGATAGATAAATAGATAGAAACCTGCAGGTTACAGTGTTGCCAGATGTTTAATTGTCCATGTAAACTTCTAGTAAAATGACGTCTGCATTCCAGTGCAGGTCCATTAAGACAAGAATGCCATCACTATGGCAGCATCACAGGCTTCACATTTGTGTACCGTTTCAAGCCTCACTTATTAATATGCTCACTCCTCCCAGAATTCCAGAATGGACACTGCAGGGTATAGAAGGTTGCCCCTGGTTATCTTTCTTATACATGGGTAACATCAAATGGTCAGCTTTTTATCTGTTATATTCGTCCTGCTAAAGACCATTAGACATTTGCTCATGCTTGTCCTCAGTTTGCACACCTTTACAGCATTGAAAGTATAACCTTTTAAACTTCAGCACGTGGGCTATTGCACCAAGTCACATAGACATAACATTACTCAGGGATAATCAAATCAAGCTGAAATACAGGACAGGACTGCTTTACTGTTGAATCGACAACCGCGACAATGCTGTTTTGTGTATACAGCTCCTGTATAGATGTGACTCTCTGGTATAGACAACTAATACTATTCTTTGTAGACTGATCCTGCAGTCATGTGTGCAGTCAGAAAAGTGGCAAAAGTGATCCTGCAGTCAGAAAAGTGGCAAAAATCTGAAAAAGTTGCAAATTACAACAAATATTTGTAATGCACTGTTCCAACAAGTACTCAAAGTGCAGAGATACTGTAGTTGTGTGACTGTGGTGACTCCCTAGGAGGTCAGTGGCTGCCATATATAGGCGCTTGACCCCAACAGACACTGGAGTCCGTTTTTTAGGAAGCCAATTAGCCTATTTTTTGAAGTATTGGAGGAAACCCACGCAAACACGGGTAGAACATACAAACTCCACGTAGATCTTGTCTCTGGTTGAATTCGAACCCAGCAATATGAGGCGCCTGTGATAAGTCCTGATCCAGCATGCTATGGCACAAATATGTCATGCACCATAATATGTGACTTGTTACACCACAAGTGGTGTAAATAGCTTGGCAAATGCCCCTTAATATTTATGGTAGGGGTGGGCGATATAGACGATATGCGATATAAACAATATAAATTTGGCCAACGATAGAGATTTTGTTTATCACCAGGTCCTGAGGGGTTAATTGCGGCAGATCACGGCGCGCAGTAATAGAGGCCAGGTATGGGATATGTCCGGCACATGCAGGCTACGTTTGTATTCAGACATATTTACTATATTCATTGGTGGCGCAGTGGCCACAGCCCCTCCCTTCTACTCCCCCTCTTCTAAGTATTAGATTAATTGCGCCCCCCCCCCCCCTCCACACGATTATTGGTAGCAGTGGCCCCAGGGTGGCAGCTTCCCAGCAGTGTAACCATGGCAGCCAGGACACTACTGAAGCCCTGGCTGCCATGGTAAGCTCCCTGCTGCTGTGTGCACTATGCACAGGGCAGCAGGGACAGTGTGAAGTCCTATTCACCCTAATAGATCTCTATTAGGGTGAATAGGACAAGGGTTCTAACCCCTAAGGAGGCTAATAGTTATTAAATGAAAAGTAAAAAAAAGTTTAACCCCCCCCCCCCCCCGATATATATAGCATATCGCGCATGCTTAAAATTATATCACAATATAGATTCTATAGATTCTAGGCCATATCGCCCACCCCTAGGTGCAAAGTATACACTTCTCCTTTTTTTCTAATCTATTTTTATTTTCTGATTTTTTAAATTCTATTTCCTGAACATTATTATGGGGGCTGCCATCTTGCCTGAGCTGTTCTTAACAGCATTTAGAAAGCAGTAAGAAAACTGCTTAACGGCATCCCTATGGTCCGTAGACACAATGGTCAGGAGGGGGCCGCACTGACTTATATGGGATTGTTTTCTATATTCTGCAACCTGTGCAGAGGTCATTGTACAAGGAAAGAATAGATAAGCTCTGACAAATACCTATTGTGAATGGTGGATCCTGTCTTATCTATGCACAGAGGTAATATCATTATAGGCAGGATTAGAATGACAGCTAAGCAGATAACTGCAGTAATGTGATCTGTACAGACCAAGAAGTGGTGCCTATTATTAGGCCTAGTAGTCAGTGCGAAAACCACCGTATTTTAAGATTTTTGTGGATATTGACATAAAAATAACCATCATAAAAATGTGTTTAACATAGAAACGTGATTTAAACAATAGGTCATTTTCTGATAAGACATTCGCTTTAACTAATGAGGTTTGGGGAATACAGTATAAGGCTGGATTTACACTTGAAGCCAAAGGCAGGACCATATAAAGGTAAGATTGAGTTATCTCCTCTTTATAAATGTGCTGGCTTTGGCTTCAAAACTGCATTATAAAACCTGAATGAGGAAACCCAACCTTACATGATTTCCTAAGTGTTATTGATTACGTCATTCATTCCTACACCGTCAGGGAGAACAAAGACCACTGTGTCGGTGAGACAGTACATATTAGTAATTCTGATGGTGCCATATGGAGTAGGCTGCTGTCTAAATAATAATCCTTATTTCTGTTCTGAAGGTAATACTTTTAGTTTATGTGGCCATATAGTGGTTGTGTACAGTTTTAAGTCTTTTTTAAAGGGGTTTTCCAAGCGTTTGATATCGATGGCATATCCTCAGGATAGATCATCAATATCAGATTGTGGGGGTCCGACTCCAGGCACCTCTACTGATCAGCCATTTTAAGGAGCTTACCAAGCACAGCGCCGACCATTGGATAATGGTTGCGCAGGGTATTGCAGCTCAGCTCTGTTCACTTGAATGGGACTGAGCTGAGCCTATGCCACGTGACCGATAAACGCACTCACTGGAGTGCCACAGTCTCTTCAAACAACTTCAAACAGAAATCTGATCCTTGCCAATCGGATATTGATGATTTAGGGTGGGAGGCAATATTAAAATCTCAGAAATCCCTTTAAAGATCTAATTATAGAGTATATGAGCACGTATTCTATTTTGCTGCGGATGAGTGAATATAATAGATTAAACAGTTAAGACAAGGTCACAATGAGCTTGGTTCAATTAAACATTTTTTAAATATACTCTATTACAGCCACCTAAACCATACTAATGAGTGAAAACCATGCAAGTAAGGGTTCTTAAAGTACCCATGCAATGTGAACAACTGTTCTGAAACTAGGTTCAAAGTACATTAGCAAAACCTGTATCACCCAATTCAATATAAAGGAAGCAGACACCAATTCCACCATTGTTTGTATTGTTTACTGACAAGTTTCTGTTGACAGTGCTAACAAGTGCTAATAGAGTCCAAGAGGGCCATCAGTGTAAGAAAGGCGGGTCTGAACAAGTCACCATGTTTCTGGCTTGCAGAAAACAAAGTATCGCTATTTGATGACATATATGCTTATCTCAGAATAATTTCTAGCTTAGGCTACTTTCACACTAGCGTTCGGAGCGGGTCCGTCTGATGTTTCATCAGACGGATCCGCTCCTATAATGCAGACGTTTGCATCAGTTCAGAACGGATCCGTCTGCATTATAACTTAGAACAATTTCTAAGTGTGAAAGTAGCCTGAGCGGATCCGTCCAGACTTTACATTGAAAGTCAATGGGGGACGGATCCGCTTGAAGATTGAGCCATATGGTGTCATCTTCAAGCGGATCCGTCCCCATTGACTTACATTGTAAGTCGGAACGGATCCGCTCGCCTCCGCACGGCCAGGCGGACACCCGAACACTGCTTGCAGCGTTCAGGTGTCCGCTCACTGAGCGGAGCAGAGGCTGAGCGCTGGCAGGCGGATGCATTCTCAGTGGATCCGCCTCCACTGAGAATGCATTAGGGCCAGACGGCTGCGTTCAGGGCCGCTCGTGAGCCCCTTCAAACGGAGCTCACGAGCGGACACCTGAACGCAGGTGTGAAAGTAGCCTTAGCAGTTATGTATTTCTATGTATGTCTCTCTCATTTGTGATCGCTAGTCCCCATACAGAGGAGATGATTGCTGCATATAAATGCAGCTCTTACCTCCTACGATGAGCAGGAAATTATTGGGAACAAACATTCACGATAATTGCCTGCTGTGTCAGCCTGTGTTAAGGCGCATTTACACATGCCGACTGGGCAGGCAATTATCGGGATAGAACTGTTCCTTCCCGATAATTGCTTGGTCGTCAGTGGAGATAAAGAGCTACACTTACATGCAGCAATCACCTCCACTAGATGGGGATAAGAGATGACGATTGCAATCGCTTATCCCCATACAGATCCATTATTTTTTGGCTTTTGGCTGCAGATCACTGTTCACACAGCATGATCTGATGGTCCTAAAATAAGTTTTAGGTGTCTGCATAAACTATGAACATTTAGGGGGAGATTTATCAAACTGGTGTAAAGCAGAACTGACTTAGTTGCCCATAGCAACCAATCAGATTTTTCACAGCTCCTTTGCTATGGGCAACTAAGCCAGTTCTACTTTACACCCGTTTGATAAATTTCCCCCTAATTCCTGATAATTGGCTGCATAGCAGTCCTGTGTAAATGTGCCTTTATTCTTTAAAGGGAACCTGTCACCAGTTTTATGGTGTCCTAACTAAGGGCAACATAAATAAGTGACTGATTCTCTAAGCAAAATGCTGGGTCACTTTCTTTAATTGACCCAGTCAATCCGCCAATATCTTGTATTGAAAAGCTCCAGCTGATAATGATGAGTCCTGAATATTCATGAGCTCCTGACTCTCCCTGCCCACCTGCTGCTGAGTGACAGTTTTTTTCCATATGAATCAGCAGCAGGTGGGCAGGGGAGTGGCTATAGCTCTGAATTAAATATACGCAGGACTCAATGACATCACGCTGGACTCCAATCAGCTCATTAGCATGCAGCATGCGGCATCTTTGTGTGTATATTATGAGGTAACCATCTGTTACACCAGTAAGTGAATACATCTAAGGCACTTTTTAGTAGTTAATGATTGTATATAATTAGTTAGATTATAATCAAATATCCACATGACAGGTTCCCTTTAAGCCAGCCCTTGTTCATCTAGAATTGCATCACCAGATAACCGCTGTTAGAAGCAGAATGGTATACTGCGTATGCAAGCAATCTTGGTCTCTCTTGCTGAATGACACAGTTCTATCTTTAGATTGCAGGAAGACCATGGATGGATTTTGAAACATTGTCTACATTTTCTGTAAAAAAATGTGAGAAGCACTCTGGGAAAATCGATTTTAGGAATTATCTGGCACAAACGGCAACAAAATTGTCAAAATACTGCACGTGTTATAATATACTCAAGTACACCGATATTTTGCAGCAAAAAGGCGAACTTCAGTAATATCACTTTTACAAATTCTCTTAGCCTTGTCAATTTCTATAGAATTTTTTAACAAAGGGAAATCTACTGAATACTCTTGACCAGGGATGCTCAACCTGAACCCCTCCAGCAGTTGCAAAACTACAACTCCCAGCATGCACTAATAACTGTAGACTGTCCAGGCATGCTGGGAGTTGTAGTTTTGTAACAGCTGAAGGGTCGCATGTTGAGCATCCCTGCCCTTGACAATCCAACAGTGGCTGTAATGTACTGATGAGGATGGAAGGTTTCATGTCCATTCATAGGAATGTGGTTTTATAATCCCAAACTCTAAAGACTCCATAGCATAGTAATGTGCATAGTCTCGCTCATGAGCCAGTCCAGAGTAGACATGGCCTCTTTACGGCTATGTTCACATCTGCGGCAAGCTAATCTGGCAGCCTGATCCGGCACAAATGTCAGCTGTTGCCCGCACCACAAACTGTTTCATGCAACAGATGGAAAGAGGCCGAATCACTGCTTGACCACTGATATATTTATAGGAGACATTCAATGAAAATCTCCCTAAGATATGTTACTATCATTCCAATCTTACCCAATACCTCCCTGACAGAGCTACCTGTGACTGCTTATTAGAATTGCAGTTACACGGTAGGGGCAGATGCCCTTGCAGGTTTGTTTGGAGGCCCGTTTGCCACTAACGCCTGGCACAGAGCATAATGCCAGGCTTGCCTGCTGAACGGCTGTGCAGTTGTATCCTTCTCACCAACAAGTGTGGGAAGTAACTTTGGGATATATTTTACTAGCAGCTGCATTCAAGTGGCCACCTTTAAACTAACATTCCTTGGAAGGAATGCTTGGGGTCATGGAGGGCAGCTTCGTATGTTGAAAGGAGTCAAGATTCCTGTTCCTTACTCCCACTGAAAACATCAATAACATTTGCACATGATAATGCCGACCTTGTTCATTCCATGTGACACTGGTGGTAAATATTGATCATCATTAGCCTCACTTAATGACAGGCGACATGACAGTGTTTAATGGTCTGACTGATGGCCTTTTGGAGGGCCAAAAATCACAGCATCGGGATAAGAGGCTTGTCTATGTTATAAGAGACATCCTGCCATTTCAATATGCACTTTATTGGGCAGCGCCTCACTAGGAAGCCATTTATTTAATTTATTTTATGCACTTATATAGCGTTACTATATTCTGCAGCGCTTTACAGACATTACTATCACACTGTCCCCAATGGGGCTCACAATCTAAGGTCCCTATCAGTATGTCTTTGGAGTGTGGGAGGAAACCGGAGAAAACCCACGCAAACATGGGGAGAACATACAAACTCCATGCAGATGTTGTCATTGGTCGGATTCGTAACCTAGGACCCCAGCGCTGCGAGGCACCAGTGCTAACTGAGCCACCGTGCTGCCCATTCTAGTATTCCAATAAGGGTCTATGATCTTCTACTAGTAGGAATGACTGGTTCATAAATTCCTGTTTGTTCCAGGCTATCATTTTTTATTGAATTGGCCCTCACGTATTTTTCATTACCTCAGAATTCAGGACCACTGCACTTTAGGACAGGACACCATACTGAAAATGGCAGTTATTCTGAGAGAACCATTTCCTCAGAACTATAGATTAATATGCAACTGATACTGCAACTGCTGACAGTAGAGATAACCTTCTGCATATTATTGGGAATATCTGTCGAAGCGGTAAGCTAGGCACACAATAGGGAATAGAGGGCTTGCTTGTGAATTCTAGAATTTCTTATGGAAAATGGAAAACATTATATTGTGGATAAAACAACATTTATCAAACTGGTGTAAAGTAGAACTGGCTTAGTTGCCCATAGCAACCAATCAGATTCCTCCATTGATTTTCCTAAAGAGCTTTTCAAAGTAAAAGGTGGAATCTGATTGGTTGCTATGGGCAACTAAGCCAGTTCTACTTTACACCAGTTTAATAAATAATCCCATATATCTCCACATCGAAACCCATACAACTCTGTGGAGCACCACCTTAAAATCACCAATAACATAACAAAGTTATGTTTTTAGTGAAATTCTACAAAATGTACAATGAAAAACAAAAGTCATGCATTTTTTAATCCTGCTTCAAAGGACTATTTAACACTATAGCTTATATACTTAGCTTTAGTGAAACTAGCATTTTTGCCATTTTTGGCATAGGATAAAACCTTTAATGGCATGTGACTTACAGATTTACTCAGGATTTAGTTCCTTAACATTCCCAAGATTGTATCCAGCTATGCTGGCTGAGATTAAACAAAAGACATGATACAGCAAATAGTCAGAGATTTAATTGTGCAGAGCAACATTCCTCACACAGTAGTATTTTTAGGTGCTCATTTTTATAAAAGTGGGTGCTATGCACTTGAAATGGATTAAGAATGCCATCTCCAAGACAGCTGTGCCCTAGCTTGCTACCTATTTCTCCTTTCTTTCCTTCCAGCCCCTTTGGTTACTATATAATGTGCAGGATTCGGGGGATACTATAGTGAGCCCTCAAGATACAATGGCCTCGGGATGCAATATTTTCAACATACAATGGTCTTTTCTGACCCATCGTAAGTTGAAACCAGACTCAACATACAATGTCTCAGACCCAGATCCAACCAATCAAGGCCCCTTCTCTGGTAAAATCGCTGTATAAGTTGCTAGTTAGCAGCTATCCCTGACTGGTATATGTAAAGACTTATTTTATTTGTCTTAGTTATCTGCTTATTTTTCTTAAATCTTTATTTTCTGTTATCTTGGATGACTTTTGGGGGCTTTGGAACCGATTACTCAGCTTACGGTGGTTTCAACCATCCAATGGTCGTCCTGGAACCAAGTAATATTGTAACTTGAGGGACGACTGTTTCTCAATATGGAGAGTGCCTAAACAGTGAGGAGTCTTATAGGCCAGGTAATGATCCTCTGGAATTTTTACAGCCTGGGCATTGCCTGACCTATAACACTCCTATTATAGGCATTGTTTGGCCTAGAAGTTTTTTGAGGATTTAGAAAGCACTTATTTTAGGGGAAAAAAATACAATAAAAAAACATTCCATAGTACTGATCTATCCAGCTCCAACCCCTCAGTGCCAGTGTCCTGCCACTCTTCGTTTACAGCGGTGACGGTGTCTCGTTGACACTACCATTTTCAAGTTTTACTTGCTCTCAGTGAATGGAAATATTTTTGGTCAAAATAAGCAACTGGAAACTCATCCTGATCTAGTCCCACTTTGACATAGGTGCCATCTGAGCTATTAAACTTTAGCCAGGGTACAGAATATATTTGTGTTTTCCCTGGAATGCTTCCTGGACACTTTTATTCTAGATTGAGAGTGCTCAAATGAATCTGGGCTTGGTAAATTCATGAATGCAATGACCTAAGAAGGTTTAATATTGCCCATACACAAAAAATAAAAGTTGTCTGAAAAGCCCAATTTTAGACCACCGGTATTTGCAGTATTTAAAAACGTGATCTGCTAGATTGTCATTGTTGGCTGATAAAACTAGTGTGTGGATTAATCAAATTCAGCCAATCACTATAATTTTTCTAACTCTCTCCCTGAGCTGCTAGTTTAGTCTCGATATGTTGATGATTGGACCATTCATATAAGAGATCCAGCGAGCAGTTGACCACATTCTGCTCAATTAGAATCTTATGTATACAGCCAGCTTCATTTCCTAAGTTAACTATGAAAATGGATTATATACTACTTCTTATCACTGGGATTGTAACAAATGATGAACAGTAGCAGCCTGAGGATCAGAAGTTCAAAGTGTTAATGCAGGCAGAGAATGTACTGTGGCTCTGGGTTGAAGCATACATCATTGTAAACATGGTATACACTTGGGAGCAACTCCAGAATAGTGTCTGTGAAACTGCGTGTTGAGGATTGAATAGTGATGTGGTAACATTTATTAAAATTAATTGAAATTATTCGCACTACCTTCAAAAGTCAGAAGGATAAGTGAAGCTAAGAAACCAAAGGAACTTGATAACATTCTGTTTTGCATAAAAATATGTCCTTGATAGATGTGTCCTGGATATACTCACTTGAGAGAGATTGACACACTTTTCATGTCATTTAGTGAGTTTGACAAAAGTCACTTCAGTATATAAACTAGTCGGAGAAGACACACAATGATCTCCAGTTTTTTATATTATATTAATATATAAATTCTTCAATGTCCCCTACGTGTGTTATTTTAAAATATTATCAGAATTATGTCCTGAAAATTATAGAGACGCAACTTGATGTGTACTACTAGACAATATCAGAGAGATGATAGATAGATATATTGATATACTGTAGATATGAGATGATGATGGAGAAATACTGTAGATATGAGACAATAATAGATAAATACTGTAGATAAGAGATAATGATGGTAGATAGATACTGTAGATAAGAGATGATGATAGATGCTGTAGCTAAGAGATGGTGACAGACAGGCAGATAGATAATAAATAGATACTGTAGATATGAGATGATAGGTAGGTAGGTAGATAGATAGAAGTATTTGACACTTTTTTGTAATATTGACAAATATGTTTGTAAAACTTTCTGGATGTTCTCAGATTCGGAGAGATATGAGAGAAATAAGTAATCATGGGAATACATATTTTTCTGGCTTCCTGTCTTTTTTAAAGAAAATGTTAAATAATATACACCATGGGGCAGATCTTTGCAGGGTAATGACTTGCACCATTTGGAGTGAAGCTTGACTACATGCCTCTATTACTTGGATCTTGGTAGATAAAAATGGAAGCCTCCAAGATTTGAAACAGACATTACATAAGAAGATTATTATAAGGCTGAATACCTTGTGCAAGACACATACAAGCCAAATAAAAAGTTTGAGAATGCCTTTAATGCCTGTATTTCCATGGGTCTCAGGCATCCTCAGGTATGCTATTAGTATCAGGAAACCAGTGAAATAACAGATTTGAATTCTACAACAGCGATAAATGGAGTACAGTATTAGATGTGGTGAGAGGTCCACTGACGCCCATTCTGCTAGTGAAGGAAATGGCCACTATGAGAATACTGTTCTGTTTAGAAAGCTGTAAGTGAGCCAGAGAGGAAGACATTCTTTCTGTATCTAAGACAAAACACAAAACAGCTGTACTGTCTACAGATACAGAATAATACCTGCTGAGCACACGTGGGCCCAGGCACGTAACACATCAAAGCCTTCCAGTTGCTGCCTTCTCTTTCTAATCTATATCACACTGCTATTTTTGGTTTAAATCCTTATTTGGTCCATTGCACAGGCTGATGTAAGTGTTTGGTAATGTCAGCTAAAATTAATCTCTACAGAGACAGTATTTGTAATGTTTTTAAAGCTTCGCTCATACAAGTGCAATCAATGACAAAGACAATCGTGCAGATCCTTCTTTCATCTTCATTGTCAGAGTGCTGGAACACCCCAACACACGTATTTTTTTATTTATTATACTCAATAAAGGGCATCTGTCAGCAGATTTGTACCTATGAAACTGGCTGACCTGGTACATGGGCACTTGGCAGCTGAAGGCTATCTTGTGTATCTTGGAGTGAAGTTTGGAGACCAAATTAAGTGTTAGGCTTCCCATAAAAGTTTCAAAACCTGTGTAGTGTGCCTATGTGAAAAATGAACAAAGGAAAAGGTTAAACTTTCACAAAAGCACCTTAATGATTATTGTTATGCTGTGAATAGTATGGTTCTTCCACTTATAATGGAATTTCTCCTGATTTTCTATCTGCAGTTGTACAGGTAAAATTTGCAGTGGATTATAGTATCAGCAAAGTGAATGAAGATTTGTACAAATCTCATCTATGCGCTAAGTAAATTTTCTGAACAAAAATAAACAGCTACCATATGTGGATTTTTAAATCTGCGGCATGTCAGTTTTGTAACGCCTAGGAAACATTCCCGTGGGCATGAACACCAAAATACCCCCTACCAGCGCTGTGATGTTGGTGGCCACGGACCACTGGCATCTCTCTGGTTTCGCCCTGGAGGCTCAATCGTTGAAATGTGTGTAGTACTTCTGCCTGCTCCACACTGTAGGCCTCTTCTGGCCTCCCCTCCACCTGGCTAATTGCTTTGTTCCAGAAGGATGTGCATGTGCACTGTCCTTGACTCTTAACAGTGCATCAAAAGCCTAATTGGTCTCCAGCCAATGTTGGCCTTCCTTGGATTATTTAATGCGTCTTCCCCTATGGACAGGTGCCTGAGGAATAGGTTCTTAGCCTGTCTAGTCTTGCAAATCACCTGGCTCAGCTGTCACTGGACACAGACTACTACACAAGGTAGCAACCTAATGGTTCCCCGGCAGTGCAGTCCAGATCCCTATACCAGGGTTAAAGGGTGAAGACCAGGGGAGGCACTTACATAACATCTTTAGAAGTAGTCCTAAGTCAAATCTTTTCAGTGACACAGTGTTTCCTAACTCGCTGTGTTAGAAATTTCTAATATAATTTTTTTGGGTTTGTTCCAGATTTTCTCCATTGAGTTCAACAGTTAAGGCAAAATCTGCAAATCCTGAAATAAAAAAACATTATACTCACCTCCCCTGATGCTTCTTTGCCTCCTTTGCCTGGTACTATGCCAGTCTCTGTACAACCTGGTTTCTTCTGATGACATCTTGTACATGGGACAAGACGTCAACACAGGAAGAGTTGTACAGGGTGGGCCATTTATATGGTTACCCCTTAATAAAATGGGAATGGTTGGTGATATTAACTTCCTGTTTGTGGCACATTAGTATATGTGAGGGAGGAAACTTTTCAAGATGGGTGGTGACCATGGCGTCCATTTTAAAGTCGGACATTTTGAATCAAACTTTTGTTTTTTCAATAGGAAGAGGGTAATGTGACACATCAATGTTATTATTGGTAATTACACAAGAAAAACAACGGTGTGCTTGGTTTTAACGTAACTTTATTCTTTCGTGAGTTATTTACAATTTTATGACCACTTATAAAATGTGTTCAATGTGCTGCCCATTGTGTTGGATGGTCAATGCAACCCTCTTCTCCCACTCTTCACACACTGATAGCAGCACCGCAGGAGAAATGCTAGCACAGGCTTCCAGTATCCATAGTTTCAGGTGCTGCACATCTCGTATCTTCACAGCATAGACAATTGCCTTCAGATGACCCCAAAGATAAAAGTCTAAGGGGCTCAGATCGGGAGACCTTGGGGGCCATTCAACTGGCCCACGACGTCACCAGACATCAACACAATTTCTATCCACTCCGCACGTGTTAACCTCGGCGACATGTCAATGGCTGTAAACAAATAGAAACTTGTAAATAACTCATGAAAGAATAAAGTTACGGTAACTTGTGAAATTCCCAATAAGTTTGTGTCACATGACCCTCTTCCTATTGAAAAAACAAAAGTTGGATTCAAAATGGCCGACTTCAAAATGGCCGCCATGGTCACCATCCATCTTGAAAAGTTTTCCCCCTCACATATACTAATGTGCCACAAACAGGAAGTTAATATCACCAACCATTCCCATTTTATTAAGGTGTATCCATATAAATGGCCCACCCTGTACATTGACCTTCATAGGACCAGACAAGGGAGCCACATAAGTGCCTGGGGAGGTAAGTTTAACGTTCTTTATTTTCTCCAGTCACCTGTTTTCTGCAGGTGAAATCCGCTAATCTGCACCGAAATCTGCAAGATTTGGTCCAGATGTGCCATTGCAAATTTACCTGTGGATTCCTGAGGACTACATCTGTTAAATAACTTTGGGCCATCTATTACATTATAAAAATTAAACGTAATCTATCAAAATGATGCCATATTAATCAGCACCACAAAGGTGCCCTAAAAACTATCAAAAAAAGTGTAAATAAAAGTAGTGCTGACCAGAAAGAGTTCTCATTATCTGTTTCCATTGCAGATATATCACTTGTCATTTTAAGCTTCCTTCTGTTCTTTGCAGATGTGTTTATACTATCAGATCGGATATGGCAGAAGACCAATTTGTACAGGATACAAATGATGACATTGAACAACTCCGGATTTCAACATAGCAACAGAAATAATGGCCTCTGGTGAGATTTGGTAAGCTTTTTTAATACAGGGTCAAAAAAATATTAATAGGTTACAAATGTCAGAAAAAATAAGAAAACATACACAGTTAAATTAGTTTCTTTTATATGGAAACTACTGGTGCAAAGTACTTCTAGTTAGTATCTGTGTTTAGATCCCAAGAATGGCAACATCCTATGTTTTAGGTCACAATGCAAAAAAAAAAAGAATGATAATACATTGAAGTTTGCTGTTTTAATGTAATTATCTTTTAATAATAAAATGGACGTATCACGGCACTCGATATTTCATATATTCAGAAGATAATTTTATGGATGCACATCATGTGATAATAAAATTATCTTCTGAATACAGACGTGGACAAAATTGTTGGTACCCTTTGGTCAATGAAAGAAAAAGTCACAATGGTCACAGAAATAACTTTAATCTGACAAAAGTAATAATAAATTAAAATTCTATAAATGTTAACCAATGAAAGTCAGACATTGTTTTTCAACCATGCTTCAACAGAATTATGTAAAAAAATAAACTCATGAAACAGGCATGGACAAAAATGATGGTACCCCTAGAAAACACAGAACATAATGTGACCAAAGGGACATGTTAATTCAAGGTGTGTCCACTAATTAGCATCACAGGTGTCTACAACCTTGTAATCAGCCATTGGGCCTATATATATGGCTCCAGGTAATCACTGTGTTGTTTGGTGATATGGTGTGTACCACACTCGACATGGACCAGAGGAAGCAAAGGAAAGAGCTGTCTCAAGAGATCAGAAAGAAAATTATAGACAAGCATGTTAAAGGTAAAGGCTATAAGACCATCTCCAAGCAACTAGATGTTCCTGTGAGTACAGTTGCACATATTATTCATAAGTTTAAGATCCATGGGACTGTAGCCAACCTCCCTGGACGTGGCCGCAGGAGGAAAATTGATGACAAATCTAAGAGACGGATAATCCGAATGGTAACAAAAGAGCCTAGAAAGACTTCTAAAGAGATTCAAGGTGAACTTCATGCTCAAGGAACATCAGTGTCAGATCGCACCATCCGTCGTTGTTTGAGCCAAAGTGGACTACATGGGAGACGACCAAGGAGGACACCATTGTTGAAAACGAATCATAAAAAAGCAAGACTGGAATATGCCAAACTACATGTTGACAAGCCACAAAGCTTCTGGGAGAATGTCCTGTGGACAGATGAGACAAAAATCGAAGTTTTTGCCAAGGCACATCAGCTGTATGTTCACAGACGAAAAAATGAAGCATATCAAGAAAAGAACACTGTCCCTACTGTGAAACATGGAGGAGGCTCTGTTATGTTCTGGGGCTGCTTTGCTGCGTCTGGCACAGGGTGTCTTGAATCTGTGCAGGGTACAATGAAATCTCAAGACTATCAAGGAATTCTAGAGAGAAATGTACTAGCCAGTGTCAGAAAGCTTGGTCTCAGTCGCAGGTCATGGGTCTTGCAACAGGACAATGACCCAAAACACACCGCTAAAAACACCCAAGAATGGCTAAGAGGAAAAAATTGGACTATTCTAAAGTGGCCTTCTATGAGCCCTGACCTCAATCCTATTGAGCATCTTTGGAAGGAGCTGAAACATGCAGTCTGGAAAAGGCACCCTTCAAACCGGACACAACTGGAGCAGTTTGCTCATGAGGAGTGGGCCAAAATACCTGCTGAGAGGTGCAGATGTCTCATTGACAGTTACAGGAAGCGTTTGATTGCAGTGATTGCCTCAAAAGGTTGCGCAACAAAATATTAAGTTAGGGGTACCATCATTTTTGTCCATGCCTGTTTCATGAGTTTATTTTTTTACATAATTCTGTTGAAGCATGGTTGAAAAACAATGTCTGACTTTCATTGGTTAACATTTATAGAATTTTAATTTATTATTACTTTTGTCAGATTAAAGTTATTTCTGTGACCATTGTGACTTTTTCTTTCATTGACCAAAGGGTACCAACAATTTTGTCCACGTCTGTATATGAGATATCGAGTGCCGTGGTACATCCATTTTATTATTAAAAGATAATTACATTAAAACAGCAAACTTCAATGTATTATCAATCTGAATATATGAGCTATCGAGTGTGGTGGTACTTCTATTTTATAACAATTAGTTATAACCTACCACTGGCACCATAACTACCTCAGGAGTGTTGGTGTCAATCCATCAAAAACAATCTTTTAATAATACATGCATAATGTTGTAATAGGTTATAATATTATTAGTAAGGTCAGTTTAAGATTCCCACAATACAGCTACATTTTATAGTCTGTAACAAGCTTGAATACCTTCATCTTGTGCAGTTCTAGTGAACCATACACTACACACAATAAGGAATAAGAAGATTGGTCACACATATTTCCCACTCTTCAATAAGCAAGCTATATTGCTGTGTAATGGGCTGCGTAACTGCAGACTGGTCAGAGTAGCCATGTTGACCCCTGTTGACTGCCAAAATACCTAGAATTCGCATCTGAGAATCAGAACTGAACAATGGAGCAATAGAAAAGGGACAGCCTGGATTAAATAATTCTGTTTTTCATGTAGACAGTCTGGTGGGTGGGTTTCAGTTACTAGAGAAAAGGTGCCACCGAGATGCACTATAGGAGGTAGGCAAGCAGTGCGATACTCTGGGCAATGGTCTTCTGGGAAACCTTGTGTCCTTGCAATTATGTGCATGTGACCTTGTCTGAGATGGGGATACCCCTTTAATGGCAATTGCTTTTTTCAGCAGGATAGTGCTCCAAGCACACTGCAAAAATTGTTCAGGAATTGTTTGAGGAACATGATAAAGAGCTCACGGTCTTAACCTGGCCTCTAAATTCCCCAGATTTCAAAACAATTGAGTATCTGTGGGCTCTGCTTAATAATAAGTCCATGGAGACCCCACCTCACACCTTACAGGACTTGAAGCATTCCTAATCACATGTTAGCGTCAGTCACCACAGAATACCTTCAGCGGTCTTGTGGCCTCCGTACTTCCACAGGTCAGAGCTGTTTTGGTAGCATAAGGAATACCTACACAATTAATTTTATGGTTCATCAGTGTAGATACAACACACAATACACATACCTTAGCATTTTGGCACATAAATACATCTTTTACCTTGAACCAAAAACAAGTAGTATTCTGTTTACAATAAGATGCTAGCACCTACACAAGGAATAGAACAATAATGTCTACCAGTCCTAGAATGTTACTAGGATGTGTTGCTGTGACGCTTTGCGATCCACAGCGATACTAGGAAATCACAAATGCGCCATATTTCTCAATCACAAAGACAAAAGAGCCTTCACTAAGAATCTTCTCTTTCACTAAAGGAGTAACTCACAGATCAGAGGTACAATTAGCACCTTCTTGCCAAAGAATCTTCCTGCCCCATGCCAGGTTTAAGTACCCATCAATCTGGTATTCTCTTGACAGAACCTCATAAAAACTGTCTCTCTGCAGCCATAGTGTCTCCAATACCAGCAGGGGTCTCACACCTTTAGCCTGGGCAGCGAGCTTCAGAAGAAAAGGACAGATCCTTATCACACAGCTGGCTGGTACAGGAGGGAAAATGACCTGAAAGTCACCTCCAATCCATAAACTTCATATTCTTCCCATATTTTCCTAATATTTCATGGGTTATGGAAATGGGAAAGGAACCATCTTTTCAGAGATGGTTTTGGTTCTCCTAACCCACCTTCTAGGAAACCCGCGGACAAATCAGAGATTCCCGCTCTGAGATATAAAGGTTCTCGGGCACCCGGTATTATCTTCTAGTCGTATTTGTTATCAGATGATGCGTAAAATTGTACTGATTATCAATATCTACTATATTTCTTGATTGGACTTACGGGATATGGAGAAATGGGCAAAGCAAAGATGCTGCCAGGTTTTCTCCCTATGGGGCAAAGGACTGCCCCTGTTCCAATTACCCAAGGCTGGACCTGAACGTGTCATAACCACTCCCCGCTTCAGAGTAGGTAAAAACAGTGACACACTCAGGTCCTGGGTCCTTCATCTACCATCTGACGTCGTCTAACATCTCGACCGCCCGCAGGGACACGGGCACCCCACCATCTTGGATTATTATTCAAAGACTTTGCCTATTACTGGACACTACCACGGTAATTCTGAACTTACAGACATTCTATTCCCTTCCACCTCTTACCTATTTCTATCCAAACCAATCTGTTCACCTGGCCGGTAGATTTATCTGTCAGCTTTAATATATATATTTTTGTGTGTAGTTTTAGAATAAAAACTAACGATTTCATCGTTCCAGTTTTGCCCTTGTTACTTGATGACCCGATCTATGCTAAGAGCTCTGTCCTCAGAAGACATACTACCAAATTGTGTTATTTTTATAAATTGTTAATGTACTAGCTAGGTTGCAAATAACCAGTTTCGTCCCTTTAGGATTAGCTAGCCGGGGTCTCTTCGCCCCGATTCAATACGAAGAGTGGTGGCAGCAAATTAATTTGATTTCCAGCGTGAAATCAGTCATTTTATTTTTACCGATTGTACATACAATCGTGATTGCATCCTTTCTGGGCCCACCAACCAATCTTACACGTCTTCTGTGCTCACAGTGGATTCGCCTTCAGGAGTCTCTAGTGGAGACCTGTATGGCAACTGTGGCATAGTACGACGGGATTGGCGGGTGGTCGTCACATTGTTGGCAGCTAGTGGGATAGCAGAACCCAAAACCAGGCAGAAGTCAGCTTTTGGGAGATCAGAGCACAAAGAACTGACAAGTGCAGCTTTTTGTGCAATCATAACAATAGGACAGCTGGTTACTTAGTATCCTGTCCTGCGGAACTTGATGTTCCGGGTGCAAAACGGTACACATTGATAGGAATAGATTGGTTTACATTTTCCACCTTTTCCTTGCTATATCCTATTCTTTTTCTCTTCTTTTCTGAATGTCTGATTCAGTTCCAAATTACCTAAGTTGGTCTGTCGCCGACTTACAAGCCGTGTGTGAGTCGCAAGGCATTGCCATTCTGAACAAAAATCGATCACAGCTGATCAAAGCTTTGACGGAGAGAGACGGCCAAGCGATGGAGGATTCCAATCCCGTGCGGGAGGCTTCGCTGCCCCTTCGTTCAACGTCACCCAGCATCGCCAGCTATGGGAGTGCTGATGTTGCTACTTTAGCTCCGGGTGATGTGGATACCCTGGATTACGCTATGTCCACAGCTCCTGCTAACCCTCAGCAAGGAACAAGCAGCTCTGGACTGAACTTCACTGCCTTGGGCCCTATGAGCCAGCAGTTGATACCAGGCCTGACTGGCGCGGATTTACGTTTTTACCTGGAGATACAGCAACAGCAGCAAAGAGAGGAGCGGCAGTTCCAGCTTCAGAGAGAAGTGCTGCAGCACCAGCGTGCACTAGAACTGGCCCAAGTGAGACAGGCCGAGCGGTCTGCCTCTCCTAACACTCCTGCTGCAGGAGGCATTCCTCTACCCGGGGTCCCCAAAGCAAGGTTTCCAGTTATGGAGAAAAACGGGGACATTGATTTATATTTACGCTCGTTTGAGAGAGCGTGCCGCCAGTTCTGCATCCCTGAGGATCAGTGGGCTCTACACCTGACGCCTCAGCTGACTGGTAAAGCGCTGGATGCTTTTGCGGAACTACCCACAGACCAAGATTGCGATTATCAGACTATCAAGGATGCCATAATTGCTAAGTTCCAGTTAACCCCTGAGGTTTACCGGAGAAAGTTCCGTGCCATCCTGAAAGGATCCACAGACTCTTACGCGGATGTGGCTAGCCGCTTATGCACCACATTCCGCCAATGGACTAGAATTCTTAAAGAAAAGACTTATGCTACCCTTGAGGATTTGATGATCCATGACCAACTCCTTGCGATATGCCCTACAGATGTGAGACAGTTTGTGCTGGAGCGCAAGCCCCAGTCTGTGAAAGAAGCTGCTGAGCTGGCAGACATGTTTGTCGCAACCCGGGTACCGGACATTCGCAAACCTGTGATGACGGACATCCGCAGGCCGGTGGTATCAGACATCCGCAAACCCCTGGTACCTGACAGCCGCAAAACTCCAGTACCCAACCAGGACAGAGCCATGTCCCAGAACTGGAGAGAAGGCAGGCCCACTGGCCCTGTGAACCGTGAGACAACCAGGCCCTGGTGTGAGCTGTGTCGCAGGCCCGGTCACACCAAGCAAACCTGTTACGCAGGGAAGCCGGCCCAACCTCCTAGCACCGCGACGACGCCAAGCCCTAAGGGGGCCAACGCTTCCTCACCTACCTCGTCTGCTGTATTGCTGGTCGGAGGACCCGAGGTGCACCGCGGATCCCAGAATCACCAGCCTGTCACTGTGAACGGCCAGACTGTCATCGGGTTCCGTGATACCGGTGCAGATGTAACCTTGGTCCGTTCACATCTTGTTACGGAGAAGGATATCCTTCCAGGAAAGTACCTCGCTCTGACCGGAGTTGGGGGCACTCGCACTCATGTGGCCCAAGCCCAAGTCACCATTGATTGGGGAATGGGACGGCAAAAGCGAGTTGTTGGGGTCCTGGATGATATTCCCGTTGCCACAGTGCTTGGCACTGATTTGGGCACCCTTGTTTCCCATTACGAATACCCTGCAAGCGCGCAGGAGGCCCAAGCAGGACTCCCTGACCAAAACCAGGTACTGTACAGCCCTTTGGGGAAACAGGGAGACGGGGACACCTTGCCTGCTATTTCTACTGTCCCTAACGCACCTAGGGAGGTATCAGATTTAAATGTACAAGCAACCGAATGTCATTTGCCTACTTCTGCACCTGTCATTGTTGATCCGAATGCGTGTGTTAGTGTTAGCAATGGTGATATAAATGATGCTGTACCTGTTCTGGCCATTACACGTTCTATGGCCAGCCGCCTGAACTCAGAACCGACCGAAGGGACCCCCTCGGGCGATTCTGACCCTCAGGTGGATAACAATGCGAGAAAGACCTTTTCATGTGATGATGATGATGATTGTGTCACTGCGCTGGTAGACGCTTCCAGTGTCGCCAGTAACCTGGGCTCAGATGGGGCTGCGGGGACAGAACCAGCCGTCCCTCCACCCACCTCTGACCCCAGCATTGAAGGTAACTCTCCACAGCTGACCTCATACGTCACTGGTCAGCTGGAGGAGACCGGTGGCGCTGCATTCGTGCAGGCCTTAAAGGGTGACCCTAGTCTGGAGGCACTTAGGGCCCGAGCTGGCCAGCCTCCAGGTGAGGGCACTCCATATAAAATCTATTGGGAGAACGACCGACTGTACTGTGAAGCTGTACAGCCTACAAAAGGTGGCGCAGGTGAGAACACGAGACAGCTGGTACTCCCTAGGGAATTTCGGGCACAGGTGCTCAAAGCAGCCCACGACATTCCACTTGCAGGACATTTGGGTATCAGAAAGACCCACAAACGTGTTCAGAACCATTTTTACTGGCCCACGATGGGAACGGACATAACGAAGTACTGCCGATCGTGTACCACTTGCCAGAGGGTTAAGAAGGCTGGAGGACCCCGCAAAGCCCCTTTGCAGCCACTGCCCGTGATCACAGAGCCCTTCCAGAGAGTGGCAGTGGATATAATTGGTCCCCTTCCCATTCCTAGCAGTTCTGGCAAGCGCTACATCTTAACGGTCGTGGACTATGCCACCCGTTACCCAGAGGCAGTAGCACTGTCTTCCCTTAGGTCGGCCACGGTGGCGGACGCCTTGATCGGGATTTTCTCGCGTGTAGGTTTCCCCGCCGAGATGATCTCTGATCAGGGCTCCTGCTTCATGTCGGAGCTAATGGAAGCCCTCTGTGAGAGGATGCAAATCAAGCACACCACTTCCAGTGCGTATCACCCGCAAACCAACGGCCTTTGCGAACGTTTCAACGGAACGTTAAAGCAAATGCTGGCCACGTTCGTGGAATCGCAGGGGAAGGACTGGGAGCGGCACCTGCCTCATTTGCTGTTCGCTTACAGAGAAGTGCCACAGGAGTCCACTGGGTTCTCGCCCTTTGAACTCCTATATGGACGAGACGTCCGAGGGCCCTTAAAACTGATTCGGGAGACCTGGGAGGGAAAAGGTGACCCCTCAGAAGTCTCTGTGGTTGAATATGTCCTAAAATTTCGGGACAAGATGGAGTCCCTCATGACCATAGTGACGGGAAACCTTGCAAAGGCACAGGCCAAACAGAAGGCTTGGTATGATCAGCATGCCAGAGAGCGGTCATACGCAGCAGGTCAGAAGGTATACGCCCTACTCCCTGTCAGGCAGAACAAATTGCAGGCTGCCTGGGACGGGCCATACACCATTCTGAAACAGGTGAACCCAGTCACTTACCTAGTGAGTCTCGGGGGTAAGCGACAGAAACTGTTCCACGTGAACATGTTAAAAGCACACGAGGAAAGGGAGCAGTATGTATTAGCAGTGTGTAGCCAGCTAGAACCCGAAGAGCCAGATCCACTGATAGACTTGCTAGCAGAGCTACGAGACGTGGCAGATGATTGGAACATCAACCCCCACCTCTCGTACCCACAGAAGCTTCAGCTCACCACTCTCCTGAGTGCGCACAGCGCCACATTCTCAGGCATCCCTGGCCAAACCAACCTAGCAGCTCACCGAGTTGATACAGGGACCCACAAGCCCTTACGGCAGGGCCCCTATCGCACCTCACCCGAAGTGCAGGCTGAAATCAAACGAGAGATTGATGAGATGCTACAGTTAATGGTCATCCAGAAATCCTCTAGTCCATGGGCCGCCCCGGTTGTTTTAGTCCCCAAAAAGGACAAGACAACCCGGTTCTGTGTCGACTATCGGAGACTGAATGACATCACCATAACCGATGCGTATCCCATGCCTCGAATTGATGAATTGCTGGATCAGCTGGCGTCCGCCAGCTATCTAACAATCATGGACTTGAGCCGTGGATACTGGCAGATTCCGCTTGCGCCAGAGGCGAGAGCGAAATCCGCATTCATCACCCCTTTTGGCCTCTATGAGTTTACTCGTATGCCCTTTGGGATGAAGAATGCGCCCGCCACCTTTCAGCGGGCCATGAATGAACTGTTGGAAGGAATGCAAGGTTATGCCCTAGCCTATCTGGACGATATAGCCATATATAGTCCAACCTGGGAAGATCACCTTGATCATCTGTCACAGGTATTGGGAAGACTGTCCGCTGCCAATCTGACCATTAAGCCCAACAAATGTCAGATTGCCATGACAGAGGTTCAGTACTTAGGACACAGAGTAGGCAGCCAGACCCTGAAACCTCAGATAGGGAAGGTCGATGCCATTGTAGCATGGCCACGGCCTAACACCAAAAAACAAATACAGGCATTTCTGGGAACGGCAGGGTACTATAGGAAGTTTGTTCCATCCTATAGTACTCTGGCTAAACCGCTGACCGATGCAACGGGCAAAAAACAACCCAACACGGTCACATGGAACTCGGAACTAGAACAGGCATTTCGGGCCCTGAAGGAAGCGCTAGCTAGCGCTCCTGTCCTTCAAGCTCCCGACTTCTCCCGTCAGTTCCTAGTACAAACTGACGCCTCAGACCACGGTCTGGGAGCCGTCCTTAGTCAGGTGGACGCAACCGGGCATGAGCACCCTGTCCTCTACCTGAGCCGAAAACTACTCCCGCGGGAAACCGCATACTGCACCACTGAGAAAGAGTGCCTAGCGATCGTATGGGCCCTACAGAAACTTCAATCGTACCTATACGGACGATCCTTCATGGTCATCACAGATCACAACCCTCTCAGCTGGCTGAAACGTACTTCTGGTACCAACGGAAAACTTCTCCGCTGGAGCTTAGCGCTCCAACAGTACGATTTCACGATTCAGCACAAACCGGGAAGTCGCCATCAGAATGCTGACGGACTTTCCCGCTGTAACTAGCTCAAATAGGGAGTTGGGATTGCTTCAGTCCCAGTCTTGCTGACCACTCCTTCCCCAATCTTCCAAAGGGGGGAGGTGTGACGCTTTGCGATCCACAGCGATACTAGGAAATCACAAATGCGCCATATTTCTCAATCACAAAGACAAAAGAGCCTTCACTAAGAATCTTCTCTTTCACTAAAGGAGTAACTCACAGATCAGAGGTACAATTAGCACCTTCTTGCCAAAGAATCTTCCTGCCCCATGCCAGGTTTAAGTACCCATCAATCTGGTATTCTCTTGACAGAACCTCATAAAAACTGTCTCTCTGCAGCCATAGTGTCTCCAATACCAGCAGGGGTCTCACACCTTTAGCCTGGGCAGCGAGCTTCAGAAGAAAAGGACAGATCCTTATCACACAGCTGGCTGGTACAGGAGGGAAAATGACCTGAAAGTCACCTCCAATCCATAAACTTCATATTCTTCCCATATTTTCCTAATATTTCATGGGTTATGGAAATGGGAAAGGAACCATCTTTTCAGAGATGGTTTTGGTTCTCCTAACCCACCTTCTAGGAAACCCGCGGACAAATCAGAGATTCCCGCTCTGAGATATAAAGGTTCTCGGGCACCCGGTATTATCTTCTAGTCGTATTTGTTATCAGATGATGCGTAAAATTGTACTGATTATCAATATCTACTATATTTCTTGATTGGACTTACGGGATATGGAGAAATGGGCAAAGCAAAGATGCTGCCAGGTTTTCTCCCTATGGGGCAAAGGACTGCCCCTGTTCCAATTACCCAAGGCTGGACCTGAACGTGTCATAACCACTCCCCGCTTCAGAGTAGGTAAAAACAGTGACACACTCAGGTCCTGGGTCCTTCATCTACCATCTGACGTCGTCTAACATCTCGACCGCCCGCAGGGACACGGGCACCCCACCATCTTGGATTATTATTTCAAAGACTTTGCCTATTACTGGACACTACCACGGTAATTCTGAACTTACAGACATTCTATTCCCTTCCACCTCTTACCTATTTCTATCCAAACCAATCTGTTCACCTGGCAGGTATATTTATCTGTCAGCTTTAATATATATATTTTTGTGTGTAGTTTTAGAATAAAAACTAACAATTTCATCGTTCCAGTTTTGCCCTTGTTACTTGATGACCTGATCTATGCTAAGAACTCTGTCCTCAGAAGACATCCTACCAAATTGTGTTATTTTTATAAATTGTTAATGTACTAGCTAGGTTGCAAATAACCATTTAGTCCCTTTAGGATTAGCTAGCCGGGGTCTCTTCGCCCCGATTCAATACGAAGAGTGGTGGCAGCAAATTAATTTGATTTCCAGCGTGAAATCAGTCATTTTATTTTTACCGATTGTACATACAATCGTGATTGCATCCTTTCTGGGCCCACCAACCAATCTTACACGTCTTCTGTGCTCACAGTGGATTCGCCTTCAGGAGTCTCTAGTGGAGACCTGTATGGCAACTGTGGCATAGTACGACGGGATTGGCGGGTGGTCGTCACAGTTGCCTCAACATCCACTGCTGCTTAGGAGTTGAGGTGGACAAGGCCTCACTACACTGAGATCCGCTGTCAGCACTGTGTTCACTTTACAATGCTGAGATGTGCTGTCAGGCTGCTCAGCCAGACAGCATATCTCATGTACTATTGCTGCATTACTGCCTATTGTAGAGCAGGAACTTTGCTCTACAGTAGATAGTAATGATGCGATCTTCTGTCATGGCTGAGCAGCTTCACAGGAATGGCGCTAAAGGGATTTGAGAGATAAAGACATATTCTGCTTTACAATAGGTAGTCATGGAACAATTGTATATATGATACGCTGTCAGGCTGAGCAGCCGTACAGACATCTCGGCAGCGTGAAGTGAATGAAGTGCCAGCACCAAAGATCAGTGTAGTGAGGCCCTGCCCCCTCATCCCCTAAATAGCTGTAGAATTGGAGGCAACCCTTCTTAGTCACATTTTAGGACAGGTTACTGGAGGGTATTATGTTCCATTCATAGAACATACCCCTTTCAGTAGATCTGGTATTGAAGTTTTGCTAGATCATAGCAGTTAAATATATTGTCCTGAGATCAATTAATCAATATACATAGTATTGCAATGCTGCAAATGTTTACTAAGCAAGACTGAAATCAAACTAAATCCTGACTACTGAGTAAAAAGCAGAAGACGGTTTGCCCCTACCTTGAGTAGAGACCAAAGCATCCACACAGCGATCATGGCGCTTTTCTCTCTTACAATGCTTTGCTTCTAATAAAGACATTCCAGTATTACACCAAGTATGAATTCATGGTGCTCAGAATGACATTACTGAGCAACAGGCTGGACAGGTTACAGCACAGTGTTCTGCAGGATAGAACAATATGCAGTACACACAGCCGTAAACTTCCACTAGGTATAACAAGGAAGCAGTTCACACTGGCTGAACCAAGGTTATAACTCAAGGACATATTGCAATACAGGAACTAGACTCACCTAAAATACCAAAAGAACCTTTGTTCACTTACTTATTGACAGTGGCATCCAAAAGATAGACATAATAGCCAAAAACATTGTGATACTGCCATAAACTTTAAAATTATGACTGATGGAAACTTTGCAGTACATGCAAAAGACGTCAGACAAACATTAATTCATGATATAAATTCTCATTAAAAATAAACATTCCTAGAGTGGATTGGCAATATATGGAGGCTACTCTGCATAAATTTGGCTTCCCCTCTCAATTTGTCACCGCTGTGCTGTCTCTGTACTCCTCACCCACAGCGAGGGTGCGTGTGAATGGAAACCTCACCCCCCACTTTGACATAAGCAATGGAACCAGACAAGGGTGCGCGTTATCGCCAACCCTTTTCATTTTATGCCTAGAAACGTTCCTACAAGCTGTTAGACAGGACAGGGAAATACGAGGGCTTCAGATTGGCCCCCACAAGCACACAGTGGCGGCATTTGCTGATGATATGCTATTGCTATTAACAGATCCTATAGTGGCGTTCCCTGCGCTGTTACGACATATGGATAGATTTGGGAGTTTATCTCATTTTAAAATAACCCTAGCAAAATGTGTAGCTCTTGGAGTTAATATCCCTCAGGCAACAATATCCCATCTAAAGACAAACTTCCCCTTTCAATGGCAGAAGGAGAGTATTACCTATCTGGGAGTACAAATAACGAAAGACCCAGACCGACTTTTCTCAAAAAATTATCCCAAACGACATTAAGCTACAATTACAGGAATTAAAAATACCATACCTGTCCTGGATAGGAAGGAAAAAACGTAATAAAAACCTATGTCCTACCTAAGCTACTTTATCTAATGCAGACCCTACCGGTATTACTACCTCATCACTACCTGTCACGGCTGAGGATGGGGAAAACCCTCAGCCGTGCGATGACAAGATGGTGGTCGCTGCTCGACCAGGACGACAGAATTAGGGAGCAGGTCACCTCCTAATCGCATCCCTAATCTGACCCTGACTCCTAGCTGTATGAGCCGACCCTGATGGTAGGAGGGCTCATACTCCGGAACCTTGAAGTCCCTGCTAGCCCTCAGGGTGGCCCTAAACTAGGAGCAGGGTAAGACGACCTGTTCCTCCTGGACATGGAGAAACAGAAGTCTCACTGGCCAAGCTGCAAGGAAAAGGGGAACACAAACAGATCTATGGATATGGCAGGTGAACTGCACTAGTTCCACCTACCTGCCACAGCCTTGCTGACTGGATCCCTGTGCAGACAAGCTGATGTCCACACAATACCAAATGAACACAGCAAACACACATCCACACACAAGGACCCGGATCTATAGCTGCACCAAATAACAAAAGGAAAACATCAACTGCACATCACATATAACATAAACTTATGACCACAAGGGTGGCCCCCACTGGCAGATGGTGAATTACCAGGAGGATGTCTCCAGCAAAGCATGGCTGAAGAACCCCTCAGCTTCAGGTCTCCAAAGAGGCTTTATAGCCCAAAGTGGCCACACCCACACAGACACACACAGGAAAGGGAATTAACTCTTCCAACACCAACCAGGTGTCATGGAACCATGAACCAGACGTACAACAAGAGATAAGTGGAAATAAGAAGGCTTTATGAAAATCAAGCTGTAAGCAAAAGTCCAAACGGATGGCTAAACCGAAGCAGGGTCTTGCGTAGACAGAGGTCAGAAACCAGAAGGGTAGTCAGACGAAGCCTGGATCAGGAACCAGCAGGGTAGTCAGACGAAGCCAGGATCAGGAACCAACGGGGTAGTCAGACGAGGCCAGGATCAGGAACCAGAAGCAGCAGCAGTCTTAGAAGCATGTGAACACAGGAGGACCAAGCAAGGAACTGAAGCCACAGACCTCCTATATATATGAGCTAGGCATCCAGCTCCTCCCAGTGGGAAGGAGAAGCCGCAGGGTGGGAGGCTACAAGAAACCCAGAAACCAAGATGGCCGCCAGCACATGTCAAACGAAGGAGAACAGTAAGAAGGTAAGACCATGACAGTACCTCCCCCTCAAGGGCCCCTCCTCCGCGGAGTAAGGAACGGTTTCTGAGGGAAGCGTGCGTGGAAGGCTCGGAGCAAAGCAGGAGCATGGACATCTGCGGAGGGAACCCAGGAACGCTCCTCTGGACCATAACCACGCCAATGGACCAAAAACTGCAACCGACCGCGGACCAGGCGTGAGTCCAGGATATTGCTCACCTCATATTCCTCACGATTGCCCACTTGGACCGGACGGGGCCGAGGAACCGAGGAAGTGAAACGATTACACACCAATGGCTTCAACAGGGAGACATGAAACACGTTGGAGATCCGCATGCCAGGAGGAAGCGCAAGGGCATAGGCTACCGGGTTTACCCTGCGAAGCACTCGGAAGGGACCAACAAAGCGAGGCGCCAGCTTGGGAGTGGGCACTCGAAGGTTGAGGTTGCGGGTGGACAACCATACACGGTCTCCGACCTGGTAGGAAGGAGCAGGCGCTCGTCTGCGATCAGCCTGGAGTCTCTGGCGCTGCGCAGAGACCTCAAGGGACCTCTGGATCTGTACCCAAGAAGCACGTAGGACGGAAAGGTGATCCTCCACAGCCGGAATTTCCTGGGGAGAGAATACCTCCGGTAACACGGCAGTTTGGAACCCATAATTGGCCATGAAGGGAGACGTCCCAGAGGAAGAGTTCACCGCCGTGTTCCTGGCAAACTCAGCCCAAGGCAGGAGGTCAACCCAATTGTCTTGGTGATCGGAGACATAGCAATGAAGGAATTGCTCCAAGGCCTGATTGAATCGTTCTGCGGCCCCATTGGACTGAGGGTGGTAGGCCGAGGAGAAAGAGAGATGAATCCCCAACTGGGAGCAAAAGGCGCGCCAGAACCTGGACACAAACTGACTACCCCGATCCGACACAATCTCCTTGGGCAAACCGTGCAACCGGAAGACCTCCCTGGCGAAAATCGTGGCCAACTCTTGTGCAGAGGGTAACTTCTTGAGAGGAACACAGTGGCACATTTTGGAAAAACGATCCACAATCATGAGAATGACCGTATGGCCTCGGGATGCAGGGAGGTCCACAATGAAATCCATCCCCAGGTGTGACCATGGGCGCTCCCCGGTGGCTATGGGTTGCAAAAGGCCCAACAGAAGGTGCCGAGGGGACTTACTCTGGGCACAAACGGAGCATGCCGCTACATATGCGGCGATGTCGGAACGTAGAGAAGGCCACCAGAACAGACGTGAAACAGCCCAGGACAGCTGATTCTTTCCAGGATGCCCCGCGGCCTTGGAGTTATGGTAGGTTCGCAACAACCGAGTGCGCAACTCCTCAGGCACAAAACACCTGCCGTTGGGTCTCCCAGAGGGAGCACCAGATTGAGCCGCCAAAATCTGCTCACCCAGGGGAGAGGTCAGGCTGGTGCGAATGGCGGCCAGGATCTGATTCGGAGGTATGACCGAAGTCGGAATCGACTCCTCCCCGGACAGCTCGGAGTACTGCCGTGATAAGGCATCCGCTCTGATGTTCTTGGAACCGGGTAGGTAGGAGACCACGTAATTAAAACGTGACAAGAACAGAGCCCATCTGGCCTGACGTGGTGTCAATCTCTTGGCCTCAGAAAGGTAGGTCAGATTCTTGTGGTCCGTCAGGATGAGAACCGGAACCACCGAACCCTCGAGCAAGTGCCTCCATTCTTTAAGGGCCTGCACGATGGCCAATAACTCCCTGTCACCAATCTGATAGTTGCACTCCGCGGAAGACAGTTTCCGGGAGTAAAACCCACAAGGAAGCAGAGGACCCTCTGGTGTTCTACGCTGAGACAGAAGGGCGCCTACTCCCGTCTCAGATGCGTCCACCTCGAGGACAAAGGGCAACCCAGGGTTGGGATGCGACAGAATCGGAGCCGACACAAAGGCGGACTTTAGAGCCTCAAAAGCTCGGATGGCCTCGAGCGGCCAGACCTGGAAATTACTGCCCTTCCTGGTCAGATCCGTGAGAGGCTTGGCTAGCATAGAAAAGTCCCTGATGAACTTCCGATAATAATTGGCGAAGCCCAAAAAGCGCTGCAGGGCACGGAGACCACTGGGCTGGGGCCACTGTAAGACAGCCGAAACCTTCTCAGGATCCATGGAGAACCCCTCAGCGGAAATGATGTAACCTAAGAAGGTTACCTGGGGTCGGTGAAATTCGCTTTTCTCAAGCTTACCGAACAGCCTGTTCTCTCGTAACCGTTGCAACACTCGTCTGACATCCATAATGTGGGCCTCAATGGATTCAGAATATACCAAGATGTCATCCAAATAGACCACCACACACTGCTGCAACAGGTCACGGAAAACATCGTTGATGAATTCCTGGAAGACTGCGGGCGCATTGCACAACCCAAAGGGCATAACCAAGCATTCATAATGACCGGTCCTGGTGTTAAACGCGGTCTTCCACTCATCGCCCGCCTTGATCCTTACCAGGTTATATGCCGCCCTCAGGTCGAGTTTGGTAAAGACCGTGGCCCCTTTGAGGCGATCGAACAGCTCGGAAATCAAGGGTATCGGGTAAGCGTTCTTGATCGTGATGCGATTGAGACCCCTGTAATCGATGCAAGGCCTCAACTCACCGCCCTTCTTTTTCACAAAGAAAAATCCAGCCCCTGCCGGTGGACGAGGATTTGCGAATGTGTCCGCGTGAAAGCGCCTCCCTCACGTACTCCTCCATGGCCTCATTCTCCGCTACCGACGGAACGGCACCAGATTGTAACTCTATGGCACAATCGTATGGGCGGTGCGGAGGTAGGGCAACCGCGCGCACCTTATCTAATACATCCCGGTACTCTTCGTATTCAGGAGTAGGGCTGCAACGATTAATCGATGTAATCGATTATATTCGATAACTGGATTCGTTGTCGACGAATCCAGTTATCGAATAATCGCCGATTCGTTGCTATTCGGGCTGGCGGGCGGTCGCTGCATCTTTATTTTACCTTTTTACAATGACGCTCCCGCTCCTGTAACAGCCAGGCAGAGCGGACGGCGGCGTAACGTCACTCACTCACGTGACACACCTGCTCCGCCTCCTTCATTCATGAAGTGGGCGGAGCAGGCGCGTCACGTGATTGAGTGACGTTACGCCGCCGTCCGCTCTGCCTGGCTGTTACAGGAGCGGGAGCGTCATTGTAAAAAGGTAAAATAAAGATGCAAGCATCGGGGCCGGGGCTGTTAGGGGGAAGGGGGAGGGGGGATCTGTCTATGGCACTGCTATGGGAAGGGGGGTCTGTGTATAGCACTGCTATGGGGAGGGGGGAGGATCTGTCTATGGCACTGCTATGGGGAGGGGGGAGGATCTGTCTATGGCACTGCTATGGGGAGGGGGGAGGATCTGTCTATGGCACTGCTATGGGGAGGGGGGGTCTGTGTATAGCACTGCTATGGGGAGGAGGGGGGGTCTGTGTATGGCACTGCTATGGGAAGGGGGGTCTGTGCACTGTTATGAGGAAAGGGATCTGTGCACTGTTATGCCCATAACAGTGCACATATCCCCCTCTCCATAACTACGCCGTCCACAGATCCCCCTCTCCATAACTACGCCGTCCACAGATCCCCCATAACTACGCCGTCCACAGATCCCCCATAACTACGCCGTCCACAGATCCCCCATAACTACGCCGTCCACAGATCCCCCATAACTACGCCGTCCACAGATCCCCCATAACTACGCCGTCCACAGATCCCCCATAACTACGCCGTCCACAGATCCCCCATAACTACGCCGTCCACAGATCCCCCATAATAGTGTCGTCCACAGATCCCCCATAATAGTGTCGTCCACAGATCCCCCATAATAGTGTCGTCCACAGATCCCCCATAATAGTGTCGTCCACAGATCCCCCATAATAGTGTCGTCCACAGATCCCCCATAATAGTGTCGTCCACAGATCCCCCATAATAGTGTCGTCCACAGATCCCCCATAATAGTGTCGTCCACAGATCCCCCATAATAGTGTCGTCCACAGATCCCCCATAATAGTGTCGTCCACAGATCCCCCATAATAGTGTCGTCCACAGATCCCCCATAATAGTGTCGTCCACAGATCCCCCATAATAGTGTCGTCCACAGATCCCCCATAATAGTGTCGTCCACAGATCCCCCATAATAGTGTCGTCCACAGATCCCCCATAATAGTGTCGTCCACAGATCCCCCATAATAGTGTCGTCCACAGATCCCCCATAATAGTGTCGTCCACAGATCCCCCATAATAGTGTCGTCCACAGATCCCCCATAATAGTGTCGTCCACAGATCCCCCATAATAGTGTCGTCCACAGATCCCCCATAATAGTGTCGTCCACAGATCCCCCATAATAGTGTCGTCCACAGATCCCCCATAATAGTGTCGTCCACAGATCCCCCATAATAGTGTCGTCCACAGATCCCCCATAATAGTGTCGTCCACAGATCCCCCATAATAGTGTCGTCCACAGATCCCCCATAATAGTGTCGTCCACAGATCCCCCATAATAGTGTCGTCCACAGATCCCCCATAATAGTGTCGTCCACAGATCCCCCATAATAGTGTCGTCCACAGATCCCCCATAATAGTGTCGTCCACAGATCCCCCATAATAGTGTCGTCCACAGATCCCCCATAATAGTGTCGTCCACAGATCCCCCATAATAGTGTCGTCCACAATTTGTTTTAATATGGCCTTTGAACATAATTTTTCAAGTAAGATCATATAAACCTCTCTGTTTTGTAATTTTGTCGTTTTTCCCGATTAATCGATTAATCGTAGAAATTAATCGGCAACTAATCGATTATTCAAATAATCGTTAGCTGCAGCCCTATTCAGGAGGCAACAGAGAGTCCGAGGAAGTACACAGCAACTTGACAGGCCCATGGATGCAACTAGCCCCACACTGCGGTGACCACGAGAGGATCTCGGCCGATCTCCAATCGAAAGTCGGATTATGCTTCTGGAGCCAGGGGTACCCCAAGACCACCGAGTAGTGTGGAGACGAAATCACCTGGAGACAGACCGACTCTCTGTGAACGGCACCAATGGCTATCCCCACTGGAAGGGTCTCATGAGTCACGTGTGGCGGCAGAAGGGGTCTGCCGTCTATCGCCTCAAGAGCCAGTGGGGAACCTCGAGGCTGCAGAGGAATGGAATTGGCGGCAGCGAACACACTATCAATGAACAAACCACCAGCACCAGAGTCCACCAACGCCTGGGTCGTCACCGAGCCCCCGACCCAGGAGAGGACAACAGTGATCAGTGGTTTGTCAACACGGGAAACCGGGGACGAGGAGACTCCACCCAAGATCTGCCCCCGACAGGATCTCAGGTGCGAGCGTTTCCCGGACGGTTCGGACATGCCAACCGAAAATGCCCACCGAGACCACAATACATGCATCGGCCCTCGCGTCTCCGGAGTACCCTCTCCCCCTCGGACAGGCGAGCAAACCCCAGCTGCATGGGTTCACCCCCAGACAAGTCATCCCCAGGAGGCGTGGGAGGAGAGGGAGGCACGGGTGGGACAGCAAACGTAGGCGCCAATCTGTTAGAAGACCTCCGCAGACTCTCCTTAAAGGAAGGTCTCTCCCTGAGTCTGGTGTCAATCAAAATCAGGAAAGAAATAAGAGACTCGAGCTCCACTGGTAGGTCCTTAGCTGCAACCTCATCCTTCAAGGCATCCGAGAGACCATGAGAGAAAGCAGCGACCAGAGCCTCATTATTCCAGCCCACCTCTGCTGCCAGGGTACGAAACTCAATGGCGTATTCAGCTACGGATCGTGAACCCTGTCTGATGGACATAAGGAGCTTCGCAGCAGAGGCAGCACGAGCTGGCACATCGAATACCTTCCGAAGAGAAGCAACAAAACCGGAAAACTCGGCAACCACCGGATTGTTGTTCTCCCATAAAGGGCTGGCCCAGGCCAAGGCCTTGTCCGAGAGCAGCGAGATCAAGAAGCCCACCTTTGATCTCTCAGTAGGAAAGGCATGTGGCAGCAACTCGAAATAAATGCCCACCTGGTTAAGGAAACCTCGGCACTGAGTTGGCTCTCCCCCAAAGCGCTGTGGAAGGGGGGCAGAACCGGTCATACCCCGAAACACCGCAGGCGCAGCAACAGGTGTCGGGGTAGACTCTGGCGCAACAACTGGAGCGGCAGTAGGAGCGGGCCCAGGAGCGACAACCGACCCATCGGCAACGGAAGCGAAATGAGCCGTGCGTTCAAGCAGGGTTTGCAACGCCACAGCGAACCGACCCAACAGGTGATCCTGCTGATCAAGTCTGGCAACCAGCGTAGGTAGCGAGGATGGCCCTGTACCGTCAGAATTCATGGCTTGGTCCTAATGTCATGGAACCATGAACCAGACGTACAACAAGAGATAAGTGGAAATAAGAAGGCTTTATGAAAATCAAGCTGTAAGCAAAAGTCCAAACGGATGGCTAAACCGAAGCAGGGTCTTGCGTAGACAGAGGTCAGAAACCAGAAGGGTAGTCAGACGAAGCCTGGATCAGGAACCAGCAGGGTAGTCAGACGAAGCCAGGATCAGGAACCAACGGGGTAGTCAGACGAGGCCAGGATCAGGAACCAGAAGCAGCAGCAGTCTTAGAAGCATGTGAACACAGGAGGACCAAGCAAGGAACTGAAGCCACAGACCTCCTATATATATGAGCTAGGCATCCAGCTCCTCCCAGTGGGAAGGAGAAGCCGCAGGGTGGGAGGCTACAAGAAACCCAGAAACCAAGATGGCCGCCAGCACATGTCAAACGAAGGAGAACAGTAAGAAGGTAAGACCATGACACCAGGGAAGTGAAACCACTTAAAGGGGAAAGTGCACACATAACATAACACCCCGTGCACACCGATAAAAGGCACACATATAAAGAGCGGTTGCCAGGTGCCACCGCATGCACATTGCAGCAAGCTGCCTAGCATCAGCTCAGGCTGCTATACTGCGACATACAAAATAACATGTTGCCAGCGGCAACCACAAGTGAGGCAACATACTAGCGGCCCTCACCTGTGGTTGAACAATGAAACCAAACCGCCGGCAACAGCATGCGGTTCAGGAGTCACAACCATGACCATGGTCGTGACACTACCTTGCTCAGATCAGGAGGGCTTTTTCTGCATTTGTCTGGAATCAATTGAAACCCAGGCTAGCATATCATAGATTAACACTTCCTAGGTACAAGGGAGGATTTGGACTACCAGACGCTCAGGGATATTATAGGGCGATACAAATAAGGCTTCATTCAGAAATAACCAACCCTAGAGTTAAAAAGCTGGGATGCATAATAGCTAGGAAGGTGTTAGGGCCAAAAGCACTCGCTACGCTCTGGGACTGCCGGAGAACTCCCCATCATAGACAAGGAATTCCCCACTTGCTAAAAGGTATTTTTGACTCTTGGTTAAAAGTATCTGAACACTTACATCCCATCGTTCACCTCTCGCCTTTTACACCTATTAGGTATTTACCTTATATGTTTGATAAGGATTTCAGGGATGATATGGGCTTGTGGGCAGCGTTAGGCGATATGGCAATAGGTGACTTTATGGAAAACAGATGTGTTCCTGACATACACTCTTTGAAAACAAGATGGGGACATATTCCCTGGACTATGACTCATTATTCCCAACTGAAAAAGTTCTGTGTACAGTATATAAGTACTACCCCGAGTGATTATACTCCCACCTGGTATGACAAGATATGGACTCAAAATGTAAGCAAAAGAGGAGTTGTCTCACAAATCTATAATAAACTCTTAGGGAAGAATTCTGACACCAGGCCGTTGTTTATAGAACAATGGGGTAAAGAAATGGGTCAGCCCCTTGAGGAGGACACGATGGGCAGAATATTAGCTCACTCACATGGCTACTCGAGGTGTATTAAAATACTCCTTTAAATTAATTAAAGGTGGTACAGAACCCCTGACAAACTACATACATTATATCTTCTTATTCAGCAGACTGCTGGAGGTGTGGTGAGTCTAGAGGCACCATGTTTCACATGTAATGGACGTGTCCAACGATTGTAAAATATTGGGATATGATTTCTAAAGAAGTCCAGGGCATATGCTCTATAAAATCCCCCATTACGCCACAGGTAGCACTTTGTCTGACTGCAATTATAAATTGGCGAAACATTCCCTAACAGCACAATTTATAGCAGCTGCTAAGCTACTTATACCAAAATATTGGCTATCTAAGGATATTCCTAGTGTAAGGGAATGGACCCAAAAAGTTCAGGAAATTTGTCAATTAGAGGAGTTAACAAGCTGGGAATCACTGTCACACAACAACTTTTTATTGACATGAGGCAAATGGTTTGAGTGGTGTAAAAACAAAACAAAATAATTGGCACCGAATATCAGGAATGTCATAGGGAGCTTAAGTCATGTTTAAATGGGGCTATGCTTTATGTACTGATAATTGAAAGATGTATGGATGTAGTAGCACGGACGTTTAGGATCGCTAATATGTTCAGTATTTACTAGTCGCACATGCATTGGTTAAGGTGGATATATGTCAGCTGTGTGATTATATGTCATCCCGAATATTCTTGTACTCAGCACTAATGTATGCTTATATGTGACCAATATTGATGATGGAGCAGTTTATTGTTAATTGTTGTCACTAAACAATGTCTTATCTTTTGCTAAACTGCGATGAGAAGATAAAATAAAGATTTGACAAGAAATAAACATTCCTTACATTTATTAGTACACTAGCAGAAGGACCTGGCTTAGCACGGGTATATTTAATCTATTTCATTTCATGTGTGTCATAAAAAGATATCAACAGTATCCCCCATAACAGTGACCTCCACAGTGCCTGCCCCTTTAACAATGACCTCCACAGTGCCCACCCCTTTAACAGTGACCTCCACAGTGACCTCCCCTTTAACATTAACCTTCACAGTGGCCGCCACTTTAACATTGACCTACACAGTGCCCTGCCCCTTTAACAGTGATCTCCACAGTGCCCACCCCTTTAACAGTGACTGCATCCTTAACAGTGACCTGCACAGTGACTGCCCCTTTAACAGTGACCTCCACAGTGCCCTCCCCTTTAATAGTGACCTCCAGAGTGTCCGCCCTTTAACAGTGACCTCAACATGCCCGCCCCTTTAACAGTGACCTCAACAGTGCTTGACCTTTAACAGTGCCCGCCCCTTCAACAGTGATCCCCACGGTGCCTGCCCCTTTAACATTGACCACACCTTTAACAGTGTCTTTCATAGTGGCCGCCCCTTTAACAGTGACCTCCTCAGTGCCCGCCCCTTTAACAGTGACCTCCACAGTGTCTGGCCCTTTAACAGTGAACCCCACAGTGCCTGCCCCTTTAACAATGACCTCCTCAGTGCCCGCATTGACCACTTCTTTAACAGTGACTTTCATAATGGCCGCCCCTTTAACAGTGACTTCCACAGTGCCCGCCCCTTTAACAGTGACCTCCACAAGGCCTGCCCCTTTAATAGTGAGCTCCATAGTGCCTGCCCTTTAACAGTGACCTCCACAAGGCCTGCCCCTTTAATAGTGAGCTCCACAGTGTCCGCCCCTTCAACAGTGACCTCCACAGGGCATGCCCCTTTAATAGTGATCTCCACAGTGACCGTCATAATGCCCGCCCCTTTAACAGTGAACGCCCCTTTAACAGTGACCTCCATAGGGCCCACCCCTTTAACAGTGACCTCCACATTGCCCGTCCCTTTAATAGTGAATGTTCCTTTAACAGTGACCTCCATAGTACCTACTTTTTGAACATCCATTACGATCAGTTTGTGTCGCTTCCGTCAGAGATCAGTTATTTTTGCCAAGAGAAAAAGTCCTGGATGCAGTACTTTTTGTCAGTTCAAAAATAATTGATCTCTGACGGAAGTGACACAAACTGATTATAACGGATCATAGCTCAGAATAACGGATCCGTTTTTTAAATTTATGCTACTTTTTCTGACGGATCAGAAGAAAGCTAAAAGGCCTAAGCGGCAATTCTAAAATCCTTTTTTGGCTTAATCCCAGACTTCCTTAGGCCCCTTTCACACGGGCGAGGTTTCTGCGCGGGTGCAATGCGTGAGGTGAACGCATTGCACCCGCACTGAATCCGGACCCATTCATTTCTATGGGGCTGTGCAAATGAGCAGTGATTTTCACGCATCATTTGTGCGTTGCGTGAAAATCGCAGTTTGCTCCTCTTTGTGCGTTTTTCACGCAACGCAGGCCCCATAGAAATGAATGGGGTTGCGTGAAAATCGCAAGCATCCGCAAGCAAGTGCAGATGCGGTGCTAGGAGATGATCAGGATGGGGACCCGATCATTATTATTTTCCCTTATAACATGGTTATAAGGGAAAATAATAGCAGGGCTGGAGGGGTTAAAAAAATAAATAAAAATGTAACTCCCCTTAATCCACTTGTTCGTGCAGCCAGCATTTCTTCTGTCTTCATCTGTGAGGAAAAGGACCTGTGATGAGCGTAGTGACATCATCAAAGGTCCTTTTCCTCACAGATGAAGACAGGAGAGAAGCCGGCTGCACGAACAAGTGGATTAAGGTGAGTTACATTTTTTTATTTTATTTTTTTAACCCCTCCAGCCCTATTGTACTATGCATTCTGTATTCAGAATGCTATTATTTTCCCTTATAACCATGTTATAAGGGAAAATAATACAATCTACACAACCTTGAGCCCAAACCTGAACTTCTGTGAAGAAGTTCGGGTCTGGGTACCACATTCAGTTTTTTATCGCGCGCGTGCAAAACACATTGCACCCGCGCGATAAAAACTGAACAACTGAACGCAATCGCAGTCATAACTGACTGCAATTGCGTACCTACTAGCGCGGGTTTGCCGCAACGCACCGAGACGCATCCGGACCTAATCCGGACACGCTCGTGTGAAAGAGGCCTTAGGGTTGTATTACACTGGCAGATTGGCTGCGAGGTCATCGCTAACGAGCGCTCGTAGTAATGCTCATTAGCGATGATCTGGCAGTGTAATACTGCTGATTACCCAATGAAGGATCAAACGTTCGTTCATCTGGCAATCCAGATTTTTAAGCAAGTGATGGCATAACAATCGCTTATACCCATACTTCATTTATAATTTTTGCCATTTTTTATGTATATTATAGTAAATTAGTTGGACCATGGTGGCCCACCCCTTCCATTGAGCTCTGCCCAAATTTTTAGAAGGTGGCAAGAGTAAACGGTAAAACCTAAAAAGCTGTAATTTTGCACAAAATGTCGATTGCACAAAAATATGTGACTTTTGTATACCCCAAAAATATTGCAGATAATAAATGATGACCACCACTAAGCTGATGGTTCTAACTTATAGAAATCTGCCCTATTGTTTAATTATACAATCTTTTATGGTGAAAATATTTATGTAATGGGAAACATCTATTCAATCCACTTTTCTGACAGGTCCTCAGATCAAAAAAGACAAATGAATGAATGTTTCTGCATCGGGGGGATCTTTACCCATATAGCTAGCGTTTCTTTTTAAATACACGTACGATAATCAGGCTAGCATCAAACTGAAAACCTAACCAAGTAGACATAAACAAAGCCACTTGCTCTTTCCTCCCTGCTTAGGACTTTGTATTGACACATTCTTGTGAACTAGGGACAAGTGACGGAGAGCATCTGAAGTTTCCACTGCGCTTCTAGAAACAATTCTCACCCTTTTATCCAGGAAGGAAGTATCATGTGCAGTGTTTAGATGTGACAGCAAATTAAACAAAAGACACCATCATTTGTATTCAACACGGAGTTCCTCTCATTTAAAAGTTTCAAGAGGTGGCAAATGGAATGACAAGGAATTTCCAGTTGTGGACACAACTTTAAAGGGAATGTGTCGCCAATTTTTTTTTCTAGCAGTTAAAACCGACACATCCATTCTTCTAATTTGTTTTTAGTTTCTGATTGCAGACCTTTTGAATTCAATTTCCTGAACATGATTATGGGGGCGGCCATCTTGCCTGACCTGTTCTTAAAGGGAACCTGTCACCGGGATTTTGTGTATAGTGCTGAGAACATGGGTTGCTAGATGGCCACTAGCACATCCGCAATACCCAGTCCCCATAGCTCTGTGTGCTTTTATTGTGTAAAAAAAACGATTTGATACATATGCAAATTAACCTGAGGAGAGTCCTGTCTGTGAGATGAGTCAGGGACAGGACTCATCTCAGGGTAATTTGCATATGTATCAAATCGGTTTTTTTTACACAATAAAAGCACACAGAGCTATGGGGACTGGGTATTGCATATGTGCTAGTGGCCATCTAGCAACCTATGTTCTCAGCGCTATACACAAAATCCCAGTGACAGGTTCCCTTTAACAGCATTTAGAGATATGCTTTACAGCAGTCACCATGGGTCATAGACACAACAGTCTGGAGGGAACTCAGTGACCTCTATGGGAGAGTTTCTAGACATGTTTTGTGACCTGTGCAGAGGTCAGGAGGGAGCAGATAAGCTCTGACAATCACTTGTTGTGAATGATGTATAGGTGATATCTGTCATTCTAATCCTGCCTGTAATAATAAGTAGATAGCTGCAGTAAAGTGACCTGTACAGACCCAGAAGTGGCACCTGTTATTAGTCTTGGTAGCCAGGGCGAAAACTGCAGGATTGTATAGTTTTTGTTTAAATAGTTACATGGAAAATAGCCTCTAAAAATTATTTAAAATATGTTAAACATAAAACAAGATTTAAACAATGTGTCATTTTCTGTGACACATTTTCTTTAAAATACAAAGATCAGGGGGCATGGGGTGGAATTGTCTATCTTGTTCTGACACAATAATGAACCTTTACTAGAACTTGACCAGAAAGGTCCAACAGAAGACAACCTCATTTGATGTTAATCACTAGCTTCTAGGGCGTATTTTTTAAATTATCCAGATGTATGCTATGGCATATCCATAGAATGTGATTAGGCAGATGTACAAGTGTGTCTTTTTGGCACACAACTGTTACAAATTTATATCCGGATGTCTTACTTTTAGAGTTGTAATATGTGGGCTACTACAAACCTAATATATGTCAATGCATTTTTTATAATAGGGGCAATTACTTCTGCAGTCCAGGATGGGAAGGTGCTGTGGACAGGGCTAGAACTATCCCTCACCCTCATACATGAGCAAGATCCTTAGTCTACCTCAACTGCTTATGTGCCAGGGAGAGTAACTGTTCGGGCCCTGTCCACAAAGTCAGGCAGTAACATCCTGTCCATAACCCAGGCCGGAAAATTCATAAAGGACATGATGTTGGTAGAAGCAGGATTTTCATAACTATAGTGTTACATGACCGGGTTCCTGAGCAGTCGATCCACACAACTTCCAGATGGTAAGTGTATTACAAAGTTTTTTCTGCAGGCGAGTTAAGATGTAAATAAGTTGCATTTACAGGGCTTGCTAGGTCTCAGAAAACCCCTTTATTGAAATGTAAGATAAGTATGATAGGTTTGGGTCAGAGCAGTAAAGTTATATAATATTTCACACTTTCAAATATAATGATTAATCCACTTCTGGATTATCAGGCAATCATTAAAAAATACTTAAAGCTGTTGTCGGAGTTATTTTTTTGTTCTTTGTATGTTTCTAACTAGGCAAATGTAAGGACTTTACAATTCACTCACTTTATCTCCAGTTGCTGCTTTCTCAGAGTTCACTGAGGGTCACATGACCTGTGATGTCAGCTTCTCTCCCTACTCTGATGATGTTTTGTGCATAAGCCTGAATGAGCAGACATGTGTCTAGGGCTGCAGCTAACGATTATTTGAATAATCGATTAGTTGTCGATAGTTTCATCGATTAATCAATTAATCGGGAAAAAACACCAAAATGACAAATAAAAGGGGTTTATATGATTTTACTTGAAAAATTATATTCAAAGGCCATATTAAAACAAATTTAGGAGTTACATAATTATAAAAATTTTGCATTACAATGTAAAAAATACAAGTTATGGGGGATCTGTGGATGACACTATTATGGGGGATCTGTGGATGACACTATTATGGGGGATCTGTGGATGACACTATTATGAAGGGGATCAGTGGATGATACACTGTTATGGGAATCTGTTGATGATACACTGTTATGGGGGATCTGTGGATTACACACTGGGGGGATCTGTGGATGACGCACTGTTATGGCTGGGATCTGTGGATGACACACTGTTATGGGGGATCTGTGGATGACACACTGTAATGAGGGATCTGTGGATGACACACTGTTATGGGGGATCTGTGGATGACACACTGTTATGGGGGATCTGTGGATGACACACTGTTATGGGGGATCTGTGGATGACACACTGCTATGGGGGATCTGTGGATGACACCTTGCTATGGGGGATCTGTGGATGACACACTGTTATGGGGGATCTGTGGATGACACACTGTTATGGGGGATCTGTGGATGACACACTGTTATGGGGGATCTGTGGATGACACACTGTTATGGGGGATCTGTGGATGCCACACTGTCATGGGGGATCTGTGGATGACATTATTATGGGGGATCTGTGGATCTTATAGGGGGATCTGTGGATGGCACTGTTATGGAGGGAATCTATGGATGGCACTGTTATGGGGATGGGGATCTGTGCACTGCTATGGGAAGGGGGATCTGTGGATGGCAGTGGTACTGTTATGGGGAGGGGGATCTGTGGATGGCACTGTTATGGGGAGGAGGATCTGTGGATGGCACTGTTATGGGGAGGAGGATCTGTGGAGGGCACTGTTATGGGGAGGGGGATCTGTGGATGGCACTGGAATGGGAGGGGGATCTGTGGATGACACTGTTATGGGAGGGGGATTTGTGCACTGTTATGGGAAGGGGGATCTGTGGATGACACTGCTATGGGGGATATATGGATGACACTATATAGCATCTTACGTGATGCGCCTGCTCCGTCCACTTTATGAATGAAGCAGGCGGAGCAGGCGTGTCACGTGAGTACATGACGTTATGCCGCCGCCCGCTCTGCCTGTTACCAGAGCTTCATTGTAAGGTAATAAATATGCGCTGATTTAAAGTTCAAGTAAAAGTTACTGCTGATTAAGGACCCGCAGGCATAGCGCCTGACTGCCCGCTCCCGCCCGCATAGCAACTAATCGGCCGATTATTCGATAACGGGATTTGTCGACAACGAATTCCGTTATTGAATATTATCGATAACTTTGATTAATCGTTGCAGCCCTAGTCTGTACACTAGACTTCACTGTGCTGGTCATGCCCCCTTCACTGCTGGTTGCTGCTTTCTGCTCTCTCCCTGGATTCTTAACCCCTTCAGCAGCACAGACTCAGGGATGAAGGCTTTACTGAGTAGCTGCAGGCAGTGAGGAGACAAATGCTGGACACAGGAGCTGACAGAGAAGTTCTGCAGAGCATTGCACAAGAACAGGTAGGGGGATGATCCTGTGTGTATCAGCAGCAGTGTCATTGTACAGCTGGGACTTGTAGTTCTACACATACAACATACTGCTGAGTCTCCCAGCAGGCAGACATATCACTCAGGGCAGCACTTGTATTCACTCCCTTTGCAGAGCAGGGGAGGGGCAGAAATTGTTGCTATTGCAGGTAAACAAAGGGCCAGAAAAGAACCAGGGAAATTAGAAAATAGATTTTTTTTGCCAAAAACTTGCCTAGCTTAGTTATATATTGCTGATCGTCAGATTTATTTTTTTCATAACTCGGACAACCCCTTTAAAACTCATATGTAAAGGCTTATCTAGATGAGAGATGTAAAACTCATCTGTGTACCATCTGCTGAAAATGGACAATCCTCATGTAGAATTGCAGTACTGTTAGTATTGTGACAGTGTTCTCTGTGCTCTGTGGAAGACTGCTCAATAGCATCCCAGCAACCATCCATGAATAATGGACCACACATGTCCATTTGCTGTCTGTTATTTTTTCATGAACCCATTTATTTGAATGGGTGAGTCTAGTGTAAAAATTTGATCTAAATGGTGCATGCTGCAAAATCCTTAAGAAAGACTGGTGGTCTGTGAAGAAAACTAGACTCTCGAATTGGCCTTTTGACTATAACCGGTAAGTCTTCAGTCTGTGTACTCTCCTAAACTTGAACAGCACACAGATGTGAAAATTGTTCTTCTGATTGAGCCCTCAGAGGGGTTAACCACTTTAGGTTTTTACAACCAATGTGTAAGAAATGGGACTAATATAACTTATTAAAAGTTCTGCATCAATTTTTTCATTTAAGTGCCGCCCCTTTGTTAGGCAAAGCATTCTGTTCCTGTCTTACATCGCCGCTGGTGGAAGGTCATTGGATAAGACCCATTCATCAGTCTCCTGCACTGAAAAGCACTCCAAATGGGGAACTAGCATAGGCTGAGTGTGAGTAGGGTCTAGTCACATGGCCCTCCCTCATTGCCCATCTTAAGACAAGAGGACAATGCCTTGCTTGACAAGGTAGTGCACTCAGCAAGGTACTGTAAGAAATCAGTACATACTATACAGTACTACTATATTTAATAAGAATATATTAGTAACTTGCATGTTGTCCCTTTTCCTACACATTAGTAAAATTAAAATAAGGCAGTCAACCTCTTTAAAGCTGGTTTCACACAGAGGCTTTTTAGTAAAAAATGTTGCTGCCAGATGTTTGCCAGTCAAAAGGAAATTATTTATGTGTTTTCTAAATATGCAGCATGCTCTGAGTAAAGGAACATATAAAAAATGCACAAATTAAAAGAAAAGTGGTATTTTGGTAATTTCAAGTTATCCCCTATCCCTGCTCAGGCGCTGACGTCTTGTTTACAAGCTTCTCCCTGCTTGAGGGAGTGGCCCGGCTCCATAAACGAGACGTCAGAGCCTTTGGTGCCCGCCCCTCTCTCGCTCTCCTCACACAGCCTCAGCGATTGTAAGAGATTGCGCATGCGCGATCCTTACCAGAGCCGTGGTGATCGATTAATTCGGCAGCAGGGTATGTGTCTGGCTCCTTCCCTCACTTCCATGGGCCAGTTTACCCTGTTTTCCTCCTGTGTCTGGGGACTGTTATTAGAGCCCTGGCCCCCTCAACAAGTCCACATTACACTGCTAATACCCCCCCCCCCCCCCAGGACACAAAAAAGTAAATAACTGTCCATCATATAGATATAGCTACATCTAAGCTATTGCAATATCTAAACTTTATCAGTATATAAGCTTGAACTGTTTCTAAGATATATCTGTATCGAAGTTATATATATAACTAAGCTATAGCTATCTAATATACAGGGTGGGCCATTTATATGGATACACCTTAATAAAATGGGAATGGTTGGTGATATTAACTTCCTGTTTGTGGCACATTAGTATATGTGAGGGGGGAAACTTTTCAAGATGGGTGGTGACCGTGGCGGCCATTTTGAATCCAACTTTTGTTTTTTCAATAGGAAGACAGTCATGTGACACATCAAACTTATTGGGAATTTCACAAGAAATTCAATGGTGTGCTTGGTTTTAACGTAACTTTATTCTTTCACTAGTTATTTACAAGTTTCTGACCACTTATAAAATGTGTTCAATGTGCTGCCCATTGTGTTGGATTGTCAATGCAACCCTCTTCTCCCACGCTTCACACACTGATAGCAACACCGCAGGAGAAATGCTAGCACAGGCTTCCAGTATCCGTAGTTTCAGGTGCTGCACATCTCGTATCTTCACAGCATATGCTGTATCCGTATCTAAGCTATATCTGTATCTAAGCTATATCTGTATCTAAGCTTGAACTTTATCTAAGATATATATGCATCTAAGTTTTATATATATATATAAATAAGCAATATATCTAATATAGATATAGCTTAGATACAGATATAGCTTAGATAGATATATAGCTTAGATAAAGAAATAGGTACAGGTATAGCTTAGATACAGATATAGCTTAGATACATAAATAGCTTTGATACAGATATTGCTTAGATACAGATATTGCTTAGATACAGATATTGCTTAGATACAGATATTGCTTAGATACAGATATTGCTTAGATACAGATATGTGACAGTAAGATCTGTCTGTGTGAGCTAGGAGATGATCTGTTTTTTTTATGCAAAGTTAGGATGTGCAGAGCAGGGTGAGGGGAAGGTCAGATTGTTTACGCCCACAAATATTCATGAGGGAGAGCTCAGGCATTGTTGTTATTTGTCCCCTCAGCATGTACTTCAGCATGTAAACACAGCAATAATAGAACCATGAAAAGGTGTAAGTATGGGTTTTTCTCTTAAGAAATCAAGCTTAACCAATGTATATGTATGTCCTGATGAGTTTTATGAGGTTTAAATTTTTTTCCCCATAACTCGGATAACCCCTTTAGGCCTCATGCACACAACCATTGTTGTGCCCCGTGTCCGTTGTTCAGTTTTCTGTGATTTTCTGTGGACTCTCAATGGGTCTGTGGAAAATTTGGAAAATGCACCGTTTGTGATCCGCGTCCGTGATCCGTGTTTCCAGTCCAGACCTGTCCTATTTTTTTCACAGACAACGGTTCGAGGACCTATTCAAGTCAACGGGTCCGTGAAAAAACACGGAGGCACACAAGATTGTCATCCGCGTCCGTGATCCGTGTCAGTTTTTTTTTTCCAATCATTTGCAAGGCAAACTTGACTTAGATTTTTTTTCTATTTCCTTCATGTCTGGTGATCCTCCAAAAATCAAGGAAGACACACGGAAACAAAAACGGACAGGATCACGGAACAACGGAACCCCATTTTGCGGACCGTGAAAAAATACTGTCGTGTGCATGAGGCCTTAAGGAAACCATTTATGGTGGTTATTTCTATGATTGAATTATGACAATGTTCCCTTCCACCACTTATTTAGATTGCCCACTGTTTTCAAAGTGAGTTGCTCAAATGTCCAGAGTTCACACATTTGATACAGTATATGTGCCTCCAGTACTTCTGAAGCACACAGCTGAATAAAAAACATCGGATAAGGCAAGATAGTAACACTATACATACAGATAAGACTCTGCATCACCACTGCCTCACTGGTCTCTGGGTTCCTGGAAAGGATATCTTAGTAAAGCCACCACACACTCGAAAAACTGATTGGTCATGCAAGCCACAGCAGCAAACTTGTAAAACCATGTGGCCAATAAAAGTGCAGCAGCATATATGGCCACACAGTTGTTGGCTGCATCATAGACACTCAGCAGGTGACCCCTCTGGCTTTACCCTAAGTTGTAGACACCTTTCTGACCCTTAATATGAAGTGCATATATCTTGCTATCTGTCTATACAGACAATATGGGAAAGGAAATGAGTGTCTCCAAAACGATTAAACAAATAAAAGCTACAAAATTAAAAAAAATAATACGAGTCTGTCAGCAGATCTGTCAAAACAAAACTGGTACAGACATAGGTAGTAATACATATCTCTGGCCTAACCCCAAGTCTGTGGGCACCTTTCTGATGGTTAACTTGAAGTCCATAAACCCTGCTGTCCATACAGACCAATTTAGGAGGGAAATGTGTGTTTCAAAAAGGCTTATACAAATTAAAAGCTACAACATTTTTAAAAAAATAATGAGTCTGTCAGCAACTTTGTCAATGTAAAACTGGTGACAGACAGCAGTAATACATACCTCTGTTCCTGCTATTACTCAGTGGAGTGCTGAAAAAAATGAACACTGAATACGCGGGATACAATGCTCCCACAAATACACAGGGACTGTCGCCCGCAGCATTCACAGTTCATTTTTAGACCACTCTATTGATCAAGAGCAAGGATGGAAGTATGTATAACCTCCTCTCCCATGCCCCTACCTATGTCTGTCAGCAGTTTTGCATTGTCAAATTCCCTTTAAAGCTATAATAAGTGTTTATAATGTCAGAGAGCAGAGATAAGGAGCCTGTTAGGGAGCAGAGGGAAATTCATAACCATCTACTAGATAAACTGAAAGCTGTGCAGGGAAAATGGCTCAACATTTTTTATAAAGACCAACTGAAAAATGATTTTTACCTAAAAATGAGTACAATTCATTAATTTAAAAAAATTGCCATCAAAGGTGCACATAGCCTTTAAGCATTATTGCTCTTCTGTGTACTTGATCCATAAAACTAATATCAAATAGATGTAATTCCCTGCAGTTCAGTAGTTTTCAGCCAGACCAGTTATCAGCATTATATGGTAACTTAGCTACTGGAAGTCAGACAGATGAGTTGTTCTGAAGTGAAGCAATAAGCTTCATTGAGTTCTTTAGAATAATTAGGGACAATTTGGTTGATGATGGGGAATTCCAGACAATTCATCTGCAGCTGTTTGACTGGTAGTATAAAGGGAACTTCTGCCTTTCTTTGAAATTGATATTTCAGAATGGAAGTTTCATTTTCATAATTGATATAAATGCAATGTACAGTGTAACAAAACAAATATCAGGTTGTAATTTTCCAAAGCTGGCAATGCAACAATTTAACGTAATTTATTAGGGGAAGCCCAGAAAAATCCCACATTCACATACAGATATATAATCTGACCTTTCTACATATGGTAGATATTAGGTCTCCTGTCCCTTTAAACTAAACATTGGCATGATATTCTAACATTGACTTAAAAGGAACCTGTCATGTGGAAATTTGATTATAATCTAACTAATTATATATAATCATTAACTACCTAAAAGTACCTTAGATGTATTCACTTACTGGTGTGACAGATGGTTACCTCATAATATACACACAAAGATGCCATAAGGCACATGCTAATAAGCTGATTTGAGTCCAGCGTGATGTCAGTGAGTCCAGCATTTTTTTAATTCAGAGCTATAGCCACTCCCCTGCCCACCTGCTGCTGATTCATATGGAAAAAAACTGTCATTCAGCAGCAGATAGGCGGGAAGAGTCAGCAGCTCATGAATATTCAGGACTCATCATTATCAGCTGGAGCTTTTCAATACAAGATGTTGGCAGATTGACACCATAAAACTGGTGACAGGTTCCCTTTAACTCTTGTACAGACTTCATGCATCTGCTTTATTGTCAAAATCTTCATGTCACACCTTAGACTTGAAAGACAAGGTACATCTGTTAAACTGCTTACCGCTGCCTTAGAGACAATGATTTTCACAGTCTGGATACAACAGAAAACAGCAGCGCATCAGAAACAGAAATAAATTAATTCTGTGCAATCTGTGCCCATTATCAATATTAAAGGGGTTGTTCACCTTTAGTAACCTTTTCTACAGACCCCACATTGTGGCTGGACTTGTGGTGGCAATCATAGTAATCTGGGTCATGTACAAAGTCAGAATTGGTGTTTTTATATTCCCACCATAAACAGTTAAAGGGCATCTATCAGCAGATTTGTACCTATGGCACTGGCTGACCTGTTACATGTGCGCTTGGCAGATGAAGACATCTGTGTTGGTCCGAATGTTCATATTTGTCAACATTTCTGAGAAATATAATGTTTTAATATATGCAAATGAGTCTCTAGGAGCAACGGGGGCATTGCCATTACTCCTGGAGGCTCTGCTCTCTCAGCAACTGCCGTGCTCTCTCCACTTTGATTGACAGGGCCAGACAGTGAAAACGTCTTTGCATCTGCTCCTGTCAATCATAGTGCAGGGGGCGTGGCAGTTGCAGAGAGAGATGAGCCTCGACAAGTAACAGCAATGCCCCCAGTGCTCCTAGAGGCTCATTTGCATATATTAAAAAGGTTTTCTCAGCAATGCAGGCACATATGAACATGGGACCAACACAGATGTCTTCAGCTGCCAAGTGCACATGTAACAGGTCAGCCAGTGTCATAGGTACAAATCTGCTGACAGATGTCCTTTAACCCTTAGAGGACATTGCAATTTCCCATTTTTGTGTTTTCGGCCCACCTTCCCAGAGTCATAACTTTTTTATTTTTCCGTTCACATAACCTTATAAAGGCTTACTTTTTGCGGAACAAGTTGTACTTTCTAATGGCACCATTTATGGCTGCATACAATGTAGAGGGGGCAGGAAAAAAATTCCAAATGGGGTGGAATTGGAAAAAAAAATGCAATTCTGCCACAGATTTGTTTGTTTTTTTACGGCGTTCACTATGCGGTAAAATTTCCTTAATTCTCCAGGTCAGTACAAATACGGCAATACCACACTTGTATAGTTTTTCTTCTGGAGAAAAAAAAACTAAACTTTAAACATTTTTTTTTCATCACCATATTCTGACCCCTATAATTAATTTGTAGTTGTGAGGGCTCATTTTTTGTGGGGCAATCTGTATGTTTCAGTGATACAATTTTGAAGTGTGTATGACTTTTTTATTACTTTTTATAACATTTTTTGGGGAGTTGAAGTGACAGAAAATGATGAATTGGCCGTTTTATTATTTTTCACCATATGGGATTAATATTGTTAGATTTTAATAGTAGAGGCGTTTTCGCATGCGGCAATGCCCATGATGTGTATTTTTTTTTTATTGGTTATATATTTTTATTTTGGGGAGGGCGGTGATTTTGCACTTGTATTTTTTTAATATTTTTAAATTATTATTATTTTACTTTACCCTGGGTAACTGGCAATCATTAGTTTGCTCATTGGGTTCTGTGATGGCTATATAGCAGTGCTGGTGAACCTTTTAGAGACCGAGTGCCCAAACTGCAACCCAAAACTCACTTATTTATCGCGAAGTGCCAACATGGTCATTTACCCTGAATACTAATATAAACATATCTTCCATGTACTTTATCATTTATCTATAATAGCCTGCCTACATTCAGTGAGCTGTCTGTGCCATTCATAGCATGCCCTGCGCTGATAAATGGCAGAAAAAGTCTAAGGCAGGCATGTCCAAACTGCGGCCCTCCAGCTGTTGCAAAACGACAACTCCCAGCATGCATGGATAGCTTACAGCTATTAGGGCATGCTGGGAGTTGTAGTTTTGCAACAGCTGGAGGGCCGCAGTTTGGACATGCCTGGTCTAAGGCATAGTGTTACACCTTGGACTTCTTCCAGGGTGCGGGTGCCCACAGAGAGGGCACTGAGTGCCGCCTCTGGCACCTGTTCCATAGGTTCGCCATCACTGCTACATAGCCATCATTGAACACTTTGTTTACAATATACCAATATAGTGCTGCCACCTGCTGGTCTGTATTGGTATATTTTAGTAATAGCTGTCAGAGCCTGTTTTGAGGTTTCCGGCTAGTACGCTAATGTAACGGGTTCCCCCATCTCAGCTAGGGAACACTGCTATAGGAGCGGGAGCATGCGGCTTCTGCTTCCGGACCGCTGAGATGCCATAGTCACGTCACATAGTTTGACCATGGCATCTGATGGGTTAAATATATGTGATCAGCAGAAACCCGGTGGCTATGGCGCCCCGCTGCACACGCAGGCGGACACCATCTTTAAAGTGCTGGCTTCCACCATACATGTACGGCAAAGGTCATAAAGGGGTTAATAAATGATAAATATACTCAAATGGTGCCTTTGAACAACACATCTTGTTCCATAAAAAAGCAGTCCTACGTCTACGTTGCCTAAAGTATAAAAACGTTATGGCTTTTGGAATGCAATGATGAGAAGAAAAATAGAGAATTGCCACATCCTCATGTATAGTGTTGAGCACAAATATTTGAATAGCCAATTTTTATCGCGAATATCACCACTTCAAGAATTTGCTAATATTTAGAATATGGTGCTATATATTCGTTATATTGAATATTCCGTTTTTTTCCATCTGAACACATGATTCCTCTATGCTTCTTGCTTGTGGGCCAATGAGAAGGAAGCAATGTCAAGTTCACAACAATACTTAGTGCACCAATCAGTAATCTGTAGTCAGACCTGCTAAAATGTGAAGTTGCACGTAGCGCGAAAAAATATTCTAATCACTGCCGATTATATTGGAGCACTTGACTCTATCTGCATATAAAGCTATTGTAATGTTCTGACCGGTGGTCGGTTCGCCTTGAACTTTGCTTGTTCGTGATTTGCCGAACATATGGCGATATTCGCGCCCGCCATATTCTTTTACATTGTGAAGAACTTTGACCCATGACACATCCATCAGGTGGTACAGGACAGCCAATTGAGACGTTTCAGCACATGGACATACCCCCTACCTTATAAATAGACCCGATCTGGCCGCCATTTTACATTCAGTCTTTTGCCAGTGTAGGGAGAGGTTGCTGTGTGGAGCAGGGACAGGCTGTTAGGGACACAAATCACTAGCTAATAGGGCCACAAAAGTCATTTTAAGGACTGGTATAGGTGTGCTATCGATACACCTTCTAACATAGAAATTATATTATAGTGGATTTGTATTGTGCAGCAGTGGTGAGCTGTTCTGCAGCGATACTACAGCTACACAGAGTGACAAACACAATTAGCAAAAATAATTATAACTGGTGTGATATACCAGTCGCCCCCAAAAAACTTATAGAAGCGGGGTTTTATATACCAATATACTTTCTTTATCGTGCATTTGGGTACTGCAGCATTTGTTTGCGGTTTTGCTGTGTTCCCTCTGCTACACAGTGACAAACAGCATTGGAAAAAATAATTATAACTGGTGTGCGCATGCGCGTACGCGGAAATTATATTGCCGATATTTCGCATTGAAAAAAAATGTCACTGTCACTGTCCATGTTGTGGGACTATTTGTGCACTTCTAGTAATTATTTCTTGGCTGCAAATATGAGCTGAAGGCTTTTCAGGTTCGCCTGCCATTAAAATGAATGGGACCCGCTGCGAACTTGCGGTTTTCGAACATTCGATCGTGTTCGCGCGATCCCGTTCACGAACTGTCCCAGGAGATGTTCGGCCATCACTACTCATGAAACTTCTAGCAGCTTGAAAAATGTAGCCAAAGTGACCCACGCCTGTATTTCGCGTTACGAATTAGCATTACGCGATTTTTTAAATTGTAGATTTTTCGCATTCAATAAAATAATCTCAAATTCACGAAATTTGCGAATGTATGACGAATATTCTTCAAAATATTTGTGAAATTTTGCAAATTCGAATATAGCCCCTGCCGATCATCACTACTCATGTAACTAAACTAGGCTGCGCCATTAAGGGGTAAAGATTTCCCGGTTTGAAAAGTACATCTGCCTCCATTTTCTGAAACGTTTGGCTAATAAGGTCCAAGTGCTTGATTGGCCCTTATTAGCACAACTTTTCAGAAAATGGAGGTATGGAAGTATACTGGCACTCTACTATGCACACCGCTGGTTAGCGCATCTAGGCAGAGTTATAATAGACAGTGGTGACTTCTCCAGCAGTATAAAACCTTTTTATTAATGCATTAAATAAAGGAATAGTAAGTGACAGGAGACTGTAAATGCAGGGAAGATGGAAAGCTTTTTTAATGTGTGCTGACTCCAAATAATAAAATCTTTCTCCTGTATAATGTGCTTTGTGCTTCAGGGAAGACGGTACACTCTGTCCCGTAGGAGAGTATCCATTCCTAGTCTATGCCAGTATTTCTAGCCTACGCTCATTCAATGGTGGAGCATTTCTATGACACTGTGAGACTGTGGATGTAGCCATGCCAATGGAGATGACATTTACGGATTTGATGGCCCACCACAAGGGACAAGAAAGAAAAAGGATGGAAAAGTAATAAAGCAAAAAGAGCTAAAAGAAAAATAATATATATTTGTCTGTGTGTCGCTGACATACCTGCTATATGGCATGTATCAGTAATCCATATAAGTTTAGTAAAATGACTATACTGGACATAGGATTAAATAAAGGCATCCAGGCCCTTCTTGAACATGGGACTTCCATCCCCAGAGCACATGTTCTTTGAGTCTTTATTGTTTTTTGCGATGTCCTTTGATTTTTCACATTATCATTATGTTATATAATTGATTTTTCAGAGCACTTTTGGTCGCCATATATTTCCCTATTCGGGATTTGTGCTGTTCATTGTGGTGGATTTGCGTGTCCTGTTGTGGATGCATTTACATTTTTTTTATGTTTGTCTGCTTATTTCGTCTTTGTATCCTTAATAAGTTATTGTGGTTTTGTATATCATTTTGGTGTGCTTTTAGTACCTGTGTCTTTTGTCTTTTTGTATGGATACTACTGTTTTACACAGGGAAGCGCCCTACAATTATTTGGGTGGTACCCGCCTCTTCTGTATGTGGTAATCATTGATACACTCTGACAGACGCTCCAGCATATGGAAGATGGAATCCCAACGAGTTGGAACATCGCAGATTAAGCAGTGCAAACACAGAAGGGCTTTCTTAGCCACATAGGAACTGCTGAAATGTGTCAAAACTCTCGTGGACATGGCCAACACCTTCTGCAAGCCACATCAAGTTGTTAAAATATGTTGCACCATCAAATTAATGATGTGCGCCATGCAGGGAACATGTGTTATATTCCCCAAATGCAGTGCAGCTACAATGTTCCCGCCATTGTTGCTATGTTGCCCAGTTGTAATTGGCGGGGAGATACAGAACAGCAACTGATCCCCTGTGTGGCTACTCTCGTTTACACATATGAAAAAGGGAGGGAGAGTGGAAGCCATGGTCTGCCCTGTTGCTACTCAGGGGAAGATGTCCATTGAGGGGGATCTGGAGGAGGTAGATAAGTGCCTGGTGTCCGAACCAGACCTTCACAATCGTGGAAGTGTCAGTAGTAACTGGTCTTGTTGCTATGGTGCTGCGTAACTACTGCCAGGCAAAACATTGACCAAGTGGGCCATGAAAGACATACTGTCCCTGCCGGTAATAGCTTCTCCAGGGATTGCTGGTGGTGTGCTCCTTGCCGCACAGAGACAACTGCAAGGTGCATCCCACCTTCTCTGCCACGTGAAAGTACAAGGCAAGTATTGGCTTTCTTTGAGAAATAATTGCAGCTAGGTCTCCTCCATCGAGGCTGAGCGCATGCCATTGGTTGACTAAGGGCAATGGAATAAACTACGTTGTATGGTAGCACATATACCGCCAGCAACTTGGCCAAGTAAAAGTTCTGTTGGCATACAAGCAGATTATTGGGCGTGTATTGTCCTGCCCACAAATTCCTTTGGTAAAAAGATAAAGAATAACCATCCTCTCTTTTCTATCACTGGGCCAGTTGTTAACCCATGAAATTATATTCTCCCCGAGTCCAAGTATTTTCATTTAATGTACAAATTTATGTTGCACAGCAGCCAACACTTTTGATATGCATGGTATCCACAGCATTACCCTACCCAGTCTAGAATTTACCTACTCATAGAAGTTGATCAGATTAGTTTGACAGGACTTATGCCTCATAAACCTGTGCTGATGCTGTGATATATGGTTATTATCACTGAGGTGCATAGAATACATAGTATATCTATGAAAACCTTCAAAGGCCTATAGTGGGAAGGGATGGGTTTACAGTAAAAGGCCAGTTTTCTCATCCCCATTTAAAGGCTTTTGTCTCACTGCTGAATATATACCCCATACCACGGCTTATACTTGAATACAATTTATATACTTGCCATTCTCTTTTTAATGATGCTACTGACCAAACATAAAACAAAAATACCAAACTATGTCAGAACATACAGTATACCTTATCTGATGTTCATTCACATGTATGTAATTATGCTTCATTAGGCCACATTATCCCACATTTTTTCAGAGCGGATTCATATGCAGGAAAACTGCAGCGTAATTACAGTACCAGCAAAGTGTATGAGATTAGACAAATCTCATATACATAATGATCTGTGGAAAGAATTAGGCCTGATTGGCATGACAGTGCTCAGTTTGAGAAAGTATGTGATTACAGACCCGCAATCAGATAAGAACTGACTGAATCATAAATCACTATGGTTAGAGGAGCCAGGGTCCAGGAGATACGCAGACACAGGGCCCGTGAGCACCATCGTGTGAATCAGGCCTTACCCCAAACAACTGCTGTTGCTTACTTGTCTAGACTATATATACTAAACATGAGCAAATCGATTATACTGAATTGTAACTCGGCACAGATTTCCTAAAAAGGTTGGATTCTAACAAACCCAAATTTTTTGTTATTTGTTTTGGGCAAATGATAGAGTCTAGATTGAGTTTCTGTGCAATATATAAGGATTTTGGCGGGTACTATCTCTCCTTGGGGAAAGAGTGCCTTAATTAGTGTGATGAGACTGTATAGGCCATTCATGCTCCTCTGGAATTCTGGGAAGAAAGGGATGCAAATGAGCTCTTAACAAGCTTTGCCTCTAATGCCACCAGATTTGAGGCAGCTATCCTATAAGTCAATGTTCAATCTTTTTAACTTGGCCTTGAGACATGACTCGGATATTAAATAAGCCAGGCACCTCATCTGCAGACAGCTGTTTCGGAAGTGATTGCCCCTCATCAATGCAGATCAGAGAGTACTGGCTTAACTGGGTGAGAGGCTTAAGTCAGCGTTGTTTGGGGGTTACTCTTTCTCATTATGGAAATCGCCTAGTATGCGTAGCACGTGTGCGGAGTATTGTAAGCCAGGCAATGCTCTCGTAGGTTTCTGGGAAAGATATTCGAATTTAGTTTCCTAAGCCTATCTGATGCTGATAAAATTTTTCCCAGAAAGTGAAAAGATGAGTGTTGACTGGTTTACAATACTCCTCATCCATACTCGGTGCCCTTCATAAGGAGAAATAGTACCCCAACCAAGGCCTCTCAGGCAGCCAAGCACATTTTTTTTTTTACTCAGGTCTATTGAAGAGTCTAGAAAGAGATAGGATTCCTGGTATGAGACATTGTTTTTTTCTTTCTTTCTTTTTGGAAAAGAGACTAGCTTGCATATCTTTTTTTCAGAGAAGCATTATGTGAGGACACAAGCACAGCAATAGATAAAAAATCTTATTATGAAAAAGCACTGATTGAACAGTTTGAGGCAACCACCAAAAACTTTGTGGATAGTATACATGGGTCCTGAACGGAGAGAGAGGAGAAAGCTGCTGCCAAACAATGCAGCACTCCCTGGACTCTGTACTCACTGTTTCCTGGTCTTTCTTGGCTGCTTTCTGTGTCCACTTCACAGCTTGAGGACGTTGGCACTCTGTGACCTCATGCTGTGCTGCACTTGGTCACTGCACAATGCGACAGGAAAACCAGGAAAAGTGCTGGGTCTCAGGAGTGGGGGAGGTGTCCGGAGCAGGAGAGGTAAAAAGATATTTTTTCTCTGATCTGAGGTCTGATTAACATGTGGTCTGATCTGAGGTCTGCTTTACATGGGGGACTTATTAACATAGAGGTCTGATCTGAGGTCTAATTGGGGGGACTTATTAACATGGAGGTCTGATCTGTGGTCTGATAGGGAATCTCATTAACATGGAGGTCTGATCTAAGGTCTGATTAATTTATTTACTTTATGCACTTATATAGCGCTACTATATTCTGCAGCACTTTACAGACATTATCGTCCAACTGTCCCCAATGGGGCTCACAAACTAAGTTCCCTATTATTATGTCTTCACAGTGTGGAAGGAAACCGGAGAACCCGGAGGAAACCCACGCAAACACGGGGAGAACATACAAACTCCATGCAGATGTTGTCCTTGGTCGTATTCGAACCTAGGACCCCACCATGCTGGGGGTCTTATTAACATTGGGGGTCTGATTAACATTGGGGGTCTGATTAGGGCTCTGAGCTAAGGTCTGATTAACATTGAGGGTTTAATAAGGGTATTTTTTTCTTATTTTCCTCCTCTAAAACCTAGGTGCGTTTATTGGGCAGGTGCGTCTTATAGGGTAGAAAATATACGGTGAATACCAAAGGAAAAAATCTCTTGTGCACAGACAGCATGTGGAGACTCCAAGGACCTCTAGTCAAACCATGGTGGATCACTACCGATAAACAGTACAGTATAGCACATAGCAGTCAGCATAATTCTAATATTGACTACGCTTGAAACCCTTCACACTTCCATGTCCTTGATAAGACAATGTTTCAACCGTAAAGATGTCTGTGAAGGTTGTCTTTTCAAAATAGAAGTATGAGTGCTGCCAGCATTGCTGCACAGGCTAAGGCTACTTTCACACTGGCATTTTGAATTCCGTTTCCGGTTCAAAACTGATCAGTTCAGCCCTAATGCATTCTGAATGGATAAGGATCCGTTCAGAATGCATCAGTTTGCCTCTGTTCCGCCTCCATTCTGCTCTGGATGCGGACACCAAAACGCTGCTTGCAGCGTTTTAGTGTCCACCTGGCGATGCAGAGCCAAACTGATCCGTCCTGAATGTAAGTCAATGGGGGCGGATCCGTTTTCACTGACACAATATGGTGCAATTGAAAACTGATCCGTCCCCCATTGACTTTCAATGTAAGTCAGGACCGATCCGTTTTCACTTTGTTCTTCATAATGCAAACAGATCTGTTCTGAACGGATACAATCGTTTGCATTATAGGTGCGGATCCGTCTGTGCAGATACCAGACGGATCCGCACCTAACGCAGGTGTAAAAGTAGCCTAAAGGGGTGGGGGGGGGGGGGTCAGCCTGTCAGTGATTAGACCATACACCACATCAAATTGGTCCCAGAAGGAAACCTCTTCTAAAGGTGATGCACAAAAAAGCCCACAAACAGTTTGCTGAAGACAAGCAGACTAAGGAGATGGATTACTGGAACCATGTCCTGAGGTCTGATAAGACCAAGAGCACCTTATTTGGTTCAGATGGTGTCAAGCGTGTGTGGCGGCAACCAGGTGAGGGGTACAAAGACAAGTGTGTCTTGCCTACAGTCAAGTATGGTGGTGGGAGTGTCATGGTTTTGGGCTGCATGAGTGCTGCCAGCTGTGGGGTGTAACAGTTCATTAAGGAAACCATGAATGCCAACATGTACTGTGACAAAAATAAGCAGAGCATGATCCCCTCCCTTCGGAAACTTGGCCGCAGGGCAGTATTCCAGCGTGATAACGACCCCAAACACACCTCCAAGACAACCACTGCCTTGCTAAAGAAACTGAGGGTAAAGGTTCTACACTGGCCAAACATTTCTCCAGACCTAAACCGTATTGAGCATCTGTGAGGCATCCACAAATGGAAGGTGGAGGAGCACAAGGTCTCTAACATCCATCAGCTATGTGATGTTGTCATGGAGGAGGATTCCAGTGGCAACCTGTGAAGCTCTAATGAACTTCATACCCAAGAGAGTTAAGGCAGTGCTGGAAAATAATGGTGGCCACACAAAATAGTGACACTTTGGGCATAATCTGGCCATTTTCACTTTGATGTGTACTCACTTTTGGTGGCAGTGGTTTAATGGCTGTGTCGAGTTGTTTTGAGGGCACACCAAATTTACACTGTTATACAAGCTGTACACCGACTACTTTACATTGTATCAAAGTGTCATATCTTCCGTGTTGTCCCATGAAAAGATATAATAAAATATTTACAAAAATGTGAGGGGTGTACTCATATTTGAGAGATACTGTACATTTTTAGCCATTTTTATCATCGTGACTTTCAGCAAAAAGTTGCAAAAAAGACACAAGGGTACATTAGTCCCCTGCTGACGTACAAGCTGATGGAGCTTTTTTAATAAAAATGTCTAGAGATTAGATTAAAGAATCCATAGGTATTTTATGTGACAAACTGAAAAAATTGAAGCATGACATTTTGTAATTTTGTCGAAAAACTTCCCTATAAATGAAGAAGACACTCCAAAAAAAAAGCATATTCTGGCACATTTCAATGAGTAACCCCCTCCCTAGTGTTGTCAGAAGTCACTAGTACTCTACTCCAGGAACTCTACAGGGCACTTTGCCCATGACATGAGGTTTTAGCTGGATTTGTATAAACCTTCCAGAAAAACTTGCGTAGTCCAAGTAATGTCATACTGTCTGGCTTTCAACTGTACCCACAGTTGATATGCTGTAAGAAGCAGATGTCTGCGTATGCTACACGAGCAGTGAGAATTCCTAAGTGATATTGCAGATGAGTGCTAGTGTTTTGCTGGGAAGTTGGAGGGTGGAATTTCCTCAAAAAGTTGGAACTTTGACAGATAGCCTGCCATGCACTCCGACAAATACTTTGTGCAACAACTCCCTGGAATGTGTTAGTTGAGGGACTTATTGTAATAAGTTCTATTTCATGTATGACCACCACAGGATATGATTTTATCTGCTGGGAATGAATTTTTTTTTTTTAAATTGGAACAAACTCATTCCTTTCAGGAAAAGGATACGCCGTAAATTGTTTACATCTGTGTATAAAGCTGGGTTAAAGTTACACTTCAAACACCACAAGGAACAGAGGATCATGGGTGGTATTTTCTTTACTGCTGCTGACCCAAGAAGCATACATAGAGCTAATGACTTAAGTAATGTTTCCAAAGGTTAGCACACAATTAGATGCTGATCATTGGTCAAAAAATTGATTTGTATCACAATGGCCAACGAATGAGTGCTTCCCATGATCAGAAGATATGGTTCCCAATAGAGCACATTTAGACATGGCCTATTTGTCTCAGATTTTTAGACTTCAAAGCATGCTGCATTTTTAAAAATCTGCAGCCAGAGGTAGACCGGCCATAGGCTCCAGGGGTGCACCACCAATGAGGCCAGGTGAAGTGATCGCCTCAGGCAGCACCAGGTAGGGGCAAGAGGAGGGCAGAAGAAGGGCCATGGGCAAAGAGCTCTTTCATTGTGGAAATGGTCATCTCTACATATTCAACTGCATTGTTGTACTCAGGACAGCAATACAGTTAAATGCTGCGACGGCAGTGATGTTTCTCTGGCCCACCGTTTCCTCTAATAGGCTGTAGTCCTAGTTCCTGTATCCCTTCAGAGGCCGGTGTCATCATTATTGCACTGTTGAGCCGGGTGTTTCAGTTTTCGCCTCAGGCAGCACAAAGGCTAGGTGCACAGGGAAATTTCTTGGTAGTCTGATGCCTAGGGCGTCGTCCAAGCCCTCCTTTCTGCCGCTGAATGGGTACATAATGATCTGATGCTCTATGCAGTAATTAACACTCAGAGCATAAGGTACTTATATAACTAGCCAGTGGCCACAGGTGCCCTTCTAAATTCAATTGTATTGCTGTTCTCAAGATGGTGATACAGATGAATACTGTGACGGGGCATGGGAGCCCATGACTTCTTGTCCTGCTGTTCACCCTCATATTCCAGAGGCCACTATATGAGGCAGTGTACAAATGAAACAGGAATAAAGAAGTCTCAGGCTGCAGGCTGTACAATAACTGTGGCCTGCACCAAAAATAATAACTTGGAACAGCACTCAGATGTTTTTTCTTCTTCTTTCCTTGGCCACTTGGAGAGCATACTACTGGGGCACTATGGGGCCTGTACTAGGGGCAGTCCAGGCAGCATGCTGTTGATAGGACTGGCTCAGAGGTGGAATGGCCCACATCTCTCCTCCTAAGCCCTCAGCTCCATATCTTAATTAGAGACAACAGGAGGAGGAGGACAGAACGTAGCAGCTATTGATGGCTACCACAGAAGGACAGCTTCTGGGAAGGTATTTTGTGCTGCTTTGTGGTATTTGCTTCTGCTGAGGCAGTATATTGTCCTGCGCTGTAACATTAAGTTCTGCTTTCACATTATTTTGAGCTGCACTATGATATTGCTGACCTCACCTTATGTTGGCCCATCTACTAAGTAGACATGGTACAGGTAGATGGTCCCATGTAAATAATGAAGAGTCTGCAGCACTCACACAACGCACCATGGCTCTTTCAAACAGCTGATGGTGGAGGTGTTGAGAGTCGGACCCCCAGCTATCTGATATTGATAGCCTATCCTGAGCTATCCTATTCCTAAGCCATCAATATGCTGAAACTGTCTAAGTCATCTAATAAACAATCTTAAGAGGTACAACTTACAAACATTCATATTTAAAATCCATCTATCTCTTTTATACATGGATGAGATTTTACTAGAATTAACATTTATGACACATCATCCAGTAAACCTCTGCAGGTCCATCAGCTGGGACATCCAGCAATCTTGAGGCCCACACGGTTCTGTCTGGTGTTTTCAATACATGGACATTTGTGGATTCTTTCCAATGACTTCAAAAGGAGTGATGCAACCTAAAAGGTAATTTTCTAATTTCTATAGCTCCAGTTGATATCAGCAAAGAGAGAGCATGCATGAACAGCCAACTTTCTACTTAAAAAGGGACTCATCATTTTTGAGGATGTTGGGGGTCCCCACAGAAGGATCCCTATTTGAACAAAAGTTTTGAAAATAATTTTAATTGTCTCTTGGTTCCCACTATATAAAAGCAGCCTCTACAGTTAGTCAGGTTTACATTACTACCATGGAGGATTCATACTTTACACAGAATAAGGCAACTTCCTAATAGAACACAGGCCCACACACAACATACTGCTAGAAATATTGCTGGATGGTGCAAAAATGTATCTCCAAATATTCCAGGAATTTTCAAATGTAACATCTGTGCTATTTCCTGTTTTATTACAACAGGCCTCATCTCCATAGAAAATGTGTCGCTACTATCCCTAGCAAACCAACCTAGCAGTCTAAATTTTATTTTTCCAGTGCAGTTTCATAAAACGGAAGCTAAACTCTGGTTCCTATCTGCTAAAGAGATAGTTTTAATACAGGAAGCTCAAGGAACTTCATAGAAATAATATCAGTGAGAGAAAAGTGATATCCAACTTCAGGTCTTTGTATTAGGCCGAATGCACGCGGCCATGTTTCACGGCCGTGAGCGGTCCGTGGAACCACGCGCTGGATTCCTGCTGAGAGCAGGAGCGCACAGCGTCATTGGTTGCTATGACGCCGTGCGCTTCCTGCTGCCGCAGCAATACAGTTATACACTGGTATAGATCATTACTGTACTGCGGCGGCAGCAGGAAGCGCACGGCGTCATAGCAACCAATGACGCTGTGCGCTCCTGCTCTCAGCAGTAATCCAGTCCGTGTGCATTCGGCCTTAAAGGGATTGTGCATGATTAGAAAAATGTGGATGCAATCTTCTAAAAACAGCACCAAGCCTGTCCACAGGTTGTGTGTTGTATTATAGCTTTGTCCTATTTACACCCATGGAGTTGAGCTCCAATACAGGGCCCCAGACAAAAAAAAAATGTCAAGGAGCCGTTGGCTCCTAACCTGAAAAATTTGCCAAATGTAAAATACATATAATTGCGGTATAATAAAAAAAAAAACAGATGTCTTACCTAGGGTTGTCACGATACCGAAATTTTGACTCGATTTGGATACCATAAAAAAGTATTGCGATACTCGATACCTCGCAAAAAACAATAAAACACCAAAAAAAGCCGTGTGCATTCCACATTTTATGGAACGCCTGGACCATAATAGAACAGTCTGATCCTAATTTTTGTCGGGACAAGGTGACTAATAAATAGCAAATTGCAATTTTTTTTTCTGTTGCGGCGTTCACCGCATAGGAGATATTTTTCAATATTTTAATCGTTCGCACTTTTTCGGGCATGGCGATATGTAATATTTATTTATTGTTTATATATAAAATTGTGCAAGGGGGTGATTTAAACTTAATATTTTGGTGTTTTTTTTTTTGTTTTATAACTATTTACCCCCTTAGGGGCTAGAACCTGGAATCTTTTCATCCCTTGTCCTATTCACTCTGATAGAGTTCTATCAGGGTGAATAGGACTTTACACTCTCCCTGCTGCTCTGTGCATAGTACAAACAGCAGCAGGGAGCCGACTATGGCAGCCAGGGCTTCAGTAGTGTCCTGGCTGCCATGGTAACCAATCGGAGCCCGAGGATTACACTGCTGGGGCCCCGATCAGAAGCTGCAACTGCCACCAATGAGGAGGGGGGAGTGGACTACTGCAACCAATATTTATAATAGTTATAATACTGGGGGGGGGGGGGGTGCACTGAGCCACCAATGATTATACTTTATAATACTGGGGTTGGGGGGGAGGGGCTGTGGCCACTGTGCCACCAATGAATATAGTTTATGCCTGAATACAAACGCAGGCTGCGGGTGCCGGCCATATCCCATACCCGGCCTCTATGACTGCGCACTGCGATCTGCTGCAATTAACCCCTCAGGTGCCACACCTGACGGTTTAATAGCGGCGGATCGCAGTGCGCAGTCATAGAGGCTGGGTGCCGGGTATGGGATATGGCGGCACCCGCAGCCTGCGTTTGTATTCAGGCATAAACTATATTCATTGGTGGCACAGTGGCCACAGCCCCTCCCCCAACCCAAACTATATTACTATATTCATTGGTGGTGCAGTGGCCACAGCCCCTCCCCTCCTCCTTGCTTCTATCAGCCCATTGGCGGCAGCGGCAGCAGCGGTACAGGGGAAGGGACTGCCTCCTTCTCCCCTGTGCTGTTGAGAAGAACATGGCACGCGCTGACAGCAGCGCGTCCCATGTCAGTTCCTCCTGTGTGAAAGAGGCAGAGCAGCGGAGGGTCTAGGCGCAAATGGCGACAATACTACAAAGTCTCGTCGCCATTTAGCAATTCTAAGTCGCATTGGCGACCATTTTGGTCGCCATCTGGAGCCCTGCAATATAAGACATAACCCATGGACAGGTGTGGTGTTGCTTGTAGAAGAAATTATCTACCAAAAAGAGACAGCACATATAAAAGGCACACATTACCATATACAGGATATACAGTACTTTATTAAAGCAGATGACACGGGCAAAAATAACTAAAAACATCTAAAAACTAAACAGATTTTCCCAGGAGACAATAAATATAAATATGTCCCTGTACATGATGTCACCCCTAATATGGTGAAAATTACATATACTCAAAATGCATTTGTCTCCTGGGGAAATCTATAGTTCTTAGATGTTTTAATTGTTTAATGTTTTTGTCCATGTCATCTGCTTTAATAAAGAATTAATAATGTTTTATACGGTGAGGTGTGCTTTTTATGTTTGCTGGTGGATATGTTGTGAATCAGCACATACAGGCACCCCATCATTGCCTTAAGCCCGCCCATCAGTGCCGGTGATGTCACCAGTCTTCCTGGCAGCCCCATGGAGAGCCCGGTTCGTCACTCTTGAAAATGCCTTTGCCCTGCACGATTTAGCGCAGGGCAAAGGAGAGCATCGGAGCATGAACTGCGCCAATGCTGAAGTCAAGCGGGCTGCCTGGGTGAAAATGGAGGTATGTCCGGGTTCAGCTCTAAACCTGGACAACCCCTTTAATAGGAGATGCCTACTTGACTATGGCAATTAGCTTGTAGAAGAAATGAGCCAAGTTTTTTTTAATTTTGCTCTGCCCCTTTAATAGTAACTGTATAGACATAATTGCTTCTAAACGTCAAAGAACAATGTGATATTATGTGAGAATAGTAATTCTGCCATGAGTTTCCCAAGCTGACATTTCTTAAAGGGATTTTCCAGCCTGTAGATATTAATGACCTTAAATACTGTAGGTCATCAATATCAGATCAATAGGGGTCTGAAGCAACACCAATAAACTATTTTAAGTAGCTGTCAGAGACAAAACAGTGGACAGAGCTGGAAGTTAATTGTGTAGTGGCCATACAAATGTACTGCATCTCAGCCCCCATTTAGCAAATTGGCAGGGGTGTGGGTAGGGCTGCAGCTATCAACTATTTTTGTAATCGAGTATTCTATCGATTAATCCAACGATTGAGTACTCTAATAATAAAAAACGAATTAAAAGAACGTTTTTCTTCATAAAAACTCATCACCCCCCCCCCCCCGTGCCATCAGCTGCCCCCCATGCCATCAGGTTCCCCCCCCCCAGTGCCATCAGCTGCCCCACCAGTGCCATCAGCTGCCCCACCAGTGCCATCAGCTGGCCCACCAGTGCCATCAGCTGCCCCACCAGTGCCATCAGCTGCCCCCCAGTGCCCTCAGCTGCCCCCAGTGCCATCAGCTGCCCCCCCGTGTCATTAGCTACCCCCCAGTGCCACCAGATGCCCCCCAGTGCCATCAGCTTGCCTTCCAGTGCCATCAGCTGCCCCCCGTGCCACCAGGTTGGCCCCAGTGCCCCCCAGCTGCCCCTCCCGTACCATCAGCTTGCCTCCCAATGCCACCAGCTGCCCCCTAGTGCCACCAGCTGCCCCTCCAGTGCCACCAGCTTGTCCCCCAGTGCCACCATCTCCACCAGCTGCCCCCCAGTGCCACCAGCTTGCCCCCCAGTGCCACCAGCTTGCCCCCCAGTGCCACAAGCTTGCCCCCCAGTGCCACCATCTCCCCTTCCTAGCCATGTCCCCAGCGCCAGTATTTACCTTTCCTGTATGGGCGCCGCTCCACAGCTCCTTTATCTTCTTCTCCTGCGCTCTGCACTGTAGTCCTGATGTCACACAGCGTCGGGTCACAGTGCACGCTTACGTGCACTATGACTTGACGATGTGTCAGGATACAGAGCATCAGGGTGCGTGCCAGCAGGTGACCACGGAGCGGTGAGTAATAGCAAGCGCTTCACTACCGTTCCGTGGTCACATGACACAAACGAATCCTCGATGCAAAAAAATTGCATTCAGTATTTTTTTGTGTCAAATTACTTGATTCAATCAAGTAATCATTTTAGTCCTAGCTGTGGGGCTGGGGCGGTTTGGCCATAGACCCTTACAGGGAAATTTACCGGTGGGCTGCTGCCCCAGGGGCCAACCAAGTCCTCCTCTCTGCCACTGCCCGGGTGCATAATGAGTTCTCAGCAGTAATTAACGCTGTGAGAATTAGGTACTCATATACCCAGCTAGTGACCGCACATGCCCTCCTGAATTCAACAGCTGTGGCCCACACCTCACAAGCTCCTGCACCATAGACAACTGGAGGAGGAATACAAAAGATGGTAGCTATTGATGGCCACCACAGAGGGCCAACTTTTGGGGCAGTATATTGTGCTACACTATGTTATTTGGTGTGGGGTGTTGGAGCCCCACCGATCTGATATTGATGACCTAGCTGAGGAATAGGTCATCAATATCTACATATCTAGAGTTCATTTAACTGCTATACCAATGTTGTAGATTATCCTTGTAAATTTATTCCAAGTCTTCAATGAAATGAAACTAAATGGAGATCTTTGGTTGTATTCTGCTGGAACTGGGGTGCTTTGAAGCAATTCTGAAGCACCAGATTCCAGGGTATTTTTTTTACTCACAGTGACTTACATTTTAGGTTAATAAATATGACAGTACACACTGTTTCATTGATTAAAGGAGTTGTGCAGCCAGTACATATTGCTGACCTAACCTCAGGTTCGGAAGCAGGGGCATAGCTAAAGGCTCATGGGCCCTGGTGCAAGATTTCAGCTTGGGACCCCCTCCCCCCACCTTCCCTCACTGCTTTATGGCAAGGGGCAGGGGTGCACCTAGCCTTTCTGCTGCCTGAGGCAAACATTGAAACGTTCCGCCCCCCATGCCAAATTCTCAATCTAACCCATTCCATCCAGTCCTGCTGTTAAAGGGGTTTTCCTCTTTTTACTACTGATGACCTATCCTCAAGATAGGTCATCAAAATCAGACCAGCGGGCATCTCCTGGCACCCCCACCGATCAGCTGTTTTAAGAGAGGGCAGAACTCATATGAGAGCTGCTTTCTCTGCTATGTTCACCTGCTTGATGCTACAATTGCAGTGGTGATGTCACGGCTGAGGACGGGGAAAATCCTCAGCCGTGCGATGCCAGATGATGTTAACCCCTGCTCGGCCAGGACGACAGAATTAGGGAGCAGGTCACCTCCTAATCGCATCCCTAATCTGACCCTAACTCCTAGCTGCAAGGGCCGACCTTTAAGGTAGGAGGACCCATGATCAGGAACCTCGGATCCCTAACTCACCCTCCGACCGGTCCCTGGACTAGGAGTCAGGGTAAGACGGCCTGTTCCTACTGGACACGGAGGAACAGGGGTCTCACTGGCCAAGCTGCAGGGAAAAGGGGAAACACAAACAGATCTATGGATATGGCAGGTGAACTGAACCAGTTCCACCTACCTGCCACAGCCTTGCTGACTGGATCCCTGTGCTGGCAAGCTGAAGATCACAACGCATCCACACACAGAGACCCAGATCCATAGCTGCACAGAAAAACAAGGAAAACATCAAATAGACATCACACATAAACTTGACATAAACTTATGACCACAAGGGTGGCCCCCACTGGCAGGTGAAATAACATGAGGGACACTGCCACCACACGCACTAAAGACCACACGTTGCCACGGACAACCAAGTGAAGAAAAGTGTCACACCACATACCATAGGCCGTGACAGGTGAGCAGGTAAACAGAGCAGAGAAGGCAGTGCTCATACGAAAAAAAGTGGACAACCCCTTTAAAGACATACTTTACAAAAACATTACATACAGCGCTACAGAACATACAGGGTAATACAGTGCCACATATGTACCTCTTACATCCAGTGATGTCTCCTCTGATGTAGATATTCTCTTTTCTCATCTTCTCCTTTCAGACTAGACCACCATGATGATTTCTTTTAGCTGCGTCTTGTCTCTGCAGAGTTTAACAGACATCTTACTTTCCTACTTTTCCATCATCCTCACCTTCTCAACACCCCATCCTGACCCCCCCCCCAATACTATACTGCAGAAACAGTCCCCCTGAAAATACTGGTACCACACAGAAAGTGTGCCAGTACAAAAAATACCCCCTTACCTTTCAGATCAGACCCCCATATCAAACCCCAGATGCGACCCCCCCCACATCTCAGACCAGACCCCCTTTAGACTCTGTCAGGCCCCATATCAGACCTCCATTAGACCTCTATGTCAGACCCCGCTCCAATATAAGACCTCAGATAAGACCCCCGTTAAACCTCCAGACCTCCATATAAGACCCCCAGACCGCCATGTAAGACCCCTATTAGACCTCCATACCCCAATCAGACCCCCATTAGACCTCCAGACACCCAATCAGACCCCCATTAGACCTCTAGACCCCCAATCAGACCCCTATTAGACTTCCAGACCCCAATCAGACCCCCATTAGATCTACAGACCCCAATCAGGCACCCATTAGACCTCCAGACCCCCATTAGACCTCTCTAGACCCCCAGTCAGACCCTTTAGACCCCCAATCAGACCCTTCAGGCCCCTATTAGACCTCTCTAGATCCCCAGTCATACCCTTTAGACCCTCAATCAGACCCCCATTAGACCTCAGACCAAACCACTATTAGACCTCCAAAACCCCATATCTGACCCCCACTAGACCTCCAGACCCCAATCAGACCCCCATTAGACCTCTAGACCCCTAATCGGACCCCTATTAGACTTCCAGACCCCCAATCGGACCTCCATTAGATCTACAGACCCCCAATCAGGCCCCCATTAGACCTCTCTAGACCCCCAGTCAGACCCTTTAGACCCTCAATCAGACCCTTCAGACCCCCAATCAGACCCTTCAGATCCCTAATCAAACCCCCAATCAGGCTCCTAATCAGATCCTTCAGACCCCCAATCAGACCTCAGATCAGACTATAAAATAAACAAACTTACCTCTGCTGCTCTGCCTCTCCTCTTCCGGTCAGGCTGTCTTCCCAGCTCTCATCTCTTCACCTGACCCCCTGCAGCGTCAGGACAGAGTACGCTGTGTACGTCCTGACGCTGCAGGTGGCCAGGGCACAGCAGGGCAGGCCCCAGGAAGAGCAAGCAGGAGGAGGGGTAAGTACTGTACAGCGCTTTTCTCTCCCTCCTCCTGCAGACTAGTGAGCGCTTCCATAATGGAAGCGCTCACTAGTATTCCCTTTATAAGAGGCACTGCATCTTATTACGGGAAATATACAGCACCACCGGCTTAGGGGCCCAGTCGCAACTGCGTTCGCTGCGACCCCTATAGTTACACCAGTGATAGGAAGTCTCGCAGCGCAGTGTAATTACAAGTGCATGTTCTATTCACTTGAATGGGAGGAGCACTTGTAATTACACTGCGCTGCCGCTGCAATGAGACGTTGTGCAGTGTAATCTTGAAGAGGAAGCAGCACTCTCACAAGTGCCACCTCGTCTACAAACAGCTGATGTCTACATTTCTGTCTGCTCTTACCTGCAGCAATCAGTGTAGGAAGCCTCATCTAGATATGCATTTTCCACACAGAAGCTGCTACAAGTAAAGCGTTCCATTACATGCCAGTCACATGAATGAATGGCCCCCCATGTACTACATGGACACAGCAGGTCCGCCAGAGTGGGAGCCATTCTTACTTTGTGTCTTTTTGTTTGTCTTTCCCCACCTGTGACATCCATTTAGCCTTTTTTGCGCTCTTCTTATCATCCTTCACATAGTTCTTGCAAAGATTTATCCTGTGCATCCCTATAGTATGGAACTCACTACTCCAGCATATCAGGCCCCCCCTCCACCACCATTCAAACTATCAAAAGTATCCTGAAAACTCACCTCTATGAATGCCTTCAAGCTACAATAACCCTGCCTCAATTACTGTCTTCTTCATCCTTAGATGACTGGTAGACTGTAATGGGCAGGGTCTTCTCTCCCTCTGTACCAGTTAGATATGTACAGCTACCTGGAATTAATGGTGCATTTAAAGGAGTTGTCTGTGATTTTTTTTTTTAAACCTTCCCCCAACCAGCGGGATCTGTGAAGAGAACATACTTACTTGTAACCTGCTATGTACAGCTCCCTGGTGCATTCAAAGGGGTTCTCTGTGATTTTTTTTTTTTTTAAACTTCCCCCCAGCCAAAGAGACCTGTGAAGAGAACATACTTATCCTGTTACCTGCTGCTCAGAATGGCACTTGTGCTCCTCATCTGTCAACGTCCACATGGACAGGGTCACATGTCGCTTGAGGACACGTCACTGCATAGGCCAGTCATTGGCTGCAGTGGTGCAGGTGACCCCAATCACTGTGGAAGTTCACAGTTGGGGACTGGAAATGCAGTAAAGACAGCTGGGGAACTAGGGAGCCAGAACCAAGTGGAGGGGAGCAGGTAAGTATGTTTCTCTTCAAAGGTGCTGCTGGCTTGGGGGAAGGAATTTTAGATATTCTCTGACAACCTTTTTAAAATAATTAATAATTATAATCTACTAAGTGGTGGTCTGATTATTATAGATGCCAGAGACTGATGGTTCGGGAATGTGGTTGAACATTCTACTAGTAGTCTTGGGAGAAGAACAGCATGTTGGGTAGTACTGATATGGAGAAGGTTTCAGTTAGCCTTCAACTAAACTTCTACCCAGACCCCTAGACAGTTCTCTGCTTACTATATGAACACGGCCATTGAAGGATAACACCTGAGCATTCTGAAACATACTAACATTCAGATAAAGATATCCTGATGTTTCTCCAAGGAAAGCTTACAACTTCTAATGCAATTCAAAAGTCTATAGTTGTATGCAAAAGTCAATATCACCAGTAAACCCTTAGGCAAACAAGTATGATTATTAAGTTGGTATATGCTGAGAACATTGTAAGGGCGCAACTGATTTTAAGCCTCTAGATCCAACCTTATTATATAGTATTATCAAAGTACATCGACTTACAAGCACTTTAACCAAGCTAAATCATTTACGGCTGCTGAAGGGTTAACATCGTATTCCAGCTGTATGCATTTCATTAAATTAAGAAGGTCAAAGTGTTGTCAAGTGCAAGACGCTAATACAAGAAGGAATTGCTGACTCCTTCCCAGCTGAAGCTGCCATAACTATGCAGTTTCTAAAAATACGTCCTTCAATCACCCCCTGTAGACTTGCAATGTGAACATATATTTCCATCTGAGACAGAAGAACATTACAGCATCCTCCAGCGAGCATCCGTGACATGACGCTGCAGGACTCTGCAGCCTGCAAGGATGTTGTGATAGAACAGCCAAACTTACCATGAGAACAAATGAAATCCACATCACTAACGATACATGTATTCTATACCTTCACTATTTTCAATGATTGGATTCCTAAAGAATAACTTGAAAGAAGTTTCATGTCACTTATTAAAGGGTTAAATGTTTACACTATAAAATTGCAAGGCCATGAACAGTATAACAACAATAACATTAGATGTGATTTTCTTAATGGTGGAATTAAAAAAAAAGTCCCCCTCGTCCTCTATTGTCATTGCATCCCAAACCTACCTGGACTCAGCAGTCTAGTTTTGGTACAAGAAGCTGCAGATGCTGCAAGACGATTGCTGCATTCTGCTAAAAGTGCTGTACCTTAGTCCTTGATATTTGTGTCGTCTCTGAAAAGATGTTCTGTATCCTTAGGTATCTCTTAAAACATGATAAGGATTCCTGTCTCGGAGATGTAAAAAAAAAAAGAACTCAAGAAGTACAGCAGCAGCAGGCAGCCTTCCACTTAATGTTGTTTCAACTCCTCCAGCCACAGTTATTTAGTTGCAGCCCATCATCGGTGGGTGTGGATGTTGCTGTGGCACATGCAGCAGCACTGTGACTGCTATGACATTGAGCTCGCCTATCTCTTGACTAGCTCCCTGCCTCTCCTACTGACTAATAAATAAATGAATGGGCTGGCTGGAGGTTTCACGCTCATTCCAGTGCAATCAGGCTGTGTGATCCCAACAAGAAGGAGTGGATGTACACAGTGGGATGAGATCCAAGGCTGCTCACATTACAGGAGGCTTGTCAGAGGAAGCATTGCTGCATTGTACAGCTATTACTTCATAGGCAACTATTAAAGGGAGAAGAGCAAAGCAAAGGCTGTTAACATTCAGTCTGCTACTTAGTTGCATAAGGATAATCTCTTAAGAGCAAAGTCAATTCCATCCTTAAAGGGGTATTCCAGTTAATTCTAATTATTTCTTATCCACATCAAAGGGGAAAACTAAGGGTACCGCCACACAGTCAGGTTTCCGAATGCAGTTTTGGAAGCCAAAACCAGGATTGAGTTCAAAAAAGAGGAGAACTTATATCTGTCCTATATACCTTCCCTCCTTTTATGATCTACTCCTGATTTTGGCTACCAAAACGGCATCAGGAAACCTGACCATGTGGCCATACCCCTAATAGATCAGTGGTGCTTTTACCTAAAATTTGAATATGGGTTTCATGAAATTCAGGAGCATCTGTGTGCAAACAGAAGTGGATCCCACTTACTAACAGGCACCAGCATTTTAACGCGAAGTAACGCGATGTGGAAACATTACTGCAAAAGAAGTCCAAATGAAATGAGGGCATGATTAAAATAAAAGAATAAAAATAGTAATCAGTCTTTACAGGTTACAGACCTATGAGACCTGTTGACACAAAGAGAGGAGTCCTTATAGAGTAGGGTCCCAACTAAAAGAAGTCAGCTTGTCCTGGGCACAAATGATTTGGATCAAAATGACTTCAATTTACAGGATGTGTTGATTAACTTCATCTCTTGTATCTGGAGGTGTCGGTGTCTCCACTTTGGTCTTGCACTCCTAACAAAGCTGTCTGCATCTTTTGTGGCCCCATTGAAGTCAATAGGGTCCTGCATCCAACCCACAAAAAATGCAGATTGGATGTGGAAAAAACAAATAATACTTTTAGTGTGCAAGAGCAGCATGCGAGAGTGGTTGTCAATTAGAGCTGTCCTGCCACCCATCATCGAACTTAATTTTCTTGATGAAGTGAAAGGAGTAATGATACAGTAATAATACGATGGTAATCAACACAGAAGGTACTATGGATGCAAACACAAAACAAGATTCAAATCTAAGCAAATATGGACCATTTTGTACTATAATAAACCTGGTAAATGATCCCCAAACATGAGCTGGCACAGGAAGAGACATCGCCTCAGATGCAGAAATCAGCCATCAAACTCAAGAAATAGCATGAATATACATCATGCACTGTAGCCCAGTAAAGGACAAATAACTATATACTGTAGGTGCCCGTTACATTACTCCAGCCTACCTATGCAATAAGAATGTATGTTTACTAGGCAGGTACACTTGACTTGAGGTTCAATGCTCTTCTGGTGATCAGCAGTGATCTTACCATGGCAGAGCTGTGATTCTAGTTCCACTGGTTTTATTATGGTCCTGCATATTTTGCATGCACTGAAAACTAACTTCAGTGAGAACAACAGTTCTCCCAAGAGTTTAAACAGAGAAGCCATGAGTTGACACTTAGGTAGATCCATACATACATCCATGTGTTACATTACACACAGGTCACACTGTTAACACAATTAAATGCACTTCAAGGGGTTGTCCAGTGAAAAGGGTATTTATTTTTATGAAATGTAAAAAAAATGAACTTACTAATATACTTTATTACCCAAATCTGTTCAAACCATCAAATTCAGAATGTCTCTCCTGGTCCCGGCAGCTCCACTGCCATCTATGTTCCAGCACAGGCTGTGCCTTCAATATATATGCAGAGGACTGGCTGTCTTCTCCAGTTCAGTGGTGGCACCTGCCCCCTTCTCTGTTATGGCTGATACATAGATGGAAAAAGGGACTGGCTTAGCTATTCTTATGGCTGTTTAGACAGAGAAGGGGATTAGCTTAGCTACTCCCATGGTTGATACATAGACAGAGAAGGGGATTGGCTTAGCTACTCCCATGGTTGATACATATGGTGATATTCGCAGGCGCCATTTTTTTGCATAGCGCCGAACTTTGACCCATGACACATCCATCAGGTGGGACAGGGCAGCCAATTGAGACGTTTCAGCACATGGACACACCTCCAACCCTATAACAGAACCGGATCTGGCAGCCATTTTACATTATGTGTTTTGCCAGTGTAGGGAGAGGTTGCATTTTGGAGCAGGGACAGGCTGTTAGGGACACCAAACGCTAGCTAGGGCCACAACAGTCCTTTTAAGGACTGGTATAGGTGAGCTATCAATAGGTGTGATATAGAGGGGTGTTATATACTTTTAATATACTTTCTAACATAGAAACTATATCCTAGTGTATTTGTATTGTGCAGCAGTTGTGTGCAGTTCTGCTGCGATACCGCAGCTAGATAGAGGGACAAACACTATTGGAGTAACTAATTGCAACGGGTGTGATATACCTGTTGCCCCCAAAAAACTTCTTGAGGGCTGCGATATACCTTCTTCCACAAAATCCTGATTGAAGGGTGCTATATACCTGTTTCCGCCAAATACTGATTGAGGGGTGCTATATACCAGTTTCCACCAAATACTGATTGAGGGATGCTATATACCTGTTTCCGCCAAATACTGACTGAGGGGTGCCATATACCTTCTTCCACAAAATACTGATTGGGGGTGCCATATACCTGTTTCCGCGGAATACTGATTGAGGGGTGCTATATACCTTCTTCCACAAAATACTGATTAAGGGGTGCTATTGCTAAATACCTTCTTCCACCAAATACTGATTAAGGGCTGCGATACACCTGCTTTCACACAATACTGATTGAGGGGTGCCATATACCTGTTTCCACCAAATACTGATTCAGGGGTGCCATATACCTTCTTCCACAAAATCCTGATTAAGGGCTGTGATACACCTGCTTCCACACAATACTGATTGAGGGGTGCCATATACCTGTTTCCGCCAAATACTGATTGAGGGGTGCTATATACCTGTTTCTGCCAAATACTGATTGAGGGGTGCTATATACCTGTTTCCGCCAAATACTGACTGAGGGGTGCCATATACCTTCTTCCACAAAATACTGATTGGGGGTGCCATATACCTGTTTCCGTGGAATACTGATTGAGGGGTGCTATATACCTGTTTCCGCCAAATACTGACTGAGGGGTGCCATATACCTTCTTCCACAAAATACTGATTGGGGGTGCCATATACCTGTTTCCGTGGAATACTGATTGAGGGGTGCTATATACCTTCTTCTATCAGATACTGATTGAGGGCTGCGATACACCTGCTTCTACAAAATACTGATTGAGGGTTGCCATATACCTGTTTCCGCCAAATACTGATTGAGGGGTGCCATATACCTTCTTCCAAAAAATCCTGATTGAGGGCTGTGATACACCTGCTTCCACACAATACTGATTGAGGGGTGCCATATACCTGTTTCCGCCAAATACTGATTCAGGGGTGCCATATACCTTCTTCCAAAAAATACTGATTGAGGGGTGCTATTGCTATATACCTTCTTCCACCAAATACTGATTGAGGGCTGCGATACACCTGCTTCCACAAAATACTGATTGAAGGGTGCAATATACCTGTTTCCGACAAATACTGATTGACGGGTGCTATATACCTGTTTCCGCCAAATACTGATTGAGGGGTGCCATATACCTTCTTCTTCAAAATACTGATTGAGGGGTGCCATATACCTTTTTCCACAAAATCCTGATTGAGGGGTGCTATATACCTGTTTCTGCCAAATACTGATTGAGGGGTGCTATATACCTTCTTCCACAAAATACTGATTGAGGGGTGCTATTGCTAAATACCTCCTTCCACCAAATACTGATTGAGGGCTGCGATACACCTGCTTCCACACAATACTGATTGAGGGGTGCCATATACCTGTTTCCGCGGAATACTGATTGAGGGGTGCTATATACCTTCTTCCACAAAATACTGATTAAGGGGTGCTATTGCTAAATACCTTCTTCCACCAAATACTGATTGAGGGCTGCAATACACCTGCTTCCACACAATACTGATTGAGGGGTGCCATATACCTGTTTCCACCAAATACTGATTCAGGGTTGCCATATACCTTCTTCCACAAAATCCTGATTAAGGGCTGTGATACACCGGTTCCACACAATACTGATTGAGGGGTGCCATATACCTGTTTCCGCCAAATACTGATTGAGGGGTGCTATATAGCTGTTTCTGCCAAATACTGATTGAGGGGTGCTATATACCTGTTTCCGCCAAATACTGATTGAGGGGTGCCATATACCTTCTTCCAAAAAATACTGATTGAGGGGTGCTATTGCTATATACCTTCTTCCACCAAATACTGATTGAGGGCTGCGATACACCTGCTTCCACAAAATACTGATTGAAGGGTGCAATATACCTGTTTCCAACAAATACTGATTGACGGGTGCTATATACCTGTTTCCGCCAAATACTGATTGAGGGGTGCCATATACCTTCTTCTACAAAATACTGATTGAGGGGTGCCATATACCTTTTTCCACAAAATCCTGATTGAGGGGTGCTATATACCTGTTTCTGCCAAATACTGATTGAGGGGTGCTATATACCTTCTTCCACAAAATACTGATTGAGGGGTGCTATTGCTTAATACCTCCTTCCACCAAATACTGATTGAGGGATGCGATACACCTGCTTCCACACAATACTGATTGAGGGGTGCCATATACCTGTTTCCGCCAAATACTGATTGAGGGGTGCTATATACCTTCTTCCACAAAATACTGATTGAGGGGTGCTATTGCTAAATACCTTCTTCCACCAAATACTGATTGAGGGCTGCGATACACCTGCTTCCACACAATACTGATTGAGGGGTGCCATATACCTGTTTCCACCAAATACTGATTCAGGGGTGCCATATACCTTCTTCCACAAAATACTGATTGAGGGGTGCTATTGCTATATACCTTCTTCCAACAAATACTAATTGAGGGCTGCGATACACCTGCTTCCACAAAATACTGATTAAAGGGTACAATATACCTGTTTCTGAGAAATACTGATTGAGGGGTGCTATATACCTGTTTCCGCCAAATGCTGATTGAGGGGTGCCATATACCTTCTTCTACAAAATACTGATTGAGGGGTGCCATACACCTTTTTCCACAAAATCCTGATTGAGGGGTGCTATATACCTTCTTCCACAAAATACTGATTGAGGGGTGCTATTGCTAAATACCTTCTTCCACCAAATACTGATTGAGGGCTGCGATACACCTGCTTCCACACAATACTGATTGAGGGGTGCCATATACCTGTTTCTGCCAAATACTAATGGAGGGGTGCCATATACCTTTTTTCACAAAATACTGATTGAGGGGTGCTCTTGCTAAATACCTTCTTCCACCAAATACTAATTGAGGGCTGCGATACACCTGCTTCCACAAAATACTGATTGAAGGGTGTAATATACCTGTTTCTGACAAATACTGATTCAGGGGTGCCATATACCTTCTTCTACAAAATACTGATTGAGGGGTGCCATACACCTTTTTCCACAAAATCCTGATTGAGGGGTGCCATATACCTGTTTCTGCCAAATACTGATTGAAGGGTGCTATATACCTTCTTCCACCAAATACTGATTAAGGGGTGCTATTGCTATATACCTTCTTCCACCAAATACTGATTGAGGGCTGCGATACACCTGCTTCCACAAAATACTGATTGAGGGGTGCTATATACCTGTTTCTGCCAAATACTGATATAGGGGTGACATATACCTTCTTCCACCAAATACTGATTGAGGGCTGCGATAAACCTTCTTCCACAAATACTGCTCTTCTCTACGGACATAGGCAGAGGGTCATTTAGAAAATGATAGGCAGAGGAAGAGGCAGACCGTTCCGCAGGGATGGTACGGGTCGGGCAGGTGCACCAGGCCGGAGCCTAAGTGAGAAGGCGCGTGCAATAACTACTATGGGCGCACCAGAGTTGGTTGAGTGGCTCACTCAGCCTTCCGCTTCTGCACCCTCCTCATCCTCTGTATCTGGACTCTCCTCACTCTCTGCTGTGTGCACCCCCAAAGACACCACCACCCCCATAGCCCCTCCACTCGAGTCAGAGGAATTATTTTTCCATCCATTCCCAGACCTTACCGATGCGCAGCCATTCTTGGCATCGGATGAGGAAAAGGAGGTAGCAACGGCCGCCACCCAGCGATCTGACGACAGTACCCAGATCAGCCCAAGGAGGGTGGTTCCCGATATTGCTGTCTAGTCCGAGATCTCTAATGTCAGTGGTGGTGAAGGTGACGATGATGAGGTGTCGATGGACATCACGTGTGTGCCCACAAGAGAAGAAGAGGAGGGGAGTTTAGAGGGAGAGACGGAGCAGCAGATAGGGATAAGAAGGAGGAGAAGCAGGCAGAACTCGCAGTGTACAGGAGGCCAAAAGCAGACTGCAAATGTATCTGGAGCGAGCCATCCACCATGCACGGTCACATCTTGCGCTCTTAGGATGCCTGCACATGGGTCCGCAGTGTGGGATTTTTTTTATGTGTCAGCTGCTGATAATAGTGTTGCCATCTGCAGCCTGTGCTTTCAACGCATAAGTCGCAGTAAGCCCAACACTCACCTAGGGATGACCGCCTTAAGAAGGCACCTAGCCTCCTATCACCGAGCCCAGTGGGAGCAATGCCGTCAGAACCCACAAAGCCACACTCCCGGCGCTCCACTTCCTGCCTCTCCTCCTTTTCTTCTCTTCTCTCCTCCCATTTGTCCTCCACTCCACCTTCCACAGTGCTGTCATCGCGTTCATCTGGCACAAAGCAGGCTTCCGTGGCCCAAATGTTCGAACGTAAAAAAAATGACGCCGCCGGATAATCCTCTTGCCCAACGGCGGACCGCTGGCTTGTCAGAACTGCTAGCCCGCCAACTACTGCCATATAAATTGGTGGACTCTGAGGCTTTTAGAAAATGTGTGGCCATTGGCACAATGCAATGAAAGCTCCCCGAAAAGAAATATTTCTCTCAGAAGGGCATCCCTAAACTATACGGGCACGTTCAGCGGCAAGTAAATACAGTATATCTCTGGCACACAGTGTCGGTGCCAAGATACATCTCATCACAGACACGTGGTCTAGCAAGCACAGGCAGGGAAGGTACATAACTAACACAAAATGACGGAGATGTTACCAGCATCACAGAGGGCAGTCAGAATGCAGTATTTCCAGGCCTTGCTGCGAGAGATGCTGCTTTCTGCTGTTGCGGGCACTGGCAGAGGAATTTCCACCCACAGCAAAACAGCTGCGGGTACCAATCATACCGCGCCTGCAAAAAGAGGGCGGTTTGAAGATGTGTTGGTCACTTCGGATATGAGATGATTCTTGCCCCCAAACCCATCGACAGCCACCCTCCAGATCCAGCCTCAGGGAACACCTAGACCGACAGGTGTCCGACTACATTGGGTTAACGGCCCCTTGACTACTGGGTGTGCAGGCTTGACCTGTGGCCAGAGCTGGCACAATTTGCCATGGAACTCTTGGCTTGCCCTTCGTCGAGTGTCCTGTCAGAAAGGACGTTCAGAGCAGCAGGGGGGGATCGTGACCTATAAGCGCACTCGCCTAGCTCACGACAGTGTGGACTACCTCACATTTTAAAAAATGAATGAGGCATGGATCTCGGAGGAATTCAACACCTGTGATGACCACGTGTAATTGAATTTCCTCATGCCAGCCCACACATATTCGCCACCACCCAGAACAAAGAATGGTCCTTGCCTTATGTATATACAGCGGCATAAAAGGCCTTTTATCTCAGGTGAATGCCAAATTTTTGGGGCCTATACTGGCCAACAGTTACATATTTATCCTGTGAGCGCCTAATGTACCTCCAGCCACAGAATCCAAAGTTCTTTGCTGTCAGGTGAATGCCTATTTCCTAATTTTTGGGGCCTATACTGGCCAACAGTTACATATTTATTCTGTGACCGCCTAATGCACCTCCAGCCACAGAATCCAAAGTTCTTTGCTGTCAGGTGAATGCCTATTGGCTAATTTTTGGGGCCTGTACTGGCCGACAGTTACATATTTATCCTGTGACCGCCTAATGTACCTCCAGCCACAGAATCCAAAGTTCTTTGCTGACCTGACAGCAAAGAACTTTGGATTCTGTGGCTGGAGGTACATTAGGTGGTCACAGGATGCGTATTGCCTAATTTATGGGGCCTGTACTGGCCAACAGTAATTTTTTTTATCTCTAGCCATATAATCACACCCCTGTCTCACTCCTCTGCCTCTCATTATGGTGGAGTATGAACCGCATTCACCATAAGGACCTTCTAATGTCACAGTGTCATGTGACTGTGCCACCCACCCCGTACTGTGCCCCCTTATATCCTGCATTGTGCCCTCTTACCACACCCTGTGCAGTGCCCCTAGTCATTCCCTGTACTGTGCCCTCTTATACCCTTTTATCAGGTCACGGTATGGAGTTGTTATCCAGTCACTGTACAGAGGTGTTATCCGGTCAATGTATGGCGGTGGTATCAAATAACTGGGTGGCCATAGCTATATCCCTTTCCCTGACCACACCATCATTTTTTAAACCTGGTATGATTGCTAAAAACACGCAGATTGCGGTGCTAAGGACCTTTGCGCCACAATCTGTGTCAGAAATACGCCTAACATAGATGTATTTCCATATAATAAATGACCACCTAACTGTATTATTATTCGGGAGTAGTGCTAATATCTTTATAGTATATAGATTCTAGTGTATTATACTGTGCCATGTATTTCCCACTAGAAAATGATCCTTGGGAAACACAGTCCTCATCCCTGCCCACCAGGACCAGGCAGCACTCTGTCAGTACATGGCGGCCTCCCCTCTCCGCTGTGTACGCTCAGCAACGCTGTGTACTGGTGCTTATTCTGACACTAGGGCTGGGTTCACATCCTATTTTTGCCATCCATTTAATGCATATTAGATGCCTCAGACTGATGCTGTACAGTGGCATCCGTTCACCATACAGTTCCATGGTAGAAAACAAATTTACGTTAACATATGCATTTTTTTTTATGGACTCTGCAGGATACAAAAACATGGAGGACTGCACATTTGTATACATCAAACTGAAAAAAAAAAAAAAAAAATCTAGACTCCAGCAGGGCACATTTTTGAGAGTTTCCCTTTAAGATGCATAAAAATGGCCCCTGATTAAAATACATATTTTTTTTTTTTGAAAATTTTTGCCAATGATCCCCCTCTGGTATATCACTGTCCATGCTGTGGGAATAGTTGTGTACTTCTAGTAAAGTGAATGGAGCCCGCCGCAAAAGCGCGGTTCTCGAACATTTGATCGTGAACGCGCGTTCGCGAATCGTCCCAACCGATGTTCGTCCATCACTAGTGAAGGTAAATATTAAAAATTTGACTTACAGTCATTTGCAAGCTGCCCTCTTCTTTTTCTTCAAATTCTTCCAGGTCTTTATTCTTTATTTCTACAGGAATAATAAAATATAAAGTAAACTATCAAATACAGAATTACACAAAAAAAAGCTATGACAAATGTTAAACGGGTTGTCCTTGATGACCTATCCTCAGGACAATTCATCAATATTAAATCAAACCAAATTCCAGCACCCCCGCCCATCAGCTGGTTGAGGAGGCCATGGTTCATGTGAGAGTGCTGTATCATCTTCAATATTTCCATGCACACCTTCTCCCCTGTAGCAGCGGTGCAGAGTAATTACAGTTGTTAGTCCCATTCAAGTGAATGAGAGAGGAAACTGTAATCACACTGCACCTCTACTACAAGGGGGTAAACATGGAAGAGGAGGCAGCACTAGTAAAAGCACAGCGGAATGGCAAGGGTGCTGGGTCCTGTGGATAGGTCTCCAATATCTGTAGCCTGGACAATCCCTCAATATATACTTCATGTTGTCAAGTTTCTGAACGTATGTTGACAGAAAGAATATATGGTTTATAGGAGCCCACAACCTTTTTGGGCCAGTGTTGTGTAGTCTACAAATGATCACTAGTGTTGAGCGTGAATATTCTAAAAGTGAATTTTTATCTTGAATATCGCAACTACGAGAATTTGAGAATATTTCGAATTTAGTGCTAAATATTTGTTTTTTAGAATATTCGTCATTTATTTCCATCTGAAGTCATGATTCCTCCCTGCTTAAATTGCTTTTGGGCCAATCATGTGTTCAGATGGAAAAAATGACGAATATTCTAAAAACGAATATATAGCACAATATTCTATAGTGCTATATATTTGTTTTTGACCCACGCCTGTATTGATCACGTAATATTCGCATATTACGCAATCATTAGCTTGCCGATTTTTTTGTAAAAAAAAAAGAATGTAGAATATAACGAATATTCTAATTCACGAATATTCAACAAATATTCTCCAAAATATTGCGAATTCGAATATTGCCCCTGTGCTTATCGCTAATGATCACTTCAGATCACTTCAAAAAGGTATGATTAAGGAGCTACCTAAACCTGATGGGGAGATTAAGGGGATGTCCTATCAGGATAACCCCATCTGAAAAGATGCTCTATATTGCTCTGGAAAGCTAGAGTAACACACAGTTCCCATGCAGCTACGCTGTCCAGTTGAATGAGCAGCTTTGGATCATCCAAAATGGCAACTACTCTTTAATGTGGGGGCTCAGAAAAGCGTGAATTGGTCAGTGGTTAGCACCATTCTATCGTAGCACTAAGTTCCTGGGTTTGAATCTGACATGTGCATAGACTGTGTATGTTCTCCACGTGTTTCTGTGGAATACCTCCAGGTACTTGGGTGTGAATGTGTATCTGAGAAATTAGACTGTGAGCCCAATTGGCAACAGGGACTGATGTGAATGATTAAATTATATGATATGATGGTACAATGCCAAAAAGAGATGAATAGAGGAGTAACCCAAAGCCACCAATCAGAATCTGGCTCTCAATCTTCGTTTTGGGAAAGCCAGTATGCAGTGAGCTCGATCGGTGAGAATGCAGGATGAGAGTAACACTGGTGGAAATGATAGGATTAGAAGTACGGGGGTAACCCTCACTCTGATGCTCCCTGGGCCATGCAGTAATTGGAGAGGCGCACCCTTTCCTCCCTTAAGGGCACACCCTGGGTTTGGGGAGTCTCCTGCCTGCTGGTAATTTGAGGTACCCTTGATGTCAATGGATTTTAAGGGTGCAAGGCAGGGTTCCAGTAGAGATTTGTTGGTTCATGAGATACCAAGGCTTGTTTGAGGGCTGACAGAGGTACAGGCAGATCTTATCACACACACAACGTACAGGCAGCTCTCCCCAAGGCTGTGTATGGGGGGTTCAAACAGCATCAAGTTGCCTCTCAGTTCCTTTACAGACAAGGCTGGGTTCACATCACATTTTTGTCTTACAAATAATGCATACATTAGAAATATGCCTCAGACTGATGCCATACAGTGGCATCCATCACCCCAGAGTTCCGCTGTAAACTGTAAAAAAAAAAACGTATACTTTAACAAACATGTTTTTTTTCTAGAATCTGCAGGATTGATAAGCATAGTGCAATACACTTTATATCCTTTTTTCCCAATGTATATATAAAATAGAAGACAAAAAAATGTTGTGAACCCAGGCTAATTTTTACAATCTTCCTAATTTCTTTCTGTTTCTCACCCTCCTTCTCTGTATTTCCACAGTACCTTCAGTGGGGTGCAGTCCTCCCAACAGACGTCCAGTCTGTCTCTTTACTAGAGCAGGGAAGTCTATAGGCCAAAGTATATGCGTTACCTTCTCTGACAGATACTCAGCACTCTCCTTGTATGGATGCTAAACTTTCAGTTATTTCCATCAGTCCCTTCCCTCAGGGGCATGTACATATGCCATTGCTTTGCTGGCTGCTCACAGTCAATCACAGCCTACACAACACTCTACTGCTTCCCCACTAGGTGGAGCTAGTGCACACCTAGCAGCTGCCAGTTAACCCTCAGAGGACAGGGCGATTTTCAATTTTTCTTTTTTCACTCCCCACCTTCCCAGAGTCATAACTTTTTTTTATTTTTACATTCACATAGCTTCATAAGGGCTTATTTTATAACGCTTCCCTTTACGATTGCATACAGTGTATAGGGAGGCAGGAAAAATATTCCAAATAGGGTGGAATTAGAAAAAAATCATTCTGACACTTTTTTTTTTTTATGGTGTTCACTGGGCGGTAAAATTGACCTGTTACCTTCATTCTTCAGGTCAATATTATTACTATGATACTACTTGTATTGTTTTTATTGTGTTTGAATACTGAAAAAAATTTAAAACCTTTAAAAAATATATATATTTAAATCACCATATTCAGACCCCTATACCTTTTTTGTAGTTACCCCGTATTTTCCGCTTTATAAGACTTTTTTCCCCCCAAAAGCGAATACAGCAGTATTACATGGCCGGCATATCGCAGGCCATGCTGTGCTGCACAGGCATAGCGGCCTGCGATGTACCAGTGACATGTAAACAGGGACGCTATCAGGGTAGAAGCGGGGCCCGGCGCAGTCACTGAACTTCATTAAGCTGGGCCTCGATAAGAGCAGCCATCATATATAAAGTTTATGCAGCAGCCCCTAGCAGTGCTGCTTTGTTACACTTGCAGTAATCACTTATCTGTAAGCAGTACTCGCCATGCACAGAGAGGGCAGGCTGGCAGCGCATGCCGCTCACTCAGTCACAATCCGGCCCCTCTGACTTCATTAATGAGTGAGGCAAGTGCTGCTTACAGATAAGTGATTACTGAAAGTTTAGCAGCACTGCTAGGGGCTTCTGCATACACTTTATATGTGATGGCTGCTATGACTAGGGCCCAATGTTATGGGGTCAGACCCCCCATAACAGAGTCATCCACAGATCCCCAATAAGTGTCCTCCACAGATCCCCCTATAAGTGTCCTCCACAGATCCCCATAACACTGTCCTCCAGAGATCCCCATAATAGTTTCCTCCACAGATCCCCATAACAGTGTCATCCACAGATCCCCATAACAGTGCGTCATCCACAGATCCCCATAACAGTGCGTCATCCACAGATCCCCATAACAGTGTCATCCACAGATTCCCCATAACAGTGTCATCCACAGATTCCCCATAACAGTGTCATCCACAGATCCCCATAACAGTGCGTCATCCACAGATCCCCATAACAGTGCGTCATCCACAGATCCCCATAACAGTGTCATCCACAGATTCCCCATAACAGTACGTCACCATTTAGTTCAAAATATTTTATTTTCTTAATTTCCTTCAAAAAAACTAGGTGCGTCTTAACATCTGGTGCATTTTATAAAGCGAAAAGTACGGTATGCGTATGGATCTTTGTGAGGGCTCATTTTTTGCGGGATGATCTTTAGTTTTCATAGATACCATTTTGAAGTGTGTGTGACTTTTTGATCACTTTTTATTAAAAAGATTTTGGGGCGTTGAAGTGACAAAAAAATGCAAATTGGTAGTTTTTTTTTCTGTTACGCTATTCGCCATATGGGATTAAAGGGGTATTCCAGTTGCCATAAATATAACTTATGTTTTAGACAAATTCATCATCAATAATTACCTAATATAATGTAAATTTCACATACTTACTAGTGTTGTGGGGCGAGCACGCTCGGCCGAACACCATTTTGACTTGAGCATCGCAATGCTCGGCACATCGTGGTGTTCGGCCGAATGCTAGCGATGCTAGAGTCTCCTCCCTGCACGTTTGTTGGCTGATGTTCTGAAGATTGTATTATTTTCCCTTATAATCATGGTAAAAGACCATGTGATGACCGGAGTGACGTCATCAAAGGTCCTTAACCGGTATTTAATGCAGCAGCTCACCCCAGGTCCTGTTCAGCGCAGAGGAGACACTGTTTTACTATGCATTCTGTATTCAGAATGCTATTATTTTCCCTTATAACCATGTTATAAGGGAAAATAATAATGATCGGGTCTCCATACCGATCGTCTCCTAGCAACCGTGCGTGAAAATCGCACCGCATCCGTACTTGCTTGCGGATGCTATGCGATTTTCACGCTTCCCATTCACTTCTATGGGGCGCGTGAAAATCGGACAATATAGAGCATGCTGCGATTTTCACTCAACGCACAAGTGATGCGTGAAAATCACCGCTCATGTGCACAGCCCCATAGAAATGAATGGGTCAGGATTCAGTGTGGGTTCAATACGTTCACCGCACGCATCGCACCCGCACGGAAAACTCGCCCGTGTGAAAGGGGCCTTAGAGACCCAAAAGTCTGTGAACATTGTGGAGGTCGGGAGCGAGTCGTACCCTTGGATGGCAAAGGTGCTACCGACACCAAGGATTGCGGGCCCTACTTCCATCAGGATTTCCGCCACCACCTACATTAGTGGCTGCAACCCCCCTTCTCCTCCTCCACCTCCTCGTCCACTTCCACCTCTGAATTATCATCTTGCAGCACCAGTCAGCCATCAGTCAGTAGCTGGAAGCAGTGTAGCACTGCAGTGGGGAAGCGGCAACAGGCCGTGCTGAAACTGATTTGCTTAGGTGACAAACAGAACAACGCAGCAGAGCTGTGGCAGGGTATAAGGGACCAGACTTAGCTGTGGCTCTCGCCACTCAACCCACAACCAGGCATGGTTGTGTCTGATAATGGCCTTGTCGGCTTTTGAGCTCAGCAAGTTCACACACATACCATGCCTAGCCCACGTGTTCAACATAGTGGTTCAGTGGTTTCTCAAAACCTACCCTAATTTGCCTAAGCTACTGGTGAAGATGTGCCGCGTGTGTGCCCATTTACAAAAGTCATCTACAGATGCCGCCGGTCTGGCAACGCTGCAGCAGCGCTTGCAATTGCCAGCTCACTGACTGTTGTGCGACATGAGCACGCGCTGGAACTCCACATTCCACATGTTGGCCAGGCTTTGTAAACAGCAGAGGACAGTAGTGGAATACCAGCTGCAACATGATCGTCGCCTTTCCAGTCAGCTTCCACTCTTCGCAAGCGACGAGTGGGCATGGCTGTCTGACCTCTGTGAGGTTTTACGCAACACAGATGGTGAGCGCCGATGCCGCTATTAGCAGCGTAACCATTACACTTCTGTATCTACTGAAACCCTCGCTGCTCACAATGAAGGCGGATGCTTTGCATGTGCAAGAGGTGGAAATGGGGGAAGACAGTACACTGGGTGATAGCCAGCCCACCCTCAGTTCGTCTTCTCAGCACAAATTGGGTGGGGATGATGATGAGGAGGAGATGGTTGCCTCCGCTACAGAGGGTAGTACCCATAGCAGGTTTATTCCATCTGTTCAGCGTGGATGGGCCGAAGAGGAGGAAGAGGATGAGGAGATTGAGAGTTATCCTCCTGATGAGGACAGCGAAGTCTTGTCTGTTGGGACTCTGGCACACATGGCTGACTTATTGTTATGCTGCCTTTCCCGTGACCCTCGAGTTATGCGCATTTTGGCCAATGATAAGCGCATCCGCCTGTCAACTTAAAATGCTGACAGGTTGACTCTTATCAAAATGAACAAGGCCTGGATTTCCCCTGACTTCTCTACTCCACCAGAGGCTGAACATAAAGGCACTTTAAATGTGGTTTTTATGGTGTATTGAATACACTGTATTCCCATGCACCCCTTCTACCACAAAAAAGGGTATATGGTTCAATCTTCCTTTTCTCGTCCTCCTCCTCCATTATATCAACATGCTTATTAGGCTGCCCTCGCTCCTAATGTTTTAGAGGCTCAGCACAGCAGAAGACCCTCACCCCTAATGTTTTAGAGGGTCACCAGCAGGCCCTCGTCCATAATGTTTTAGATGGTCAGATCAGCAGCGGGCCCTCATCCCTAATGTTTTAGATGGCCACATTAGCAGCAGGCACTCGCCCCTAATGTTTTAGAGTGTCAGCTCAGCATCAGACCCTCACCCCTAATGTTTTAGAGGGTCAGCTCAACAGCAGACCCTCACCCCTAATGTTTTAGATGGTCAGATCAGCAGCAGGCCCTTGCCCCTAATGTTTTAGGCCAGGCTTTGTAAACAGCAGAGGGCAGTAGTGGAATACCAGCAGGCCCTTGCTCCTAGTTTAATAAAGGGTGTATTGGAGTGCCGGTTCTTTGTAATTTTTGGCAGCCCTTTCACTTAGTGCAGTGATGTCCAACCTACGGCCCGCGGGCCATATCCAGCCCGCGAAGCTGTGCCATGTGGCCCGTGCGACTCCCTGGAAAAAGTCTAAGGTGATGCTGCCTGTGCCTGAAACAACCAATAGCAAAGCTACTTGCAGCAAGGAGCTTTGTTATTGGTTGGTATAGACACGCTGAGCGATACAGGTCCTGGAGCAGGAGAAGCCGGCGGGAGCAGGAAGGAGGAGGGGCCGGCTCCAGGGGTGGCTGTTGTAAGGAGAGTGCGGCGCGCTGCCCGAGGAACTTGGGAAACATGACAGGGCTGCTGGAGAGGTAAGGAGCTGTGCACTCATGGGACTGGTCCCTGGTGACCCTGCTCCCCCCCTCCTCCTGTCACCCCACTAGTGACCTTGCTCCCCCCTCCTCCTGTCATCCCACTAGTGACCCTGCTCCCCCTCTCCTCATGTCACCCCAATAGTGACCCTGCTCCCCCCTCCTCCTGTCACCCCAATAGTGACCCTGCTCCCCCTCTCCTCCTGTCACCCCACTAGTGACCCTGCTCCCCTCCTGTCACCCCACTAGTGACCCTGCTCCCCCTCCTCCTGTCACCCCACTAGTGACCCTGCTTCCCCTCCTCCTATCACCCCATTAGTGACCCTGCTCCCCCTCCTCCTGTCACCCCACTAGTGACCCTGCTCCCCCCTCCTCCTGTCACCCCAATAGTGACCCTGCTCCCCCCCTCCTCCTGTCACCCCACTAGTGACCCTGCTCCCCTCCTCCTCCTGTCACCCCACTAGTGACCCTGCTCCCCCTCCTCCTGTCACCCCACTAGTGACCCTGCTTCCCCTCCTCCTATCACCCCATTAGTCACCCTGCTCCCCCTCCTTCTGTCACCCCACTAGTGACCCTGCTCCCCCCTCCTCCTGTCACCCCACTAGTGACCCTGCTCTCCCCCTCCTTCTGTCACCCCACTAGTGACCCTGCTCCCCCTCCTCCTGTCACCCCACTAGTGACCCTGCTTCCCCCCTCCTCCTGTCACACCACTAGTGACCCTGCTCCGCCCCTGCTCCTGTCACCCCACTAGTGACCCTGCTCCCCCCCTCCTCCTGTCACCTCACTAGTGACCCTGCTCCCCCCTCCTCCTGTCACCCCACTAGTGACCCTGCTCTCCCTCTCCTTCTGTCACCCCACTAGTGACCCTGCTCCCCCCTCCTTCTGTCACCCCACTAGTGACCCTGCTCTCCTCCTCCTTCTGTCACCCCACTAGTGACCCTGCTCTCCTCCTCCTCCTGTCACCCCACAAGTGACCCTGCTCCCCCTCCTCCTATCACCCCACTAGTGACCCTGCTCCCCCCTCCTCCTGTCACCCCACTAGTGACCCTGCTCTCCTCCTCCTCCTCCTGTCACCCCACTAGTGACCCTGCTCTCCTCCTCCTGTCACCCCACTAGTAACCCTGCTCCCACCTCCTTCTGTCACCCCACTAGTGACCCTGCTCCCCCCTTCTCCTGTCACCCCACTAGTGACCCTACTCCTCCCTCCTCCTGTCACCCCACTAGTGAACCTGCTCTCCTCCTCCTGTCCTCCCACTAGTGACCCTGCTCCCCCTCCTCCTATCACCCCACTAGTGACCCTGCTCCCCCCCCTCCTGTCACCCCACTAGTGACCCTGCTCCCCCCTCCTCCTATCACCCCACTAGTGACCCTGCTCCCCCCTCCTCCTGTCACCCCACTAGTGACCCTGCTTCCCCCCTCCTCCTGTCACACCACTAGTGACCCTGCTCCCACCTCCTTCTGTCACCCCACTAGTGACCCTGCTCCCCCTTCTCCTGTCACCCCACTAGTGACCCTACTCCTCCCTCCTCCTGTCACCCCACTAGTGACCCTGCTCTCCTCCTCCTCCTGTCACCCCACTAGTGACCCTGCTCCCCCCTCCTCCTATCACCCCACTAGTGACCCTGCTCCCCCCTCCTCCTATCACCCCACTAGTGACCCTGCTTCCCCCCTCCTCCTGTCACACCACTAGTGACCCTGCTCCGCCCCTGCTCCTGTCACCCCCACTAGTGACCCTGCTCCCCCCCTCCTCCTTTCACCCCACTAGTGACCCTGCTCCCCCCTCCTCCTGTCACCCCACTAGTGACCCTGCTCCCCCTCTCCTTCTGTCACCCCACTAGTGACCCTGCTCCCCCCTCCTTCTGTCACCCCACTAGTGACCCTGCTCTCCTCCTTCTGTCACCCCACTAGTGACCCTGCTCTCCTCCTCCTCCTGTCACCCCACAAGTGACCCTGCTCCCCCTCCTCCTATCACCCCACTAGTGACCCTGCTCCCCCCTCCTCCTGTCACCCCATTAGTGACCCTGCTCTCCTCCTCCTCCTCCTGTCACCCCACTAGTGACCCTGCTCTCCTCCTCCTCCTCCTGTCACCCCACTAGTGACCCTGCTCCCACCTCCTTCTGTCACCCCACTAGTGACCCTGCTCCCCCCTTCTCCTGTCACCCCACTAGTGACCCTACTCCTCCCTCCTCCTGTCACCCCACTAGTGAACCTGCTCTCCTCCTCCTGTCCTCCCACTAGTGACCCTGCTCCCCCTCCTCCTATCACCCCACTAGTGACCCTGCCCCCCCCTCCTGTCACCCCACTAGTGACCCTGCTCCCCCCTCCTCCTATCACCCCACTAGTGACCCTGCTCCTCCCTCCTCCTGTCACCCCACTAGTGACCCTGCTTCCCCCCTCCTCCTGTCACACCACTAGTGACCCTGCTCCCACCTCCTTCTGTCACCCCACTAGTGACCCTGCTCCCCCCTTCTCCTGTCACCCCACTAGTGACCCTACTCCTCCCTCCTCCTGTCACCCCACTAGTGACCCTGCTCTCCTCCTCCTCCTGTCACCCCACTAGTGACCCTGCTCCCCCCTCCTCCTATCACCCCACTAGTGACCCTGCTCCCCCCCTCCTCCTGTCACCCCACTAGTGACCCTGCTCCCCCCTCCTCCTGTCACCCCACTAGTGACCCTGCTCCCCACTCCAAGCTGAACAGACTCCACCGACTATGATCGGATCCGTTCAGGAGCCTGTGTTTTTACCGGACACAAAAGTGCTGTATAAAAGGCTTTTTTGTCTGTTCTTTCAACAGAATCTGCAACAGCGGCTCCAAATGCAGCCTTTGAAGGCCTACATATTATGTATTTTAGTAATGCTCACACGTGCCCCCTCACAGTGTTTGCATTTCTTTCTGGCAAAGCTACCTGGTTCTGGCCCGCAAAATGTATACCATGTCTAGTGCGGCCCTCAGACGAAAAATGGTTGGGCACCACTGCTCTAGCTAAATGTCTTGTGCTGGTGATTACTTTGTAGAGGGGGCGTGACGGGACTGTGATGTCAGGCAGCCAATCAGTAAACATCTACACTCAAGCACAAACTCATAGCAGGAAAGCTAGTTTTTCAAAAATTAAGTTACTTTAATATTGTTATATTTTAATAGTACTGGTCCAATGCCCATGATGCGTATTATTATTTTTTATTGGTTAAGTATTTTCATTTTGAGGAAAGGGGGGTGATCTGAACATTTATATCGTTTTAATATATTTTTTAAAAACTGTGACTATGACTGGCAATCATTAGATTGCCCATTGTGTTCATTGATGGCTCTATAGCCATCATTAAACATTTCATTTTCAATATAACAATACAGTGCTGCCACCTAGTAGCCTGTATTGGTATCTTTCAGTAATAGCTAACCTCAAGCAGGCTTTGGGCTATTAGTACAGTGTAACAGGTTCCCTGATCTCAGCTGGGGAACGCTGTTATGGGAGTGGGAGCGTGCGACTCCTGTTTCTGGACTGCTCAGATGCCATGGGCACCTGAGGGGTAAAATGTAACTGCAACTACCTAATCTTCTACTATACTCTTGAACTAGGTTTTTATAAATGTCACCCACATAATCACTTGGTGTGCATAGAAAGTACTGTACAAAGTTTAACACTGAACTATTGTTTTATGATTCATGTACAACATTTCCGACTGGTGAGATGAAACTGCTAAAGCTGCACTGTAGTGGGATCTTTCATGCAGTGGTGAGTACTCATAACCGCTTATATAAAGACTCAGATAGATGAGGATAATCTATACCCAAAATACAATAAGTTAATATCAACTTTACTTTTACTTCCCTAAAAAGGGTTAAAGCTAAACCTTTAATAGACAGCTTAAGACAAAACTCAAGACCACCTTCACATACTGCATCTTCTCTCTCCTGGCATGGCCACTGGAGTACTCACTCTTCTAGCTGCTCACAGCCTACATTCATCCTCATGGTGCAAGCTCGCATACCTTGCACGTGTGCTTCCTGGTTCTTAAAAGGTAAGTGTGCACACAGGCTAATCTGTCTTCAGTCAATGGTAGCATTCAGTGAAGTATAAATGGTACCTTCCCCTATTGGAAGGTACATGACCATAAGGTGTCTAGCTTGTCTAGTCCTGTAAAGTTGTGCTATTGTATGATCTGACCACCCTTGTTTGACCCCTACCCGATTATTTTATTCACCCTGTCCTGACCTCTGACTGATCACTGTGCTGCCTGCCCTGACCTATTGCCAGTTTATTGTATTGCACAAACGCCTGACCTCAGCTTGCCATCCGACCACACCTCTGCCTGCCCACTGGGTAGTACACTCCACTGTCTTTTGACCTGTCTTATTTAGCAAGGCTCTGAACAGAGACTACAGCTAGTAGCAGTAGCCTGTTGGCAGCAAAGTCTAGATCCCTGCATGGGAATGAAAGGGTGAATACCAGGGGACCTCCAAGACAAGGCCCGCAGCAGTAGTCCCAAGCCAAATAGTTCAGTGGGTCCACACCCGCTGCACTGAACAAACAGTACCTTATCTATACTTAATTCTTGTTCTATCAATACTAATTCAATAAACATTATACCATATTTTACATGGTAACAATTTAATAAAAGTGTAAGGGCTCATGCAGACGAATGTATATTCTTTCCGTGCCTGTTCCGTTTTTTTTTGCGGACAATATACGGAACCATTCATTTCAATGGGTCCTCAAAAAAAACGGAAGTTACTCCATGTGCATTCTGTTTCCGTATGTCCATATTTCTGTTCCGCAAAAAAATAGAACATGTCCTATTATTGTCCGCATTACAGACAAGGACAGAACTGTTCCATCAGGGGCCAGCTGTTCCGTTCCGCAAAATACAGAAGGCACATGGATGTCATCCGTATTTTTTGCAGATCCGTCTTTTGCGAAGCACCAAATACAAACGGTTGTGTGCATGAGCCCTAATACTGTATATAAGTAAGGAACCTATAGGTCAGCAATGCACACACCAAAGGGAAGTGCTCATTAAATCACAACATTCTCAGCAGTTTAGACATCATTGGGAGATTTATCAAGAGTGGTGTAAAGGTAAATTGGCTTAGTTGTCCATAATAACGAATCAGATTTCATCTTAAATTTCTATCCTTTGGGAAATTAAAGAATCAATCTCATTGGTTACTATGGGCAACTGAGCCAATTTTCCTTTCCACTAGTTTTTATAAATCCCCCCCCCCCCCATCATAGCCCGACTGCTTGTACAAAGAAACTAAAAATCTATGTATAGGACCTTTTTAATCTATAATTTGCACCTCCCTTTCCTACTCATCCTGTGCTTCATTTCTGCTTCTGCCCATAAAACACAGGCAAGTCTTAATTTTTTAGGGTAATTCATATCTTAGATTAAAGACATCATGAGACAACCCATTTACCCTACTAGGACATATGGACTGTAACTCCTGTTCTGGTGGACTCCATGGATCCGCAAAACACATACAGACGTCTGAATGGAGCCTTACAGGGGGGTGATCACCCCATATAGACTCCCTGATCACCCCCCTGTCATTGATCAACCCCCTGTAAGGCTCCATTCAGACGTCCGTATGTGTTTTGCGGATCCATGGATCTGCAAAACACATACGGACGTCTGAATGGAGCCTTACAGGGGGGTGATCAATGACAGGGGGGTGATCACCCCATATAGACTCCCTGATCACCCCCCTGTCATTGATCACCCCCCTGTAAGGCTCCATTCAGACGTCCGTATGTGTTTTGCAGATCCGCGGATCCGCAAAACACGGACACCGCGGATCTGTAAAACACAGACACCGGCAATGTGCCTTCCGCATTTTGCGAGTCCGCACATTGCCAGAACTACAGTATATAGAAAATGCCTTTTCTTGTCCGCAATTGCGGACAAGAATAGGACATGTTCTATAGCAGGGGTGCACAACGTTTCCTGGTTGGGGGCCACATTGCCAGACTGAACCAATGACGAGGGCCGAAATTAAAATTTAAAGGTGTATTAACAACTGAAATTTTGTACTTATGGCATATTGAACACACATTATATACCATTAATGTCTAGTTACACTTCCAGGACTCCCATCTAATGGGAGAAATGCATGAAAAATACATGTGAGCAGCCACAAGACATAGGCATACATGTCTTTTACCAGATGGTTGGGGGCCGCACAGAATGGTATCAAGGGCCGCATGTGGCCCCCGGGCCGCAGGTTGTGCACCCCTGTTCTATAGGCTCTACAAAAAACGCAGTGTTTGCCCGATCAGGCCTGATCTTGTGCGCACACTTGCGTTCAGTCTGCCCCACCGCAGTGACAGAATTTTTTTTCTGATCACTGCAAAAACACCGTAAAATCGCTTCGGCGCTATAAAAAGATCACTTTTGAGGGGCATGGCGAGTTCATAGAAGAATTTCTTTTTTGGCACAAGTTAGCGGAAATAGTTTTTTTGTTTTTTCTTACAAAGTCTCATATTCCACTAAAATCTCACATGAACTAAAAATAAAATCTCACATGAACTCATCATACCCCTCACGGAATCCAAATGCGTAAAATTTTTTAGACATTTATATTCCAGACTTCTTCTCACACTTTAGGGCCCCTAAAATGCCAGGGCAGTATAAATACCCCACATGCGACCCCATTTTGGAAAGAAGGTATTCCATGAGGTGTATGGCGAGTTCCTAGAATATTTTAATTTTTTTTGCACAAGTTAGCGGAAAATGATTTTATTTTTTTCTCTTACAAAATAATTTTCCGCTAACTTGTGCCAAAAAAATATATTCTAGGAACTCGCCATGCCCCTCACGGAATACCTCGGGGTGTCTTCTTTCCAAAATGGGGTCACTTGTGGGGTATTTATACTGCCCTGGCATTTTAGGGGCCCTAAAGCGTGAGAAGAAGTCTGGAATCTAAATGCCTAAAAATGCCCTCCTAAAAGGCACTCATTGGAATTTGGGCCCCTTTGCACATCTTGGGAGAAGTAGGGCAATGTGTTTTGGGGTGTATTTTTCCATATACCCATGCTGGGTGAGAGAAATATCTCTGTCAAATGACAACTTTGTATAATAAAATGGGAAAAGTTGTCTTTTAGAGAGATATTTCTCTCACCCAGCATGGGTATATGTAAAAATACACCCCAAAACACATTGCCCTACTTCTTCTGAGTACGGCGATACCACATGTGACACTTTTTTTGCAGCCAAGATGCACAAAGGGGCCCAATTTCCAATGAGTACTTTTAGGATTTCACAGGGAATTTTTACGCATTTGGATTCCAAACTACTTCTCACACTTTAGGGCCCCTAAAATGCCAGGGCAGTATAAATTACCCACATGTGACCCCATTTTGGAAAGAAGACACCCCAAGGTATTCCGTGAGGGGTATGGTTAGTTCATGTAAAATTTAATCTTTTGTCACAAGTTAGTGGAATATGAGACTTTGCAAAAAAATAAAAATAAAAAAATAATCATTTTCCGCTAACTTGTGACAAAAAATAAAAACTTCCATGAACTCATTATGCCCATCAGCGAATACCTTAGGGTGTCTACATTCCGAAATGGGGTCATTTGTGGGGTGTTTCTACTATCTGGGCATTGTAGAATCTCAGGAAACATGACAGGTGCTCAGAAAGTCAGAGCTGCTTCAAAATGCGGAAATTCACATTTTTGCACCATAGTTTGTAAACGCTATAACTTTTACCCAAACCAATAAATATACACTTATTGCATTTTTTTTTATCAAAGACATGTAGAACAATACATTTAGAGAAAAAATTATATAGAAATATAGTTTTAATTGAAAAATTTTACAACCAAAAGTGAAAAATTACACTATTTTAAAAATTTCGGTCAATTTCGATTAATATCAAAAAAAGTTAAAATATCAGCAGCAATGAAATACCACCAAATGAAAGCTCTATTAGTGAGAAGAAAAGGAGGTAAAATTAATTTGGGTGGTAAGTTGTATGACCGAGCAATAAACCGTGAAAGTAGTGTAGTACAGAATTGTAAAAAGTGGTCTGGTCATTAAGGGGGTTTAAGCTAGGGGGGCTGAGGTGGTTAAACCCTTTTGGGACTCTATATTTAAAGCTTTTAACAAAATCTCACGAAAAACTGTTGATAATTCCGCTCAAATAGCGCTCCTCTCCATCTTTCCTCGCTCTGTTTCATCCCAAAAAGGGAACCTGCTGAGATTCTTTATTACGGCTGCTAGAACAGTGATTCCTAGGCACTGGCGTTCGGCACATGTGCCCACCATGAGAGAGTGGTTCCAGGAAATGCAGCAGATAGCTAGGATGGAGGAAATTGCGGCTGAAGCCTCAGACTTTCAAATACTGCAAGACTTGGGCATGTTGGATAGATGCACAGGAATCTCCGGACTTCCTTTCTTTATTGGCTGTCTAATTTGCTCTCAGTTGAGCTGAGATATCAAAATATAATATACAATACTCAATTGAGACTTACTCCCCCCCCCCCCTCTCCCTCATCCCTCTCTTGCTCCGCTTTCCCCTTTATCTTCCCTTTCTTTCTTTTTCTTTGTTTCTTTCCACTCTCTTCCTTGTCCCTTTCTTCTTCGTTTCCATATTAATGGTTTGAAGGCAAATTGGTTTACTGGGTTACATCGAGATTTGATAAAGCATGTTATTTTATGCTATTTAATTTGGTATAATATACCTTAATTATAACTGATATAGCAGTCTTTTTATACTTGCTCTGAACACTTAATTAAAAAGTGTTTAATTGTCTTATTATACTTTGACCTTCTCAAAAAGTTCAATAAAAATCAGTTTAAACATAAGGTAATTACAGATCTTTTGGCAATCATTGACAGGCTAAGGCTGCTTTCACACTCGCGTTTGGTGCGGATCCATCTTGTATCTGCACAGACGTATCCGATCTGTTTGCATTATTCATAAAAAAACTCTACACTCTAAAAGTCTACATCAAAACGGATCCGTCTTGACTTTTATTAAAAGTCAATTGGGGACGGATCCGTTTTCGAATGCACCATATTGTTTCAGTGAAAAACGGATCCGTCCCCATTGACTTACATTGTAAGTCAGGATGGATCCGTTGGGCTCCGCATCGTCAGATGGTCACCTGCAAGCTGCGTTTTAGTGACCGTCTAAAAAATGCAACGGAGACCAAACGCAGCCAAACTGATGCATTCTGAACGGGCCACACAGTGATCAGCTGTGTGGCCCCCAACAACCCCAACTGATCTAAATACTAGATTTCAAAATCCATGTTCAGCTAACTCCCCCTAGTGGTGGCTAAATAATGACAAAATATATTCCTGTAAAGACTTATGAAAGTAGTTGGTGGACCTAAAGGAAAAAGAGTGTTAGGGTAGGTATATTGTTAATGGATTGCTTTATTTAGCTTTACATTTAATTATTATTATTATTATCATTTATTTTTTAAACTAGGCACACATAGACCTACTCTCACTTTCACAGGAAGCCAGAGTTTCAGATTGGGGGAATGATCTGCCTAGGACTATAATTTTGTGGTCGCTATGATTTATTTCTTAAGTACAACAGGCACAGCATCAAGGGGAGCAATAGGATGAGAAGTTGTAGAGGGTGGGTGCTGGAAAAGCAAGGAGTCGGAGATGCCTGGACAGCAAACTCTGCAGAGATAAATTGTGGCCAGGAGAAGACATCATGGTTGTTGATACAAAAGAAAAGTTAAAGTGAAAAATTCCAATGAGACAATATTTTCCCAAGAATGTGTCTAAACAATTCCCAGAAACAGATAGAATTGTTTTTATATCATTTAATTGATTGTGTAGATAATGGGAGATAATAAACCATGTTCAGAATGGGGGGGGGGGGGGGTTAGGGGGGGGCGGCAATATGTTAATACAGCCCTGGAAACAAGTGTAAAAGAACATGATGTCAGACAAGTGGCCCTCAAACTATAGTAAATGTATCTCAAATGACTGATAAAACCCCTACAAAAATAAACCTAGAGATTTCATACAAAACCATTTCTACTAAATGAGTTCAGTGTAATGATTAATACTCATAGTAGAACTGTCAGTAAAATGTAAATAAAACCGTATGCCCAGCTCTGTGCCATGCCCTCACAAGGTCTTTCAGACAATCAGCAGCATGAAAAGTCAAGTCAGCATTTGAGGACAGATGCTTTCCATGTGCTCCGGTTTCCATCCTTTGTGACATTGTGCTGATGCTGCCGTTTTCTTTGAACTGCTCTTTAATTCAGACTCTGGAACTGGAGAGCAGCACAAACAATCGGTGGGCAGGCCAGGAAATCCACAGCACCATGATTTGTGCTCTGCAAACTAACTAGTCATTAGTAAGAAACAGAGTGCACGAAGATTGTGATTGTGTGTAATACATATTGTATTAAGAAACATTAGGATGAAGTTGTAGCCTTGTTAGGCAAAATTTACCCAACAGCTACTAAAAAGGGCAAAAAAGTCATTTTTGGATGAGGATTCAAAAAAGAGGATACGACTCGTACATCAACAAGCTATGTATAGATTTATTGCTTCAAGTTACATAGTAACATAGTATATAAGGCTGAAAAAAAGACATTTGTCCATCCAGATCGGCCTGTTATCCTGCAAGTTGATCCAGAGGAAGGCAAAAAAAAAACCTGTGAGGTAGAAGCCAATTTTCCCCACTTAAGGGGAAAAAAATTCCTTCCCGACTCCATTCAGGCAATCAGAATAACTCCCTGGATCAACGACCCCTCTCTAGTAGCTATAGCCTGTAATATTATTACACTCCAGAAATACATCCAGGCCCCATCTTGAACTCTTTTAGTGAACTCACCATCACCACCTCCTCAGGCAGAGTTCCATAGTCTCACTGCTCTCAGCACAATTCACATTGCTTTTCAGCATTGTCTCTGCAGTGTTGTGTCTTTGGGTTGGTACACTACTCAATTGAGCACACAATTGTCAAGAAGGAAGCGTTCCTTCCCAACAATCGCCTGCTCGTCAGTGGAGGGGACCTCTGTATTTACATGCAGTGATCTCGTCCACAGTATTGGGAGGAGTGATCGTTAATGCCATTGCTCGTCCCCATACAGAATCATTGTTTGTCGGCAGCAGAGTACTGTTTAGACGGCACGATCTGCTGCCAGCAAATGATTATTTAGGTGTTGCACCAACGTTTCTATTACCTGATGAATGAGTCGCTCGCTCATCGGGTAATATGCGGCACCTTTACACAGGCAGATTACTGCCAATCTGCTCAACCATGAGCGAATTTCATATTTTGAAATTAGTTCACACTTCGTTTGTTGGTTAAAGGTGAATTGCGTTATAGATTCTGTTACCACGGACCATAACAATTCTATGACGGAATGCTTTTAGAGGCATTTCGTTATTCATTCTGTCATAATAGAAGTCTATAGGCTGCAAAACGGATCTGTCCCTTTTCCGTTATGCAGGAGAGGACTCCCCTGCATAACGGAAATGGGATGGATCCGTTTTGCAGCCCAAAGACTTCTATTATGACGGAATGAATAACGGAATGCCTCTAAAGGCATTCCGCTAAGCATTCCATCATAGAATTGCGTTATGGTCCGTGGTAACGGAATCCATAACACAATTCACCTTTACCCAACAAAGTGTGAACGAATTTCATAAGCGGAAATTCGCTCATCTCTAATAGTAACCAATAAATTGTATATATATATATATATATATATATATACACTCACCTAAAGAATTATTAGGAACACCTGTTCTATTTCTCATTAATGTGATTATCTAGTCAACCAATCACATGGCAGTTGCTTCAATGCATGTAGGGTTGTGGTCCTGGTCAAGACAATGTCCTGAACTCCAAACTGAATGTCAAAATGGGAAAGAAAGGTGGGCTACAACAGCAGAAGACCCCACCGGGTACCACTCATCTCCACTACAAATAGGAAAAAGAGGCTACAATTTGCATGAGCTCCCCAAAATTGGACTGTTGAAGACTGGAAAAATGTTGCCTGGTCTGATGAGTCTCGATTTCTGTTGAGACATTCAAATGATAGAGTCCGAATTTGGCGTAAACAGAATGAGAACATGTATCCATCATGCCTTGTTACCACTGTGCAGGCTGGTGGTGGTGGTGTAATGGTGTGGGGGATGTTTTCTGGGCACACTTTAGGCCCCTTAGTGCCAATTGGCCATCGTTTAAATGCCACGGGCTACCTGAGCATTGTTTCTGACCATGTCCATCCCTTCATGACCACCATGTACCCATCCTCTGATGGTTACTTCCAGCAGGATAATGCACCATTTCACAAACCTCGAATCATTTCAAATTGGTTTCTTGAACATGACAATGAGTTCACTGTACTAAAATGGCCCCCACAGTCACCAGTTCTCAACCCAATAGAGCATCTTTGGGATGTGGTGGAACGGGAGCTTCGTGCCCTGGATGTGCATCCCTCAAATCTCCATCAACTGCAAGATGCTATCCCATCACTATGGGCCAACATTTCTAAAGAATGCTATCAGCACCTTGTTGAATCAATGCCACGTAGAATTAAGGCAGTTCTGAAGGCAAAAGGGGGTCCAACACCGTATTAGTATGGTGTTCCTAATAATTCTTTAGGTGAGTGTATATATACAGTACAGACCAAAAGTTTGGACACACCTTCTCATTCAAAGAACTTTCTTTATTTTCATGACTATGAAAATTGTAGATTCACACTGAAGGCATCAAAACTATGAATTAACACACGTGGAATTATATACATAACAAAAAAGTGTGAAACAACTGAAAATATGTCATATTCTAGGTTCTTCAAAGTAGCCACCTTTTGCTTTGATTACTGCTTTGCACACTCTTGGCATTCTCATGATGAGCTTCAAGAGGTAGTCACCTGAAATGGTCTTCCAACAGTCTTGAAGGAGTTCCCAGAGATGCTTAGCACTTGTTGGCCCTTTTGCCTTTACTCTGCGGTCCAGCTCACCCCAAACCATCTCGATTGGGTTCAGGTCCGGTGACTGTGGAGGCCAGGTTATCTGGCGCAGCACCCCATAACTCTCCTTCATGGTCAAATAGCCCTTACACAGCCTGGAGGTGTGTTTGGGGTTATTGTCCTGTTGAAAAATAAATGATGGTCCAACTAAACGCAAACCGGATGGAATAGCATGCCGCTGCAAGATGCTGTGGTAGCCATGCTGGTTCAGTATGCCTTCAATTTTGAATAAATCCCCAACAGTGTCACCAGCAAAGCACCCCCACACAATCACACCTCCTCCTCCATGCTTCACAGTGGGAACCAGGCATGTAGAGTCCATCCGTTCACCTTTTCTGCGTCGCACAAAGACACGGTGGTTGGAACCAAAGATCTCAAATTTGGACTCATCAGACCAAAACACAGATTTCCACTGTTCTAATGTCCATTCCTTGTGTTCTTTAGCCCAAACAAGTCTCTTCTGCTTGTTGCCTGTCCTTAGAAGTGGTTTCCTAGCAGATATTCTACCATGAAGGCCTGATTCACAGTCTCCTCGAGTTGTTCGAGAGATGTGTCTGCTGCTAGAACTCTGTGTGGCATTGACCTGGTCTCTAATCTGAGCGGCTGTTAACCTGCGATTTCTGAGGCTGGTGACTCGAATGAACTTATCCTCCGCAGCAGAGGTGACTCTTGTTTTTCCTTTCCTGGGGCGGTCTGCATGTGAGCCAGTTTCTTTGTAGCGCTTGATGGTTTTTGTGACTGCACTTGGGGACACTTTCAAAGTTTTCCCAATTTTTCGGACTGACTGACCTTCATTTCTTAAAGTAATGATGGCCACTCGTTTTTCTTTACTTGGCTGCTTTTTTCTTGCCATAATACAAATTATAACAGTCTATTCAGTAGGACTATCAGCTGTGTATCCACCTGACTTCTCCACAACGCAACTGATGGTCCCAACCCCATTTATAAGGTAAGAAATCCCACTTATTAAACCTGACAGGGCACACCTGTGAAGTGAAAACCATTTCAGGTGACTACCTCTTGAAGCTCATCAAGAGAATGCCAAGAGTGTGCAAAGCAGTAATCAAAGCAAAAGGTGGCTACTTTGAAGAACCTAGATTATGACATTTTCAGTTGTTTCACACTTTTTTGTTATGTATATAATTCCACATGTGTTAATTCATAGTTTTGATGCCTTCAGTGTGAATCTACAATTTTCATGGTCATGAAAATAAAGAAAACTCTTTGAATGAGAAGGTGTGTCCAAACTTTTGGTCTGTACTGTATATATATATATATATATATATATATATAAAAATATATATACAACAATATAGATATATGCACATTTCCTGACCAACCTACTGTTGGGGGATTAGAAAATAAACTGATATCCACAACTATATAAGTAAACATGGAGAAAAGATTACATACACAATATCAGTGATGCCTACCCTGTGACATGATGGAGAACACACCGCTCGACTGACAAGTCCACCTCAACACGCGTTTCACCTACTAGCTTCGTCAGGAGGTGTGTGTGTGTGTAATAAAAAGCCAGGCATAAATAGGACTCCAAACTGGTGCAAACACATATGCACCTAATTATGCTCACCTGTATTGTGCGAAGCGGCGCAGCAGCATGGTGATGCGGTCCAAAGGCTTGCGAGCACACCGCCTCGTACTTCCGTGTCACAAGAAATTGACGTGATCTGGAACGTATGTCAACACGGTGCGTGCCAGCCGATGGAACGCAGCGCACCAGTGATGTGCGTCTGTGCAAATACAAACCGGATTCCCAAAAAGTTGGGACACTATACAAATCGTGAATAAAAACTGAATGCAATGATGTGGAGGTGCCAACTTCTAATATTTTATTCAGAATAGAACATAAATCACGGAACAAAAGTTTAAACTGAGAAAATGTACCATTTTAAGGGAAAAATATGTTGAATCAGAATTTCATGGTGTCAACAAATCCCCAAAAAGTTGGGACAAGGCCATTTTCACCACTGTGAGGCATCTCCTCTTCTTCTTACAACACTCAACAGACGTCTGGGGACCGAGGAGACCAGTTTCTCAAGTTTAGAAATAGGAATGCTCTCCCATTCTTGTCTAATACAGGCCTCTAACTGTTCAATTGTCTTGGGCCTTCTTTGTTGCTCCATCCTCTTTATGATGCGCCAAATGTTCTCTATAGGTGAAAGATCTGGACTGCAGACTGGCCATTTCAGTACCCGGATCCTTCTCCTACGCAGCCATGATGTTGTGATTGATACAGAATGTGGTCTGGCATTATCTTGTTGAAAAATGCAGGGTCTTCCCTGAAAGAGATGACGTCTGGATGGGAGCATATGTTGTTCTAGAACCTGAATAAATTTTTCTGCATTGATGGTGCCTTTCCAGACATGCAAGCTGCCCATGCCACACGCACTCATGCAACCCCATACCATCAGAGATGCAGGCTTCTGAACTGAAGGTTGATAACAACTTGGGTTGTCCTTGTCCTCTCTGGTCCGGATGACATGGCGTCCCAGATTTCCAAAAAGAACTTCGAATCGTGACTCGTCTGACCACAGAACTTCCATTTTGCCACACTCCATTTTAAATGATCCCTGGCCCAGTGAAAACGCCTGAGCTTGTGGATCTTGCTTAGAAATGGCATCTTCTTTGCACTGTAGAGTTTCAGCTGGCAACGGCGGATTGTGTTCACTGACAATGGTTTCTGGAAGTATTCCTGAGCCCATTCTGTGATTTCCTTTACAGTAGCATTCCTGTTTGTGGTGCAGTGTTGTTTAAGGGCCGGAGATCACGGGCATCCAGTATGGTTTTACGGCCTTGACCCTTACGCACAGAGATTGTTCCAGATTCTCTGACTCTTCGGATGATGTTATGCACAGTTGATGATGATAGATGCAAAGTCTTTGCAATTTTTCGCTGGTTAACACCTTTCTGATATTGCTCCACTATCTTTCTGCGCAACATTGTGGGAATTGGTGATCCTCTACCCATCTTGGCTTCTGAGAGACACTGCCACTCTGAGAAGCTCTTTTTATACCCAATCATGTTGCCAATTGACCTAATTAGTGTTAATTGGTCTTCCAGCTCTTCGTTATGCTCAAATTTACTTTTTCCAGCCTCTTATTGCTACTTGTCCCAACTTTTTGGGGATTTGTTGACACCGTGAAAATTTGAATCAACATATTTTTCCTTTAAAATGATACAACGTTTGATCTGTCATCTACGTTCTATTACAAATAAAATATTGACATTTGCCATCTCCACATCATTGCATTCAGTTTTTATTCACAATTTGTTTAGTGTCCCAACTTTTTGGAAATCCGGTTTGTACGTGAGAAGGTGTATATTATCCGTACTATTATCAAAAATATAAAGTGCTGAAGTGCATATATACTAGAAAAATAAATTATGTATAATATATAAAAAAAAGGGGAAAAATGTACTTAATGAAGCAATCAATTTCAAAGCCTTCTTATAAATAGCGTTATTTTTTCTCTTAGTTTTGTGGCCTCCTGCTATTTTTGGATCTATTGCTCTATGGTCCATTGTGAAGCTTTGTATGCAGCACTATCTGATCATCGTGTGATTTGTATTATTCAATTTTCACAGATGTATTTTTGTTTGCTTTCCTTTTTTTTTTTTGGCACATTATTTTCTTTGTATGTATTTTCATATTGTTTTTTAGCACTGTACATTATTCTGTAATCCTCACAGTTTTTATCACTGTCACTTTATCATGGATATGCCTACATTTAATCAGGATTTTGTAATTTACAGTTAATCATGTTGGTATCAAATTTAGTACATTATATTTATGAATTATGTTTAATGGAATCATGTATTTTGTACTAGTTATGTATTTTACTGATTATCACATTTTCATAATTTTCATGTTTGATTATGGTCTGATATCTATGACATTTACCATATAGCATTTGTTCACTTTCTTTTTCCCCTTTTTTAATATATTATACATAATTTCTTTTTCCAATATATATGCACTTCAGCACTTTATATTTTTGCTAATAGTTTGGATAATATACACCTCATGTATTTGCACAGATGCACATCACTGGTGCGCTGCGTTCCATCGGCTGGCACTCCCATGCGTTTCGGATCGCGTCAATGTCACGTGACCCAGAAGTACAAGGCGCTGTGCGCGCAAGCCTTTGGACCGCATCACCAATACAGGTGAGCATAATTTGGTGCATATGTGTTTTCTACTGTTTGGAGGCCTATATATGCCTGGCTTTTTATTACACATGAAACTTCCACACTTGCTGGAACAATCTCACTTATTTACAAGGAGTGAGGTCCGGGAACTGCGAGCCTTGCCTGATATTGTCATTAAATAAGCCGACAAGGGTGGTAACGTTGTCATTTGCCTAGTGGCAATGTATGAAAAGGAGGCCATGCGACAACTCAATGAAAGAGTGTTATCGAAAATTAAGCTGAGAAATTCAAAAAATTAATTGGACAGTATTCTGGCTAGGGGCAGTGGAGAGAGGCATTATTAATAAAAAAAAAGAGAGGGATTGATGGTTGATTTTCAAGTTAGGCCCACTTTATATCTACTCCATAAGAGCCACAAAAATGCAGACACACCGCCTGGTCGTCCAATTGTTTCCAGCATAGGGGGACTATGCGAACAGGTCTGCAGATTTGTGGATTTTTATTTACAAAAATTGGTAATCACTTTACCTTCGTATGTCCAAAATTCCACTGATGTTCTTAGACGCCTTGATGATGTGCAATTGGATAATGATATGTTTTTGGTTACTTGCGATGTCGAGTCCTGTACACCTCTATTCGACATGACCACGGACCATGTGCATGCAGATATTTTTGCAGAGCACTGACCTTGACAATGACCTTATTTCATTTATTCAGACATTGTTAAAATGTGCTCTCCCACATAATTTTTTTCTATTTAAGGATTTTTTCCTGCTCTGGGGGGTTGCTATGGGGGCGACTTGCGCGCCCTCATATGCTAACCTTTTCCTGGGGCTGAAAGAACTAAACAAGAATGATTTAAATAGCAATTAACTTGGCATATCAGTCAACATCAGGTGGAATTCCATGACATTTTGGTTTCCAAAAATGATGAGGGTTTTCTCTCTACTGACATTTTTAGGAAGATGACGGCGACCAATTCCTTTCTGCAAGCGACCTCTTCTCATTAGCCTAAGATTCAAAAAAGCAATTCCAGTGGGTCAACTTATTAGACTCAGGCGTGTCTGTTCTACTGATACCAACTTTGAGAAACAGGCGTCTCTCCTTTCTAAGCGATTTCAGGAACGTGATTATAGCAATAAAGTTATTCAAAATGTACAGGTGAGCATAATTGGGTGTACAGGGAGTGCAGAATTATTAGGCAAATTAGTATTTTGACCACATCATCCTCTTTATGCATGTTGTCTTACTCCAAGCTGTATAGGCTCGAAAGCCTACTACCAATTAAGCATATTAGGTGATGTGCATCTCTGTAATGAGAAGGGGTGTGGTCTAATGACATCAACACCCTATATCAGGTGTGCATAATTATTAGGCAACTTCCTTTCCTTTGGCAAAACGGGTCAAAAGAAGGACTTGACAGGCTCAGAAAAGTCAAAAATAGTGAGATATCTTGCAGAGGGATGCAGCACTTTTAAAATTGCAAAGCTTCTGAAGCGTGATCATCGAACAATCAAGCGTTTCATTCAAAATAGTCAACAGGGTCACAAGAAGCGTGTGGAAAAACCAAGGCGCAAAATAACTGCCCATGAACTGAGAAAAGTCAAGCGTGCAGCTGCCAAGATGCCACTTGCCACCAGTTTGGCCATATTTCAGAGCTGCAACATCACTGGAGTGCCCAAAAGCACAAGGTGTGCAATACTCAGAGACATGGCCAAGGTAATAAAGGCTGAAAGACGACCACCACTGAACAAGACACACAAGCTGAAATGTCAAGACTGGGCCAAGAAATATCTCAAGACTGATTTTTCTAAGGTTTTATGGACTGATGAAATGAGAGTGAGTCTTGATGGGCCAGATGGATGGGCCCGTGGCTGGATTAGTAAAGGGCAGAGAGCTCCAGTCCGACTCAGACGCCAGCAAGGTGGAGGTGGAATACTGGTTTGGGCTGGTATCATCAAAGATGAGCTTGTGGGGCCTTTTCGGGTTGAGGATGGAGTCAAGCTCAACTCCCAGTCCTACTGCCAGTTTCTGGAAGACACCTTCTTCAAGCAGTGGTACAGGAAGAAGTCTGCATCCTTCAAGAAAAACATGATTTTCATGCAGGACAATCCTCCATCACACGCGTCCAAGTACTCCACAGCGTGGCTGGCAAGAAAGGGTATAAAAGAAGAAAATCTAATGACATGGCCTCCTTGTTCACCTGATCTGAACCCCATTGAGAACCTGTGGTCCATCATCAAATGTGGGATTTACAAGGAGGGAACACAGTACACCTCTCTGAACAGTGTCTGGGAGGCTGTGGTTGCTGCTGCACGCAATGTTGATGGTGAACAGATCAAAACACTGACAGAATCCATGGATGGCAGTCTTTTGAGTGTCCTTGCAAAGAAAGGTGGCTATATTGGTCACTGATTTGTTTTTGAATGTCAGAAATGTATATTTGTGAATGTTGAGATGTTATATTGGTTTCACTGGTAAAAATAAATAATTGAAATGGGTATATATTTGTTTTTTGTTTAGTTGCCTAATAATTATGCACAGTAATAGTCACCTGCACACACAGATATCCCCCTAAAATAGCTAAAACTAAAAACAAACTAAAAACTACTTCCAAAAATATTCAGCTTTGTTATTAATGAGTTTTTTGGGTTCATTGAGAACATGGTTGTTGTTCAATAATAAAATTAATCCTCAAAAATACAACTTGCCTAATAATTCTGCACTCCCTGTATATGTGTTTGCACCTGTTTGGAGACTTATATTTGCCTGACATTTTATTACACATGCACCTCCTGACGAAGCCAGTAGGTGAAACGCGTGTCGAGGTGGACTTGTCAGTCTAGCGGTGGGTTCTTCATCATGTCACAGGGTAGGCATCACTGATATTGTGTATGTAATTCTTTCTCCATTTTTACTTACAGTATGTATTTGCGGATATCAGAATATTTTCTGATCCCCAACAGTAGGTTGGTCAGGAAATGTGCATATATCTATATTGTTGTACTTAACAAATGACGAGGCAGCACTTCCAGCTTTAAGTGACAGGATAAAGACCACAAAACTTTAATCCCAGCAATGTTTCGGCCTACTCAATGAGGCCTTTATCAAGCGTTCTGGCCTCATTAAGTAGGCCGAAACGTTGCTGGGATTAAAGTTTTGGGGTCTTCACCCTGTCACTTAAAGCTGGAAGTGCTGCCTCGTCATTTGCTAAGTATATATCGTGGAGGAGGGGCCTGCCTCTGTGGGGAATTGCACCCAGTGTACTACGTCTGACTGTGCTGCTGCAATATTTGTGATTTTATATATTGTTGTATATATATATATATATATATATACCATTTATTGGCTACTATTATCATTCAGCACCATAGATGGTTTCTTTCCATTTATTAGTTGATTATTTAGAACGTTTCCTGACCAATTCACTATACCATAATTCGCTACTGTGTAAATTTTTTCTTATTTTTTAGTTTTTATCATTCTGCACTACACTTACCTGTTATGACATTGATGGTGGACTGCATCCTATGTGTACTCTGTATTATTAGGGCTATCTCTAACAATATCCAGCATGCTCATGAGATATATATTTTAATGGAGTTTTTGGACTAATAAATGAATTGATATTTTTATATTTCGCCTTGCTTGATTTTTTCTGTTGTGGTTCTGTATATGGTGTGGAGCAGGACTTCTCACGTTTCATATGGGCATATGTAGGCGTTATTATAAAAAGTCCACGGCTCTCTGTCATCAAGATGACCTAAGGGACCTTCGAAGTCGAAAACCTGATGTATACTAAGCAGAAAGTTTATGTTCATGGGGATAGAGAGAGCAAGTACATGGCAGCGCTGGTTAAATCTGCTAAATCTTCCACTACCATAGATGCTGTGCGCTCGGAAACCAGTGCCTCCCTTACCAAGACGGAGCAGATAGCTGAGCAGTTCAGAACGTTTTACAGTACTTATTACAACCTCACAGCTGAAGAAACTTCAGATAAACAAACCCGATTATCGAGTATCCAATCTTTCCTTAACTCACTCTCCCTGAACACTGTCGACGACTCCAAGTTTACATCTCTAACAGATCCGGTGACAATATCGGAGATTAGACTGGCCCTTCAAACAACCCCATCGGGCAAGAGCCCAGGCCCAGATGGCCTTACTGTTGTGTATTTTAAAAAGTTATTTTCAGTACTGGCCCCTTACCTCCAAAAATGGTGTCGCTGTCTCCAATCCGGCTCTTCACTGCACCCACAGGCACTTAAAGCACATGTCTCAGTTTTGGCAAAGGAAAGATAGCACTCTTTGCAGCAGCTACCAACCCATCTCTTTGATCAATTGTGACGTGAAGCTATGGGCAACGATTTCAAACACAACTCTACTAAGGTCATCAATGCCATTCATTATACAAAATGTCACAATATGCCGCTGATTCTTCTCAGTACAGACGCTGAAAAAGCGTTTCTAAAGAAGAGACTGGTTGTACATGAAGTATCAGTATTACATAGATTCCCCCCTCGATTTATGTTATCTATTTTTTCTTTATATTCTTACCGCTCTGCTAGAGTTAAAGTAAATGGCTCACTATCAAGACCCTTCCCTATATCTAACGGCACTCGTCAGGGGGTTCCCCCTCTTACCTAGTTTGTTTGTCCTCTGTATGAAACCCCTGATTCAAGCAATTCATCAACTTGAGTATATCCGAGGACTTTCCACTCCTCACAGAACACATACCACAGCCGCATATGCAGATGATCTGCTTATTTTCATTACTAACCCCACTGAAGCATTTCCTCATATCCTTTCCCTTCTGCAACAATTTGGAATATACTCTAATTTCAAGATCAATTATGCCAAATCTACAGTACTAAATGTATCCTTACCTTCTTTGGAGGTGTCTACTGTCCAGGCCCTAGTACCCTTTGCTTGGCTCCCACATATTACATATTTAGGAATTCGCCTTCCTAGTGATCTCTCTGAGATCTACTCCCTTAATTATCAATCCCTCCTGACCTCAGTTTCTGCCCAACTTCAGAACATTAAAGCCCCTTATGTTTCATGGCTAGATCGAAAAGCAACCCTCACCACCTTTATAATGCTGAAGTTTCTATACCTCATGCAGACAGCACCAATTCACCTTCCCCCCTCCTTTTTTTTACTACTGTAAGGCGTCTGTTCTCACGCTTTCTATGGGGAGGTTCCTGGCCCAGGTTATCCTACAGATATCTTACTGTCCCCAAAGGTTTGGGAGGTGCCGGCCTCCAAGATGTACACAGGTACTATACGGCCATCCAGATGTGTAGATGGTCAGAATTGGTTCAACCACAAACCCACTTACTTTCAACAGAGCTGGAGAAATCCCTTGTTGATACCTCTCTGCATCATCTACTATGGGTTACTTCACATCTTTATTGCCTACAAACTATCTCAAATCTTCTCACCAGAGGGATGCTAGGTGTTTGGCAGAAGCAACGCAGATCCCCAGTGCTTGCTCCCTCCCCCTCGCCACTTACCCCAGCCAAGTACTTACTCTATCTACTCACTAATCTGAAACTGGACAACTTGGCAGAGTTTTGGCATCAGATGGAGCTACCTCTTCTCTCTCCTCAGTGATAGCATAATCCCCTCTCTAAGATTTTAGGAGTCTCTGGGTTATAGAGCCTGCATTACTACCAGCTCCGATCGATATGTCACAAATTCCTAAGGATTTATTCCCACCCTCGTCATCTCACTTGGTTCGAGCAAGCCATAGCTGTCAATAAGCCACTTCGAAAGGGAATATCCATACCCCCTACCTTTTATGCAAGAATGAAAGGAAGGTGTCAATGGATAAGTAAAGTAGATGAGATATTCGGATTAGAGGAGATCACCGCATGAATCGACGGCACCCATAACTGCTTTGGGTGTATGTGGCACCCCTGTTTATGCTTTAAGAGATCCCTGAGGTAAGCCACATCAATTAAAGATATAGTACACAATTAATTATTAACATGAATCACTCCAATCTTCATCATGCAATTTACCATTACAGACAGGCTGCATCAGGAAGGTTGTCGACCATTTTATTGGGTGCTGTTTCATAGTTATATGTATCACAATTATGGTGGACTCTGCCCAATTGACTTTTTTTATTTAAATTTAATTAAAAACAATTCATCATTTCTTAAGAGCGTGCCTGCAGCCTGACCTATTGTGTTTGTGCCTCATAGTGAGCTGACTATATTTTTCTAGGACACTGGCTGAGATTTATCAAACTGGTGTAAAGTTGAACTGGTTTAGTTGCCCATAGCAACCAATCAGATTCCGCCTTTCATTTTTCACAACTCCTTTGGAAAATGAAAGGTGGAATCTGATTGGTTGCTATGGGAAACTAAGCCAGTTCTACTTTACACCAGTTTGATAAATCTCCCCCACTGTTTCTAAATTCAAAACAAGCCATTGCTGCTTCTGATACCACTGTGTGTTGTAATGCTCTCTTGGCGTTAAAGACCGTGGAATGGGTTGAATACAGTCCTAGGAGACCTCAGAGTGTTATACACAACTTTTCAGGGCAATCGGAACACTTTCTATTGAGGTCGAATAAAAAGTGTCCCATAATTTGGTTGAATTTCAGACCACATCAATCTGACAGCCACACTGACAGATTTAAACTCAAAATGAAATTCAGGAAATTCGCTTACCTCTAGTCATAGATTTAAAAAAAAAGGGAAAGGGCTTAGAGTGGGTAAAAAAATAAATAAAAGATCTGATATTCACCTCACTGAACCCCTACCACTCCCATTTTGACTATCACTGGGTCCTTGCAGGTCTACAACCCCTAGTGTCATCTTGACATGAAGAAATGGCAGGAAATGGCAAATTAATGCCTGCAGCGGTGTCTGGCCAGTCACTAGCTGAGCGGACATTTCCAGCCATGAGACAGAACTAAGGGTGGGTTTACACTAGCATTATGGAGTCCGTTATGGCTTTCCTTTATAACATGGTTATAACGGAAAATAACGGAATCCATAAGATGGAAGTCAAAACGGAAGCCTTTAAGACGTATTCTGTTTTGATCCTTCATAATACAAGTCTATGGGCAGCATAACAGATCCATTATACAGGAGTCCAGTCCTGCATAACGGAAACCAGGACGGATCTGTTATGCTGCCAATAGACTTGTATTATGACGGAATGCAAAACAGAAGCCTATAAAAAGCATTCTGTTTTGCTTTCCGTCATAATAGAAGTCTATGGGAATTATAACATCTGGTTCCCGTTATGCAGAACGGACAAAAAAGTCCTGTCGACAGGACTTTGTTTTCTGTCTTGCATAATGGGAACCAGACGGATCCGTTATGATTCCCATAGACTTCTATTATGCCTCTTAAAAGCTTCCGTTTTGACTTCCGTCTTATGGATTCGAGTATTTTCAGTTATAACCATTTTATAACGGAAAGCCATAACGGAATACATAAAGCTGATGTGAACCCACCCTAAGAAGTAGTAAGCATCTGGTGAGGTGAGCTTCACATCTTTTGTCTTGACCATTTCCGAGCCCTTTCTCTATAATTTATCCTTGCTGGAAAACCCCAGCAAACATTATTTGCTGGTTCATCAAAAATAATAGGGGCAGACTAAAGTACACATACACTTGTATAGCGTTTCTGAGTTGCATTGTTAATATTTTATGCCAGCACTCACGCTTTATTTTTTTTATAAAACATGTACGCAATTCCTTTTTAATTTCTTTTGTACATTATCTCTAGTCATGAAATATAAGTTGATATTCAATATGGAAAGAAAGGTCACACATAACATCTGGTCCTGTAGAAATGTCTTTTCAATTGTTTTCTGAGCAGATACTGCAAATGTTTGGTGAAGGAAATGACATTTAAATGACATTTAAGGATCACACACTGACAAACTATTTATTAGTTGACTACTCCAGAAAAGCTGGCATTTCCAAGGCTTTATTGTGACGACATTATCTCCAATTGATTTGGTAGATGTGCTCATTACCTTTTGTTTGCTTGTTCATCTTATGTGCATTGTTTTTGCTTAAGATGGCAGCTCCAGACATATTAAAGCCGGAGATAGCTGAGTACAGCACTCGGTTATTTACTGTGGTATCAAAGAGAATGAATGGAGTGGCATGGAGCATGCTGGACATGCTGCTCCATCAGATCGGCGAAATGGACCCCCTGTTCTCAGGATTGGTGGAGGTTCCAATGGTAGGAGCCCCATAATCAGTTACAGTAGTTGTCCCCTATCCTGTGACTAGGGAATAGCTTCAAAACTTGCCACAACCCACTTTCGTTTGTATCATTGTCTATGAGGCATAAGCAGTCCTACCTCCCAACCCTCTGCATCTCTTAATAGTATTGTAGCACTCAATGTCTTCTCAATAAATACCTTTCCTACATTTACTCTACTGCTGTGCCAGACCACTATTTCTTACTGCTCTGATTGCACACCATTCCTTTCCTAGTTCTTATGTTTTGCCAAAGCCCATTTGCTGGTGAAACGAACATCGAAGGGTTTTGTAACTGGGTGATGACCAAATCTTCCATGGGTTATGTGTATACATCTTACAGATCTACATGCATTTTGTTTATTGAGTACCAGTAACCCTATAGATCTGTATACAATTTTGTTTTATTAATTATTATAACTGCATGCAATACTTTCCTGCCCTGAAGAGTTTTGTTTGCCAGTGTGTGCATAACCCTTGGCCTCCACAGATAGGGTTGGCCTTAATGACCAAGCCCTAATTTTCAAATCTGAATTGTCACTTTATGTGGTAATAACCTAGGAATGCTTTTACTTATCCAAGCCATTCTGAGATTGTTTTCTCGTGACACATTGTACTTCATGTTAGTGTAAATTTTAGTCAATATGTGTTACCTTTATTCATAAAAAAACACCAAAATTTGGAAAAATTTGCAGATTGTGAGATTTGAATTTCTCTGCTTTTAAGACGGAGAGAGATAACTTATAAAATAGTTATTAAGTTACATTCACCATATGTCTACTTTATTTTGGCATCATTTTGTAAATGTGATTTTATATTTTAGGACGCTAAAAGGCTTAGAATTTTAAAAACAATTTTTATAATTTTCAAGAAAATTGTAAACTCCCAAAAAGTGACCTCATTTTGGAAACTACACCCCCCAAGGAATTTATTGAGGGGTGTAGTGAGAGCTTTGACCCAACAACCATTTCAAAGAATTTAGAAACACTTGGCTGTAAAAATGAAAATTTTTATTTTTTTCCCAATAAAATGTTTTAGCCCTAAGGTTTTCATTTTCACAAAGGGTAACAGGAGAAAATGCACCCCACAATTTGTTATGCATTTTTTTCCTGAATATGGCAACACCCCATATGTACTCTTAAACTGCTGTTTGGGGACATGGCAGTATATTTTTTATGGGGTTCTCTATGCAGTATATATGATATAATAACTTTGCAGGTTGATTAACTTTACTCTGCAGGTTTATACGATTATGGTGATACCAAATTTATATAGTTTTAAAAATGTTTTTAATACTTTTGCATCATAAAATTACTTTTTTATTAAAAATAAGTTGTATTTCGTATCGCCATATCTAAGAACCACAACATTTTTTATTTTTCCACCAACGTAGCTGTCTGAGGGCTTGTGTTTTGCAGGACAGGCTGTAGTTTTTATTGGTACCATTTTGGGGTACATATGACTTTTTGATTGCTTTTATACCATATTTTTTTGAGAGGTAAGGTGACAGAAACAGCAATTCCACCATTGCTTTATAATTTTCTTTTTACATCATTCACCACTCGGGACAGGCAATGTGATCTTTTCTTTTCTTCTATTCTTTCATTTTTTTTATACAATTATAAATGAGCGGATATGGGAAAAAGCTATTTATTTATTGCATTTTTTTTCCTTTTTTTCAAACTTTATTTACCAAGTTCTGCTTGGTTCTTAAAGATCCAGTGGGTCTGATGACTGTACATGACAATGCACTGCAATAGTCATCAATTGCAGCATATTGTATTGTCAGTTTTACACTGACTTGTGGCCTGATCAGACTCTGGCAGGGCCAGGATGGCTTCAGGCTGCCATGGCAACCATCGAGACCATGTGATCACATTGTAGGGGCACAATGGGGGAGAGAATTCCGTTATTTATAAACCCCATGGATGACGTGTGACTACTGACCGCGGCATAAAATAGGATAAACGGCCAGGATCGGTGCCATCAGAGTGTCTGTTGTATGTTATAGCTAACACCTGCTGCTGATGGCAGCGGCTCTGTTACTGAACGGCTGTCATCTCCATCCCCTGTGGGGGCAGCATGGTGCAAAAATGGGGCACACAGAAGACACTGAGGGGGCACAAAGGAGGCACTGAGGGGGCTGTAGGGGACACAGAGGGCGCAAGCATTATTTTTATTCAGGCTCTGATCTCCATTGTCACAAATGGTGGGGATCAGAGACTGAAACCAGCATTTTTACCTGTTATAGGCTCTGATTGGTTAGTCTGTACAGACTAACCAATCGTTGTGATTGCCGCCAAGTGACCACTCTGATTGGTCCCTTGCCAGCTGCTCCAGTGTGTCCGCTGTCCATGACAGCAGAGACTCCAGCGCTGTCACACTTGATCGTCCAGTAACAGTTTAGAGGTAGCTGTATATCCGATTGCAGAAACGTACATGCAATCTGGACGTACAACTACATCTAGTTGTGGCAAGGGGATAATATTATCTACAGTGTTGTGACTTTTTATGCTGGTTGATGTGAGTATATTCTAGAATTTATTTTTTGATCTATCAGTGATTATAAGTGTGTTTGCCATATTGACTTGATTATTATTATTATTATAGTTTACATTTCTTTTTTTCTATGGTACTCAGTTGTATGGCATCCTTCACATCAGTGTTTGTATGAAATTACTTGCACTGGTATTTAGTATTGGTCTATATTTTTGTATACACCCAGTGGTGCTCATTTTGTCATTAGCAGTAATTTTAAGCTTTTTTATCCATCTGTTAAATCTTTTGCATATATATTCTTAGTATTTAGGGTAGTCATTTATTAAAAAGATTAGGCGTATTTCTGGCTCAGACTTTTCCCCACTGACGCCAGGTCTAAAAAGGTGGGCGTGGTGTGGGCGGGGAAGGGAAGCATTGTCTCCTACTGAAAGCCTTATGCACACGACCATATTTTGTATCCCTGTCCGATCCATATTGTTTGTCGATTGCACACAGACCCATTTATTTCTATGGGCCCGCAAAAAAAAATAATTATTGGATGGCACACGGATGCCATTTAAGATGTCATTTGTGAGTTCTGCGCAACCATGTGACCGTTCCACAAGTTATAGAACATGTCCTATTGTTTTCAGTATTGTTGGTCTTAGTATAAAGTCCGGTGTGAGGCTACTTTCACACTTGCGTTCGGGGCTCCGCTTGTGAGTTCCGTTTGAAGGCTCTCACAAGCGTCCCCGAACTGATCCGTCCAGCCCTAATGCATTCTGAGTGGATGCGGATCCGCTCAGAATGCATCAGTATGGCTCCGTCTGTCCTCCGCTCCGCTCAGCAGGCGGACACCTGAACGCTGCTTGCAGCGTTCGGGTGTCCGCCTGGCCGTGCGGAGGCAAACGGATCCGTCCAGACTTACAATGTAAGTCAATGGGGACGGATCCGTTTGAAGTTGACACAGTATGGCTCAATTTTCAAACGGATCCGTCTCCCATTGACTTTCAATGTAAAGTCAAAACGGATCCGTTTGCACTATCATGGTAATGCAAACGGATCCGTTCTGAACGGAGCCACCGTCTGCATTAATATGAGCGGATCCGTTCAGAACGGATCCGATCGAACGCTAGTGTGAAAGTAGCCTTAGATGCTAAGACTTGGCATAGATTTGAGGTGTAAATTAAGGCAGGTTTCTGGCGTAAATAATCCAAAATCTTTTGGGATGCACAGGTTCCATTCCACCCCCTCAAGTTTGCAGTAAAGAGACACAAAAGGCATGAATTGGGGGAAAAAAAGTCACAAATTGTTGGCAAAAGGGGGCTTGCACTAACAATAGAAGCCTTCATAAATTCCCCAATGACCGAATCTGTGATTTGATTTGTGCAACTTCAGTATTATTTGGCCCAAAGATCTGATCAGTGGTTGGTGCTACCGTCTGGAAGGTTGGAAATAAATTTCTGAAATCCAAGGGGAATGTTAGTAAAGCCTTTAGAATAACCAATAACTATATGGAAACAAGGTCATATAGCCACATAGACAACGCCAAGCCATGCATAACTAGATCTTACTGTACAGCCCATAACCAGCATTTGCTCACTAAATGTTATTCTAGTTTCTCCCCCACCATTTACTCATCTGGACTAGCCTCTGTCCTCCTACATGTGCATATATCATGACCTTTATTTTCTTTGACCACTATTCAAACCATCCACACATCCTCTGCCTGGATTCTTTGCCTTAAATATCTGCTCTGTCATTAAAGTCTCATGTAATGAATCCTGAGCAACAGCAAATTACACATAGCTACATTTTGTTTTCCTATGTGAATAAATTACAGCCATGAAGGATTCATTTACTAAGATCAATGCTTACACCAAACAATCTTACAATTGTAGGTGGAAATCAACCAGTCTTAGGGTAGTCAGAGGAACAGACTACCGGTGTTTACCGTATCCAACATAACCAGATATTGCCACACACTGCTGGTTCCCTTTGGACTATAATGGGATTCGACAGCTTTCCAGCATAAATGCCAGACGTCAGCCAGACAAATACCACTGTATACAATGGTATTTGTCCAGCTGAAAGCAGGCATTTATGCTGGAAAGCTGCCGCATCCCTGTTGTATTCCATTATAGTCAATGGGGATCCAACGGTGTGCAGGAGTATGCAGCTATACTGGATACAGTAAACTCCGGTAGTCCATTCCTCTGCCGAAACAGACTACCTGAGTTGTTGCCATAGATGTGAAAGTAGCCTTATACTTCTTCATGAAACTCAACTTAATGCCATTCAATGGTGTTCATGACAGATCTGTCATGGCTATAGAAGACATAATACAACCGGATCCGTTCATGACGGAGGCATGCGGTTGTATTGTTGTAAACGTTTTGCAGATCCACGACGGATCCACAAAAAACGCTCTTTGTTAAAGAAGAAACTTGCATAAGGAGTCTAAAGGAACCAGACTACAATCAGTAGCCTCTAGGCAGGGGGGTTCTGTTGTGGACTGTTACATTGCCAGCTGTACGGTTTGCACTGTCTGATATTTGAAAAAATGGATAAATCAAATGTTTAGACTGAACCAAAATGCATTTATCTACTTGGGGAGTACATACACAAGATAGCACAAAACCAGGAGCCAAAGTAGAGGAATAGTATACACTTTTCAATCTATCCTTTTCCTGTCTAGGGTCTACTAAATGCAATAACTGCACCATAATGGTTTGAATACTAGACTATTTCTGAGGATATTACTGGATAATTTTGTCAATATCATGATGCCTTCTGGAATGTTCACCATTTATTTTGTCTTTCATATTTCTAAGTAGTAGTGCGATTTATAAAGATTTAAGTTAAAGAAACAGTGAAAAATCTATAATTTAAAACGTGGTACAAAAAATATATTTATATTAGTGTAATATGGATTGGTTATGTATAAGACTTTGGCTTCAGTTACTCTTGGGAGAAACATTTATTTATGGACTGTGTGGTAAAGTGCACGGTAGAGGTGTGGAGGGGGTGTATATATCAGTCCACACCCCTAGTCCACTACAGGTATTTACCGGGCCTGAGGTAAGGCCAGCTGGGATAATCACTGAGGGATAAATCAATCCTCAGTGTGTGAGAGTGGAGGAATTGAAGAGGAAACCTGCAGAGGCTCTGTCTGGTCCCAGCCAGGGGGCCTCAAGGCTAAGAAAGCCTGAGTTTTGGGGGGCCCAGCGACGCCTGAAGAAAAGAGGTGTTGCACGGTCAGAGTCGGGAGGACTGTTGGACCATATCCCCCCAAGATAGGTAGGAAGGACTGGAAGGACGAGGTAGGTAGGAGGACTGGTGGTTCGAGACCCCAATGGGTTGCATTGGTCACAGCTGACCACATGGCTGAGTGAACACTGAGCTGGAGGTGAGTTAGGGAAAACCTCTGTATAGTGAGAGCTAGGGATCGACCGATTATCGGATTTACCGATATTATCGGCCGATATTGAGGATTTTGAACGCTATCGGTATCGGCATTTATTTTGCCGATATTCCGATAGCGTATGGGGAACACAGATCGCGCTGCTGACAGCGCTCTCCGTGTTCCCCTTAGCAGCACAGGGGAGAAGGAAGCAGTGTCTCCTCCCCCTGTGCTGCTGCTGCCGCCAATGTAAGGACAGGGGACAAGAGGAGGGGAGGAGCTATGGCCACTGCTCCACCAATGAAGCTTAATCTCTCATTTATTCATATACAGGAGGCGGGAGCTGGCTGCAGAATCACATAGCCGGCTCCCGACCTCTATGAGCTGTAGCTGCGATCTACTTTAACCCCTCAGGTGCCGCGGATCGCAGCTACTGCTCATAGAGGTCGGGAGCCGGCTATGTGATTCTGCAGCTCCCACCTCCTGTATATGAATAAATGAGAGAGGGGTTGTCCAAGTTATATTTATTGATGACCTATCCTCAGGATAGGTCATCAATATCAGATCGGCTGGGGTCCGACACCCGGCACCCCCTCCGATCAGCTGTTTGAAGAGGAGACTCGCACAGTGTCAGCGCTGCCTCCTCTTCACTGTTTACCTTCTAGCCGTTGCATCTGCAGTGGTGAGCAGGTGTAATTACACCGAAGCCTTCCTATTGAAATGAATGGGACGGCTTGGGTGTAATTACACCTGCTCACCACTGCAGATGCAACGGCTAGAAGGTAAACAGTGAAGAGGAGGCAGCGCTGACACCGTGCGAGTCTCCTCTTCAAACAGCTGATCGGAGGGGGTGCCGGGTGATCTGATATTGATGACCTATCCTGGGGATAGGTCATCAATAAATATAACTTGGACAACCCCTTTAATCTTCATTGGTGGCGCAGTGCGCCCCCCCCCAACCCCAGTATTAGACATTGGTGGCGCAGTGCGCCCCCACCCCTCCCCCACCCCAGTATTAAGCATTGGCGGCGCAGTGCGCCTCCCCCCCAGCCCCCCAGTATTAAGCATTGGTGGCGCAGTGCGCCCCCCCCCCACCCCAGTATTAAAAACATTGGTGGTGCAGTGCGCACCTCCACAGGATCCCCTCTCCCCTGCTCCTCCGATCGGAGCCCCAGCAGTGTAATGCTGGGGCTCCGATCGGTTACCATGGCAGCCAGGACGCTATTGAAGCCCTGGCTGCCATGGTAAGCTCCATGCTGCTGTGTGCACAAAGCACAGAGCAGCAGGGACAGTGTGAGCTCCTATTCACCCTGATAGATCTCTATCAGGGTGAATAGGACAAGGGTTCTAGTCCCTAAGGGGGCTAAAAGTTAGTAAAAAAAAAAAAATGTTACAAAAATAAAACACAAAATATTAAGTATAAATGAAAAAGGAAAGATTTACAAAAAAAAAAATACACATTAACAATAAACATTAATTTTCAGCAGATTTGTGGGAATTTTTTATTTTTTTTTCAAAAATAGAAATTCCCATAATATCGGTATAAATTATCGGCTATCGGCCTGAAAGTTCACAAATTATCGGTATCGGCCCTAAAAAATCAATATCGGTCGATCCCTAGTGAGAGCCTAGCCGGGCAAGGATTTAGTTCTTTGTGTTGATGTAACACATTGTGATGTGAAGCTGTAACTTCATTGGGCCAAGTGATGCCAAACTTGGAAGTGTGATGTGCTGTGTGTTGTGTGACAAATAAAGCACGGTTTGAGCTTGAAAACCCCGTTTGGTGAGAAGTCTGTCATTGCCGACCACCTATGAGAGAGCAACTGATTTAGTAAAAGTCCCACCAAGACAACTCTTTTCCAAATGCAGGATTGTTGGTGAATCTGGCAGCTGAAGCCTCTGGTAACTTTGGTACAAAGGGTGGTGGGGGTGTATTCTAAAACTGCTGGCATTGGAAACCAAGCGAGCTTTTGTTACTCTTGTGACGTGGTAAGGCATAGGAAATAGAATCGCCCTGTTGGCACATCTCTTTAAATTTTTCTAGTTTTAACAATGTTCAATATATTTTTTAAGATTTCCCTTTAAACCGGCTTAGGGTACTTTCACACTTACGGCAGAGGGTTCCGGCAGGCAGTTCCATCACCGGAACTGCCTGCCGGATCCATCAAAACGTATGCAAACTGATGGCATTTGTCAGACGGATCAGGATCCTAATCCGTATGACAAATGAATTGAAATGCCGGATCCGTCTCTCTGGTGTCTTCCGGAAAAACTGATCCGTCACTTATTTTTTTTCACATTTTTTGTGGTCTGGGCATGCGCAGACCGCAATGCCAGATTAACACTCTCATGTCAATGGGAAAAAATCTGGCATCTGGCAAGTGTTCCAGAATTTTGGATGGAGATTATCTCCGTCCTGAAAAGGTAAAAAGACTGAACTGAAGACATCCTGAACGGATTGCTCTCCATTCAGAATGCATGGGGATAAAACTGATCAGTTCTTTTCCGGTATAGAGCCCCTAGGACGGAACTCTATGCCGGAAAAGAAAAACACTAGTGTGAAAGTACCCTTAATAAAATAGGGCATTGCTTCCCTGTGTACGTGGATGTATCTTATAACAGTCTTTGTAGCAGTGACATTTTCAATATTCCTCTGCACCAACTAATTTCTGGGGTAGGCATAAAAAAGGTACAATCACACATGCCAAAAAAATCTACAATGAATATGGCTATAAATTCCGTAGCGAATCTGTGGCAAAATCTACATGTATTACATGCCGATTTTGCTGTGGATTCACCCGAGATTTCACATGCACATTGAAAGGGGTGAAATAGGTGGTAAAAGCCACACAATGAATTAACATGCTGTGGATTTAAAATCTGCGAAAGCTGGTCAATTAACGCAAAAAAAAAAAATGTTTTCTGCAGCTTGTGAATGAGAATTATTAAAATCTCATCCACTGTAATGTGCAAATATGGATGGAAAATACACAAGTCAACATTCCTAGAGTGTGAAGTGATATTCAGAGGTTAAAATTGGTGTTGCCGTCTTTAACTGTATAAAGAGGAATGTTTTGTTAGTTTAGCCCTCTGTCATGTTTTCAGGCCTTTAAGTCACAAGCCCAATAACAAATCACTATTCTTACTTAAAAGGGGTTCTCCTAGGATTTTCATATTGAGGGCCTATCTTCTGACTCCTGGCACCCCCACGGGTCAGCTGCTTGAGGAAGCACGAGTTCCGGTGATTGCTATGACCTCCTAGCAGCTTACCAAGCGCAGCGTCATCCACTGGATAATGGTTGTGCTTGGTATTGCAGCTCAGACCCATTGACTTGAATGGGACTGAACCCGGACTAGGCCATGTGACGAATGAATGTGACATTGCATAGCCCAGTGCAGCGGCTACAGCTGATCAGTGGGGGTGCTGGGAGTTAGACCCCTAATGATCTCATATTGATGACTTATCCTGAGGGTGGGCCACAAATACGGTGGACCCACCTTGATAGCAATAATTATACATTTTAGTTATAAAATAAGGTTTCGGTATGTAGATTTATAAATGCATGGTATTTAACACAGCTACATTTTCACTAGGTCATAAATTCTATCAACTGACAAAACTAATTGCATCATACTTCAGGTTACTAAAATGAACAAGTGACAATAGTAGCGTCTGATGCTATACATATAATGCAAAACTATTCCCCTGTAGTATATCTCAGACACTACTGCTTCTTGTGCTGATGTCTGTCCCCTAGAACCATAAGACAATTTGTTATCCCATAGTTCATTAAAAAGTTATGTTCAGAAGGTTTATATACAAAATAGTTAAAAAGCTGACAATTAAGAAATATAATAAAATATTATGTGCTCACAAGGAGAAAGATAGTAATCATTGACTTATCCATAGTGCCAAATAGTGAGTTGCTGGGTTAGTACCAGAGTGCAGAGTCATGAGAACAAAGAAGATCCATGCAATGGAAGATTCATGGCAGTTAAAGGGTGCATAATAAAGAAAAGCAGAAAAGAGACAATAGCAGTGAAAAGCAAGTTTATTTCCTATAATAATAATAATAATAATAATAATACTATACAGAGAAAAAAGATAAGCCACAATTACAGCACAGTGTGCTGTCGGCAGTTTCTTTTAAATCTTTTACATGTGAATTTAACAAAGAAAAAATTCCAAAGTAATGAATTAATAGTACAAATGACATCAGATATAATCAGATATTCCAGCAGGTTCAGTATGTAAAGTAACAGAATAGCACTCCACTAGTGTACATACATGTAGTCACACACTGATTAAATGCCTCAGATACAATTCTCACCCAAAACGTACATTCACTACACAGCAGTGATAAGACACACAACATTGTCTTTGGCCTCAAAGGAAATATTTTACCAGTTTGCTGCAGCATTTTGCACTAGAGGTTACATGGAGTTACATCTATAATGTACACCTATTTATGTGATGCATAGAAAACAATAGCCCTCTTTAGTTCAATGTATTTTTGGTATATCTTTTTTAAAATGTACCTAATTTGCCGATTCTCTTATCCCCATGCTTCCTACTTCCTGGTTTGTCATGTGAGTGCTGTCCCATGGTAAATTTGTGTTCTCACTGCTATGCCTGTATAGTGGTGAACTATATAACCTCACTAAGTTATAGATAGCAAACATATGTGATAAAATGATGGCGACAAAGCAAAAGTAAGAAGAGTGAGATACACATTTCTAACAGTAGACAGGGATGAAGCAAAGCATGACTGCATAGTTAATTGTCGCTACCAAAATGATTTGTTCATTGGTTCCATTGATTACTAATTAGGTGCAAAGGCACAAGCTAAAGAAAGACATCAAGCGGCACATTGTGAATAAGAGGCATAAAAGGTTCTCATAGGAAAAAAAAATCTAAATTGGGCCCTCTACTGAAGTCAAGTCATGCCATCACAAATCCCCATTCTGGGGCGTTCTAGGATAGAAGGAAACCATGATCTTACTACCTTGGTGAGGAAGAACCCAGTGCAGGTTCACATGGCCCATGGAGTAAGATGGAGCCAACTGAAGATGGGCTGCATAGCAGTTGCCTCTAAAGAACACATCTGGCATGAATGAGGTGATTTTTCTTTACCAATTTAGCACTTTTAGATCCAGCAGGGAACAGCTTGCCAGATTTCTCTGCATTCTGGCATTGCCGGGAGCTGCCATTTACCGTCCAGCCCCCTTAACTTTGAAGGGGACCGACGGAGATCTGGCCACAACCCAGCAAATATGCTCAGAATTGGCCTGGACTAAAACCACATTGTGCAGCAGTTTTAGTCTGGCAATTCTCGTCATGTTTGCCGGGCTGCAGCTGGATCTCTGCTGGTCCCCATTGAAGTTAATAGGGCTGGCGGGTATTAGGTAGCATCTGGCAGTGCCAGGTCCAGAGAATCTAGTGTGAAACTAGACCTAAGGGTGAGTTTTATAGCTGAGAAAGATTTATGCTGGACCTGTGGGTTTTCTAACTGGCATAATTCAGTGATATTGAATAGTCAAATATCATCATCATTGGCAGCATTCCTACTGCCCAACTTTATCACTCTCTGACAAAAATAATATAGAAATGTCTAGCATACGCAGATAGTGCATGTTTGCTTGAGAAAGGCATTCTATGGCAATGACATTAAGGGCAAAGTGTAATTTTACTTTCAAAGTGCCGTTGTGAAAAGGTTCTACATATTAATAAACAATATAGAAATAATAAGGCACAAGGCATGCTGTTTTTACAAGCAATGATGTACAAGATGTATATACCAATTTACTTCTAAATAGGAAGATTCCTTTCCACACCTACTCGGCCCTAGTGAACTTGCTCTGACTGAAGAGATCTAGCGGAGGATGGAACCTTAGTTCAGGCAATAGCTCTTCACTAGCGCTTTACAAAGCAAATAAAAGTACTTCATACCAGCCAAATCAGAAACTGGAGTCTCTTCATTTTGAAGATGTCTCTGGTTTGGCTGGTATGTGGTAGTTTTCTTCCTTTTGGGGGAGAGATAATTTACATACCTACATATCATATTCAAGTAAAACTGTTGAAAGGGGGCAATTGTATTGCCAATGGTCCATGACTTTCCTGGGAGAACATCTCTAATGCTAGTCCAATTATAACATTTATCATTTATATATTCAGTTTTACCTCTACGCTAAATAAATTGTGTAAAATGCCATACAAATGTTCACCACACCGTAATATACTTTAATGCTCACTACACTAAACTGATGTAGTGTTTGTTGATCCAAAACGGGCCTACTTATTTAAAATAATTAGTGGGATTCTGTCAGCAGTTTTGTCAATACAGATAGGGGCAGGGGACAGGAGGTAATACATACTTCTGTCTCTGATTTAACCAATGGAGTGCTACATCTATGCTACCATTCAATATGTACTCATACATTCATTATAATACATTTCATGCCTTTTAAGTATCTAAAAATATATCTAAGTAAATGTATTCTTATTCTGAACTTTCTGTATTAATCTTCAGAGTAATACATTTCTTTGTATACGTTCAGTTTCAGAAAATGAGGCTTCAAAGAGAATGTTGTGCTTGTACAGAATTTGGAAAACAGAAAAAGAAGCAGTGAAAGATACAGGATAATAAACAATACTTGAGTATACAGTATAAAATAGCTTGTTGTAATTATTTTTCGTAGAAGAAATAACAATAAAAATCTAATACACATACCAAATCATCCACACACAGATGTTAATAAGTTATAGATATAGAAAAAAAGACCAGCCTAGACCTGAAACCCTGTAATGTTCTATTCTGTGTCAAAGAAAATCAAAACTATCATATCTTAAAACTATGAGAAAACAGTTCATTGAATTAACATATGCAGTTAAAATGCAAATCAAGTGTAATCATATCATATAACAAAATAGAAAAATATGCTTCAAAGGGTTGTCCGAGTTATGAAAAAAAATAGCACTGTAAATCTGATGGGCAGCAACATATAACTGAGCTAAGCAAGTTTTAGGTAAAAATAAATAATGAATTACTAATTTCCCTGGTTCTCTTCTGGCTCTTTGTTTTCCTGCAATAACAACAATCTCTGCCCCTCCCCCTGCTCTGCAAAGGGAGTGAATACAAGTAGCTGCCCCAAGTGACATGTCTGCCTGCTGGAAGACTCAGCAGCATGTTGTATGTGTAGGACTACAAGTCCCAGCTGTAAAATAGCACTGCTGATACAGACAGGATCTTCCCCCTACCTGTTTTTGTGCAGAACTCCTCTAGTCTGTGAGCTCCTGTGCCCAGCACTTGTCTCCTCACTGCCTGCAGCTACTCAGTAAAGCCTTCATCCCTGAGTCTGTGCAGCTGAAGGGGTTAAGTATCCAGGGAGAGATCAGACAGCAGTGAAGGGGGCATGGCCTGCACTGTGATGTCTCATTTGTATAGACACACATCTGCTCTTTCAGGCTTGTGCACAAATCATCATCAGAGCAGGGATAGAAGCTGACATCATATGTCATGTGACCCTCAGTGAAATCTGAGAAACCAGCAACTGGAGATAAAGTAAGTGAATTGTATAGTCCTTTCATTTGCAGTAAGAAACATACAAAGGACAAAAGAAATAACTCGGACAACTCCTTTAACTCATAAACAGTGTATCAAAAGATTTTATGAACATTTCTATGTAAAAAGTTACTATTTTACTGTTACAGACTGTGTAATATAGTAGTTTTCTCCTTTTTTGTAGGCTGTTGAGCCCATACATAACCCAGTCTGTGCTGCTATCTCTTGACAGTCCTGATTACTACAGTATGTCTGTACAAGGAACAATAATTACATACCCATGAATACATTTAAACTGATCACTGGCTGCTGTTCTACTAAGTATTTGGATAACTTATTTTATGGACCTATAGACTATGGCCTTGGTACATGTTATATTGGTAACAATCATATACTAGGGAATTCCAAATCTGATGTGATTATGGGACATGATTTAAGGTGCGATATTGGAACTTTTTTACTGGGCTACAGCTGTCAACCACTACCTCACTACTTCATTTAGTTAAACTACATTTGACTAAATTGAAAAATATTTCTTAACGCTTCGGTAAGCAGAGTATGTATCTATGAAACTGACTCACCTGCTGCATGTGCTTGGCAGCTGAAGGCATCTGTGTTGGTCCCATGTTCATATGTGCCCACATTGCTGAGAAAAATTATGCTTTGATATATGTAAATGAGCCTCTAGGAGCAATGGGGGCGTTGTACACCTAAAGGCTCAGCTCTCTCTGCAACTGCCGCTCCCTCTCATCTTATCGCATCGCCATTTTCTTTGGCCAAGAGTCTAGTAGGATTTACTGGCATTAATGTGCCCATAAAGCATAAATATCTGTCATCCAAATTATTGTTTGGAGAACGGCTATTCTTTCTCATTGTCAAGTGAGTAATAAGTCACTAGCCAACACCTCTGCTGATGGCTCACCTCCAATGAGAAGATAGGATCAAGCATGCTGAAACCCAAGATGCTTGATCCTTCTTTGCCAAAACATCATCTGTTGGGGGAGGGTGGGCCCCCTCACATACATAAGATAGTGGACTGGTTCTTGAAATTGCCAGGTTTTGGCCTACGTTGGTCTTATGTGTTTGGGCGCCTTTGGACTACCAGGAGTGAATACAAAAAATAAATAAGAGAGAATAAGGCTACTTTCCCACTGGCGTTTTCGCTTTCCGTTTGTGAGATCTGTTCAGGGCTCACACAAGCGCTCCAAAACTGATCAGTTTTGCCCTAATGCATTCTGAATGGAAAAGGATCCGCTCAGAATGCTTCAGTTTGCCTCAGTTTGCATCAGTTCAGTCTCCATTCCGTTTTGGAGGCGGACACCAAAACGCTGGTGTCTGTCAGACAAAACTGCATCCGCCCTGGCACACAATGTAAGTAGATGGGGACGGATCCGTTTTCTATGACACAATCTGGCACAATAGAAAACGTATCCGTCCTCCATTGACTTTCAATCGTGTTCAAGACGGATCCGTCATGGCTATGTTACAGATAATACAAACAGATCTGTTCTAAAAGGATGCAGACGGTTGTATTATCTGAACGGATCTGTCTGTGCAGATCCATGACGGATCCGCACCAAACACGAGTGTGAAAGTGGCCTGAGTTGTATCTGCCCTTTATACTTTCTCTCCTTTTATTATCCACTCCTGATTTTGACTTCCAAAACTGCATCAGTAAACCTGAATGTGTAACTATACCCGTAGTGAATTCAATCAAAATCACACTAGCTACATAACTAGCTAATAGTAGGTAAAGTATAGATGTTCATACACATCAAATAAAAGTTGGCCAAGCCCATTGTTTACAGTGGGAACTGCCGACAATCTTTCATGTATAGGGTATTCCTAACTTTTCTCTATTGAAGGATATCAAGTGAAAGAGATCACCTGGCAGCAGCTCATACTGCACTCGCCTTTCAAATATGCACACATAAATGCCTGTGATGGGGTCAGGTGAAATGGGCAGCTGAAGGAGTAAACTAGTATCACATTTTTAAAACAAAGCTACAAGTGCCATTTAATAGGAAAATCGTTTTTGATGTTAATGTTACAATAGTTCTTGACTTTTCCAAAAGGGTATATTTGTTCACTTGAAGCAACAAAAAGAACCAACTAAACAAACCCGATGACTAATTTACATTTACTTTGGGTTTCCTTGCTAGATGCCTGCTGTTAATGTGACAAAACAGGTCAGGAATCCTCTAGTCCTCTATTTCAATGGCTTATTGTTTGCTGATAATATGGGGAAAAAAATAGTTTGCAATGGTTTGTTTTTATGATGCTACAGTACTTTAAATCTGCTATGTGCAGCAAACATCAAAGCCTCTAGGACTGCAGTTCCATGGATTGGAAACATGGAAAGTTACTAGAGGGTGGAAGCTGCAACTATAATGGGATCTGAAAGTGTTCCGAATGCTTTACCGGCATAAATGTCAGGTTTCAGCCAGACAAATACTGTTTCATGCATTTTTTTTGTCTGGCTGACAGCCGGCATTTATGGAATTGCCTACCGGAATGCCGACACACCTATGAACGGGGTCTAACAGGCAAGTTTAGAACTCTGACAAGCTGAAGACCTTGTGCTGTAGCTGCGATGATAGAAAGATGAAATTGCACATGGTGCTAAACTGTCTAGCTAGTTTTTCAAGTTTTATAGGTAAATCTCAGCATGTAGTGCGTGAGTAAAATGTTCTGATAAATGAACAATGAGGACTATAAAAACCACTAGAAATTAAATTGGAGATGTCGTCCATAGTGATCAACACAGTAACTTTTAACACAAGGCAGCTATGAAGTGTAAGACATACAAAATAAAAATAAAAACACCACATGCTTATATATATGGTGCATGAATTTCTGAACTGTAAAAAATTCTGTATTATTGTGATTTTTGCCTATTCAGGTATGAAAGAGAGCACAAACACTTGGCTTGACGGTTCTAATAAAAGCAAACTGCAGGAATATTAAAAGCATGTTAAATAATTCATCAGTATTTATCTTCTGAGAGAGATTTGAATTGATGTCTTCTGTGCAAATGAGGCCGGTCTTAGATGTGTTTGATCAAACAGTGATAGGTAAAACAGTAAAATGATAACAGGGAGTCTTTTCAAGGTTATCAAAAATAGCTATGGAGAAGACTGTGCAGCGGAAAATATCTCTACTTCCCAAGTGTCCTACAATACCGCTTTGGTCTGCAAGTCACAGTTAAAGGGGTTGTCCCACGAAATATATTCTACAATTTTCAAACCAGCGCCTGGATCTGCAGTTTGTTCTTTTTCTTATTTTTCCGTCCTGCTCACTGAGAGGGCCGCACATGCTCAGTTTCATCCTTCAACTGCCTCCTGAGCTGTGATAGGGAGAGCATGGACACGCCCCCTTTAGCTGCAGCAGAAAAGACACTACTTCCCTTGAGCTGCCAGCTTGATATTAATCTAGCAGAGCAATGAATGGGTAGATATCTGGATCCATGTGAGGTACAGGGCTGGTTCTAGCTTTGTTAGAAAGAGGTTGTCATGTACTGTATGATGTTTGATTTTCATTTTTTCACTTATTTTCATAGGATAACCCCTTTAATAGGGAATTGCGCTATTAATACAGACTAGATCTTACACTCCTATTGATGACCTGATGAAACCAGAGATGGCCCAGAGATTTGGTCCTCTGGAATAATCTGCATGCTGTATGTAATGACCAGCATCTTATGTTAGGCTTGTAAGTGGCCTGCTGCTCGAGTGTACTGGGGTGTGCCTAAGGATATATGCCTCATAATCTTATGAACTGTAAATAAATTATAGGATTATTTTAATCACAGAATCTAGTGGATTCTACACCCTCACGGGTGATCAAGAAAACAATTCATATCTTTCATATATAGCTATGACTGTATGAAGCCCTGGCAACAGAGAGTGGGGAAGTGGTAGTGGTCTTCACTGAAGTTATACAATCTAAGGTCCACTTAAAGGGAATCTCTCACCAGAGACCTCTCTATCAAACTGCTTCCATAGACACATGCTGTGGTTCACCTGATTAAAACGTTGTTTTTCTTTTGTTGATCCGAGGCGCCGTTCCCAAGTTCTGATACTTTTTTTTAATTTGCAAATTAGGTCTTTGGTGCAATGAGGGCGTAACCATTGCTCTTGTTGCACCCAAGCTCCACTTCGTTCTGTGGCCAGGACCTCCATTACTGCTTTACCACTGCCTGGCCCTGTCAATCAAGGCAGCCAGGGAAGGGCTGGCTACAGTAAGGAGTGCAGCTTGGAGGAACAAGAGCAATGGTGATGCCTTCATTGCACCTAAGACCTAATTTGCTTATTTAAAAAAGTTTCTATGCAATCAGTTTGATAGGGAGGGACCTGGTGACAGGTTCCCTTTAAGTGCCATGTGGAGTTTTCCTGAAGTCAGCTAAATTGTATTATACTGCCATTATTACTAATAACTAAATATTTAAGGGGTTCCCCAGGTTTAAAAAAATCTGTCCAGCTTCTGTGCTGTTGTGGGAAGAGAGTTTGGTCAGTGCTTGCTGATTCATCACACTAGCAGCAGGCTCTTCCACTCACACATATACAGTATATGCAGTTGAACAGGAAGACTTGGAAATACATTGGGTCAGGACCTGAGCAGAAGAGCCAGTGTAGGTGCAGTGGAGAAGGAGGAATCAGCTTCCCAATGGAGGGGGGAATTCTGACCAAACTCTCTTCCCACAAAAGAGTAGAAGGCAGACAGATTCTTTTTAAAGCCTAGAGATTCCATTTACCATATAAATAACTTTAAAATTCTAAGAATATCTCCCTTAAATTGGGAAATCCTAATTGCACTTGAAAAAACACTTTTCATAAACCAATAACATAAAATATTCAGTACCATTCCACGCAGAACCCTATTCTACATGTTCCAATGTCATCTGCTGTCAATAGGTAAATGTACCCACTCCATCTAAAAGATTAGTAGGCATAATTTCTGGTTATCACCAGTTATGTGCAGCATAGAGGACTGTCCATGATACAGACAGAAAGCAGCAAGATGGACCCCTCTCAACACATAAGTTGATAAAACAGGGGCCTAATGTATTGAGAAAAAGGGGTGAAAGAAAGTATAATATTCTTGTATATCACTGAAGATCATATTGTGCTTTATAATATAAAATACAGGGCAGTTATACACTGTTAGCAATAGTGGAACTCTCAATCTTGCATTCCTTTGTCACATTGCCATGTGAAATTTAAGCAAAGCTGTTTGCCAAAAGAATTCAAAGACACAGCAGTTGTCAAGGTACCTTTATATGAGCCGACTATCGTGTAAATTATCGTTACATCGAGCTAAACTGCAAGATTATCGAACAGCGTAAAAGCAATAAACGATTGAGCGACAACCGACAATCGGTAGATTTCTCGTTCGTTCGATCGTTTGTGTGGGCACAAAAATTTGCGTTGGACGTTAACGATTTCATACATGTAAATAGGAATCATTCACTGCATGTATCATTACAGACAAAACCTCTTTTGCAAACGATGGAAAATGCTATCGAAATTACAATTTTGTGAACGATAATCCGCGCGTGTAAAGGGTCATTGTTGAAACGTTCACTACACCAGGAAACGTTTCGTTCATCGCTCAATCATCGCCCCGTGTAAAGGTACCTTAAGACTCGTTTATTTGTTTATAATATTGTTTTTTACAATACTATTCGAATGAATGGGCCTAAGTTTTAAGACTCATTAACTTTAGGTATGTTAATATATTTTTCACTTACCACTATCAAATCTGGGATTTCATTTGAATCTCATTTATAACCATACACTTCCAAGACCGTTCAGTAAACATTGTCTGTGATGTAGTCTACAGTATGTATGTATACTAAAGTAAACTCATAAAAAGAATGAATCTCAACAGCTCTTAAAGTCTGCTGTGCCTATGAATAACGAAACAATACTATATGTATGCACGGTTATGACTATAGCATCAGAAACACGAGAACTAGAAAGCTAAAAAATAAATGTAAATTATGAGACTTAAAAACAACCAATAAAATATAGACGCCATGAAAAACTGTTATCATTCTCTCTAATCAGACTACTTCTTTGCCTCTTTCTATATTGTTTTTTGAGCCAATGGGGCTAATTATAATTAAAATAAGTAAATAAATAAAAATTTTAATGTTAATTTCACAGTTGTTACTGAAAGAAAATCTTATATTTCCGGTTGAACGTTTCAGTGCATAACTAGACTGAAAGACAGTCCAAGTGGTATGGCCCCTTGGTTTGCGGTTCCTACGAACCCAATAAAAGTGTTACATTTGTACATGCAAGGGTACATACCTTGCATACAACAGCTGAACAAGACCATAAAGTATTAGAATTGAAGGGAAGATCCACTTTTGCAACATTTTGTATTGCTCAAATGAATCCATAATAAGAGAAAATGATTAAAAACAATAACAAATGCCTATGTGTAGTGTGATCTCACCATTACTAGTCACTCTGTTGCATCTTTGCCCCTGTTCTTGGTTACCTATATACAGTGCAAGAGTAGGCAGATGAAAGGAAGCTACAAATATGAATGAAAGATTTGAACTTCACAGGATCTTGTAAGGTCTGTAAGGTTGGGTTCACATGTTGTGTCCACAGAGCCATTAACAATGGAACTGCTTTTAGTTGCACTTAATTTGAAAACCCAGATGATCTTCATGCCTACGAGGTGTAGCTCACCCAGGGTATGGCTTCAACATGTGAGCACAACCTAACAGCCTAACAATTAAATTCTCTGTAGTAGGAGCTTGGATATTTTAAAGCAATATATGCTTCATTTTTTTTTTTAATTAGCAAAAAAAATTTGGTTGCAGAGGCGGACATTTCCTTTAAGGCAAGCAACTATAGCTAGGCACAACTTCCACAATATTTCAGAAAAGGGAAAATAACTAAATATAACATATCAGTAATATAAATAATGTGTTCTGTTAAACTTAGAAATATCAACTTTGGTGGGAATTAAACATAAAACTTTATGTATCATGTATATCGCTATACAATAGTTTTGGTTTCATATAATTACTATATGTAAAATGGGCTAAATATTATTATCTGTTCATCCTCATTTTCATGGCATCTATGAACCCTGTCAACAGCAGTCTTGATTTAGCAGATATGTCATGAGTGATAAAACTTGCTTGTGTCTATATATAAACTAAACCAACTTCTATGCACTGTAGGTATCCACTCCCAGTTCACAGTATTGTAAAACTCAACAAAGGTACATGATACAAAGTTGGCAGTGACTGTGCTGTTTAGACTAAAGAGAGAGCGATAATCACATGACAACACAGCATTTGCATCGCGCTTTCTTATCTGTACCTGTTATTGGTTCTGTCACTAGACTATCTTCTTTCCCCTCAGGAGAGGAAGGCTCTGTGGTGTCGGTGAGAAGCTTGCCAGAGACTAGTTCTGCAGCATTGCCATCCATGGTGGAGATGTCAGTAACTGTCTTCTCCCGCAATGACTTCTCATCATCTTCATCAATGAGAACAAGCTCAGCTTTAATGATGTCATCATAGCCTAGCACCTTTTTAGTCTCCTCATCATCATCAATATTCTGGTAGCCCATGAAGATCATAGTTACTGGTTGTTCTGATGTGGCATCAGCGACACCACTTTCCGCTACTTCTTACTGGTTGCTGTCCAGATTTTAAAGAAAGCCCTTTTGTTGACTTGTGCACCACTTCTAATTTTGCTTCTTTAAAATGCAATTGATCCTTCAAGTTACTAGGGGTTCCTTCAGTGATCAGAGTTCTCCCAGGTAAAATGCCTTGCCCTGCTACTATGTTTGAATGTGAAGATTTGTGTATAAGTTCATCTACATCCCTTGTACTTAAGTTATGGAAGCCATTTTCTACCACAGCACCTGAATGGTTGATCTCATAAACTACTTTGTTACCATCATCATAGACCTTTACTCCTCTCTGTTGAACCACCTCTGGGTCAATTGCAGCTGTTGAGAGAATCTTGGTCTCTCCTGTCTTTCTGTCTTTCTCCACATTTATTTCCATGGCGTACAATGCTTTAAACAGAAACAAGAAAGGAGGTGTATGTTACAACACATAAAGCAAGTGAATGGTTAATTGGCAAACATACACTGTAATGTGTGTGCACTAATAGTACAACATCATTACATAAAAAGCACAGTGTGTTAAAGAGTCTGTCCGACAGGAAGGTTGTGAGCAAACATAAGACAGACACATTGATAGAAAATAACATATATCAACTGTGGATTGTTACATTTACAAGTTCAAATGAGAAGCAATGTGATCTTGCCACACGACGAGTAACATTGTGTAGATTTCCGTGACATGCAATTGTTGGCTTAAAGCAGAATCGTGAACAAGGCAAATGGTGGTTTATAGTTCTCTACCTATAGAAGTATTTCAATTTGTGAAGTGAAACCTAGTCTTAGGAAATTTACTGGTAAAGCAAGATAGTCATTTATGCTAGTCCTCATTTAATGAATTGGGCTTTTTCATGGTGACTTCCTTTGGGAGGTAACAAATGGTGTTCAGTAGCATAAACGAATGATTAACATTTTGCACACACATTCATTCCCTCGATAATTTCCTCTACCAAAACCTAGAAAATCCAAAAGCCACTAATTCTTGCAATACTGTTATACTTGATGTATCCATGTGGTGTCATAGGATATTAGATGACCACGTGTCTGTTGTGTGATATTAGTAATAGAGACAAAGCTTTGAAAAACCATAATTCTTTTTATTAAAATATGCAGTTATGGCCATCGGTGAGGTGGTTCGTTTTACATTTAAAAACGGTGGAGCTCATGACTGCATGCTCGGAATTGTGAAATGGCTGCACTACTAAATCATGGGTACACCAGAAAAAGAATGATGTATTGTAATGCCTTCTAATATAGTGCAGTCAGATTTCTAACTAGAGGTCCAGTATTCTCAATGTACGTGCTAATCGCGATATCATTACTCTTCATGGTCCTCTTCAATGGACCTATGTAATCATACATAAAAGGGACAGATCCCTTTACATTAGCACCACTTACAATTACCATTGGTTGTAAGAAACCTGGCCTTTTGACTGGCACTTCATTTAAGGATATAACTGCACCCTGGTGTCTAGATTTGATAGGACATCATACAGATCAACTAATGTAAAGGGAGCCTGTATTGATGACAGGATTATGTTGAGTCAGAATAAACTTCATAGCATTTACCAAGCGGCTGACAGTAGGGTATACTGTTTATCCAGTATTATGACATTTCTGGATTACACAGTCGGAGGACTGGAGACATAAAAATATAGTAAATGTTCTGTATCTTTAGTTCTAATTTTGATTTTTTTTAAACTGCTAAAACAGTTAAAACTTATTAAAATAATAAAGCATCTATAAACAATGCAGAAGAGTTTAGCTTCCTTCATCAGGCATCAGTTTTGGTTGATGAAGGAAGCTGAATGCTTCTGAAATGCACTGCATTGTCCACAAATACTCTATACACTGTGATCTCCTCTGTCCAGAGGTAGTAGGCAGCAGCTATCATGCCTGTAGTGGACTAGTATCCCATATTGTGCCTGAGACCACACAACTCTACTTGGTAAGCACCATTATCCACAGGGTAAAGTTCCATGGTGCACAAAATCTTGCAGGTGCTGTCCATTTGTACCTATTAAGCCACACACAACTTTAATGTTTGTAGATTAACTCAAGTGACTACAGAGTTGTAGTGCCCTAATGTAAAGTTAGGCTAGGTTCACATCTGTGGCAGAGGTTCCAAAAAAAGATGAAATACCAGTATTTTGTCCAGCAGAATGTATTTAGTCACAGCAGAACTCATGATAGTCAATGGGATCTATTGGGCACCGGCAGTGTCCAGCATATGCCGGACCAGGTGGTTTCGGTATTATGGTCCTATGCCAGCACAGAATACTGTAATCTAAGCGTAGATGTGCACTTAGCCTTATGCTTTCCAAAGTGTGTGTACCATGACATGGCTCTAGTCTGGACTGAGATAGCCAAAGGAATACAGAGTGAGATCCTGCTCTTTTCAAGATGGTTATCCTATCTTTTCTGGAGCAGGGAAATGGACTGACTGGAAAAACCAAAATATCTATTGTTCTGCTCCCTTCAGCTTGTCTATATCAGACTGATGATTTTGTTTAAAACTATTTTAATATCTTACATAGTAGCACTGAGGTACTGCAGACTAGTCCTCACCTACTGTATTAGGTTCATACGTATGCCTAATTGCTCAGAGAAACCACTTAATATGATGTAGTCCTTCTGTCTTATGACTGACATGTCCATCTTGGTTTTATTAGTCAGGAAAACAGAACAGACTTTGATTTGTTACAAGTAACACTGTAATGGAAAGGACAGCATACATGGCACTTGAGTAGCTTAATTTTCAGTCTTCATTCATACTGAGAAGGGCTTCAGTCCACCTTTAATGCATCCCTTGTGTTAAGGGTATTTACAGAGACAGACATGTTAGAGAAAAGACACAACATGATGTTAAACATATCTGACATCCATTGTCTGGAGCAAAGACACAAAAAATATAGATAATATAGATACAGCAAAAGTCAGACCAAGAATTCCAGGCCAGTAAAGGGACCAAGCCTGGGAGGCGATAAAGGATTAGCATGGCTTTCATGAAAAGAGCATGTGACAGCAGGAGGCAGCCATTATTAATATAACATATAGAACCATACTCTATCACCATAAAAAGTTGTCACTAAAAAGGATTCATATGCTATTTCCCTTCGTATTTCCATCAGCTGTATTTACTATTATGGGTCTGTTTTATCAAATCTGCATTAAATTTACTTAAAGTAATAAAATGCTGTCATATATTGAGTATGACAAAAAAATAAAACTCACCAAGAGTTGTACAGTTTGATTCCTTGGAAGACATACTGTATATCAAATGAAACACTAGAACATATATGTGTAATATAAGTGTAAAGATGTTTGAAAAATTAATTCTCCATAAAGTTCAACGGAGAACTGGCCGCACTTCCAACCCTCTCCTTTGAAGTATGAGGTATGAAAATGGTTGACCAAGCAGATTGCTATGTACAGCCACCCCTCCATTGAACTTTATGGACAGTTTTGCAAGCTGCACCAGTTCTACTGAGGGTAAGGTCCCAGAGGTAGGGTGAGCACCAGGTATTCATGGGAGATCCGGTGGATGTGACAAATGCTTAACCCTTTCAGCCCCGGAGGTTTTTTAATTTTTGCATTTACATTTTTCACTCCCTGCCTTTCCGGGCTCATAACTTTTTTATTTTTCAGTTCATATAGCCGTATAAGGGCTTGTTTTTTGCGGGACAAGTTGCAGTTTCTAGTTCCACCATTTAATATTGCACACAATATAGCAGGGAGCTGGAAAAAAGTCCAAATGGGGTGAAATTGGAAAAACTGTTTTATGCGTTTTGTTTTTACAGCGTTTCTTATACTGTAAAACTGACCAGTTACTTTCATTCTCCAGGTCAGTAATATTACAGCGAAACCATATATGTATAGCTTGTATACTGAAAAAAAATTAAAACCTTGAAAAAAAAATTGTTTTTTTATTTTTGTCACCATATTCTGCCCCCTATAACTTTTTTGTAATTATGTGTATAGAGCTGTGTGAGGGCTAATTTTTTTGTGGGGCGATCTGTACTTTTCATTGATACCATTTTGGGGTGTGTATGACTTTTTGATCACTTTTTATAACATTTTTGTGGGAGGAGAAGCAGCCAAAAAACGGCAAATCCTATGAAACTTCCTTTTTTATTTATTATGATTTTTTATTTTCATTTTGGGGAAAGGGGGTGATTTGATTTTTATATATATATATATTTTTTATTTAAAAAAAATAATAAAATTCCCCATAGGGAACTATGACAAGCAATCATTAGATTAGTCTTTCGTAGACTTCAATGCATTACCATTGGATTTGTATACTGATGATCTTTCCTCAGGAGAGGTCATCAGTATCTAATTAATGGGGGTCCGAAACCCAGGACTCTCGCTGATCAGCTATTTGAGAAGGCACCGTCACTCCTGTGAGTGCCTCGGCCTTCTCTCTGCTTTTCCTAAGCCAGTGAAGGCACGTTGATGTGTCATGTGGCCTGTGAGCAGCTCAGCCCTATTCAAGTGAATGGAGCTGAGTGCGATACCAAGCACAGACACTGTATAATGTACAGCATGGTGCTTGGTAAGCTTCGAGAAGGCAGTGTGCTTCCTGCCACGGCAATCCTATTCAGATTAATGAAACTGATTAGTGGCAGAAAATCTTCTGCAACAAAATCTGTCGAGTGTGAAGAAACAGTAGCACATCTGGTCGAGGCTTCAACGGAAAAGCCCACAGCCGGTGATCACAGCAGCGTACAATGGAATGGTAAGTACTTCTAAAAACTCTCTTCCCTCCACAGGTTAGCTGAAACAAAGAATTTTGCAGCCCCAGAGAAGTCTTTTAAGCTATTTAAGGGTGTAAGAAACTACCATATTTTCCAGACTATTAGACACACTTTTTCTTCTTGATCTTGTGCTGCCATTTCCTGACCTCCATTACTGACTGAAAGGTCCTGACAGTGCAGTTGTGAGGATACTGTATATACTATGCTCTGTGTACATAATCTGTTTATTATCTGCTTACTAATCTCACACTGGCATAGTTGGGGGGTATTATGGCTGCTAATATGACATGGTACTGTTGCTGAAATAGTAAGGGGGCACTGTAGCTGGCAATGTTATCAGGCACTGTGGCTGGCATAGTCCGGGGGCATTATTATGGCTGCTAATGTCATGGGGCATTGTGGCAATGTGAGAAGGCACTGAGGCACTGTGGCTGGCAATGTTATGAGGCATTGGCTTTTGTACTGTGTCTGTACCCTATCAACTGTGTATCACCCATAGCATATACACAGTTAAACTTGCATTTTCTATTTTATGCCTCTAATTGTGGGTATGTCTTTTGGTCTGGTGCATCTTATAGTCCGAAAAATACGTTAGATCATCTTGGCTGACCATGCTACTCTCCTTGAGCTACAAAACAGAGCTTCTCCAGAAGGGCCGGATGACTACGGATTCTGTTTATTTTATTCTATGTTGTTATGCACTTTATGTATGTACTGCACATCTTAATGTATCACTTCATTTTGCAGATCTTTATTCCTACAATTCTTAAATGCACTATATTACAATACTCATAATAAAAAGGTAAAGACAGAAAAGTACAGAATTAGCAACAGAATCCCTCGTTGTTGTGAATAGTAATACATAATTTCTTTATAATTTAAATAATATATATGAAAAAGTGATGGTGCTGGTTTAGCAAAAAATAAATAAAAACACCAAACATTCAGAGGGACATTTATGAAACCTGGTGTGCCAGTATCTATGCATCAAAATGTCGCAGGTAATTTGACCTCAGGACCTTGTGGTGCCACTTTTGGATTTGGAGTACTAAAGTGGTCTTGTTTTCTGCTTATTCAACTTGTAAGGCAGATACATGATTTGCGACTTTTTGAAAAAGTAGCAAAAAAGTAGCAAAGTCACAAAGATGACTAGATAAACTAGAGTAGCATTTTTCGACAAGAGTGTTAGGTTAAAAGATGACTCAATTTTAACAAACACCATGTGATGTTTGATACTATTTGGCACAAGTACGCAGAACCAGACTCAAGCAAAACTGCCTACAAAATTCCCCCTGAGTGTATGCTGGTTCGTTGAAAAGCAGTAAATCCAATTATCAATACACATTTGTGGATTTTTCTTAACAAATCAAATACACCTTTTGTTAGTTTTTAGTTTATGGTTAGGCAAGCAGAAATGATAAAGGGAAATTTACAAAGCAAAAGTAAGCCAAAAATGTAGTCCATACATTTTTATTGCATTTTTATACCTACCTCCACCGTTTCAGAAAATGTCTAGAATAATAAAGGCTAAGGGTAAAGGGTAGTAACTTATTGATAAATCGTCTTTACTTACACTAGTGATAGAAGATTATAACTTGATGTTGAGGGCTATACACTCACGAATGTGCTCCCCATATATGCATACGGGTATATATCACAGGTTTGTACATGAAAAAGCAAGTCAAGACCTCATTTGAGCCAAGTCTGACCATATATATATGTATATACACAAGTTTTTCAAAAACACAAAAGAGATTGTACATCATGTACCATTTCTTCAACTAGGAGAGTGGAGGTAGAAAGATCAGTATAACTGATAAAAATCCTTGGTTGAATAAATATGTTAAAAATGCAGCTTTCAGTGCGGGTTTTCTCATGGGCCTCAGAGACCACAAATATTAATTTTTTAGCTACCAAAATAACCAATAGGAGGAACCACTTTAATAACCAGTTTCCCAATAACTTTAAGAATTTAGAAACAATGTAAGTATCCACATAATGTATGATGTACTTACCAGGTGTCCTTGTTTCCGGTTGATTCGAGTAGAGTTTTGTGATGTCAGGGATCTGGGAGTAGATATAGTTTACTGCATCTGCTTTAAGAGAGAGCAAATAAGTTTAGGTTAGCAGCATTGTGGAGCCCCACAGTCGGAGCTGTGCTTAGACAGCAGCAGAGAGTTAACTTATCAGCCGGCACAATGTACATCAGAGCATTCTACTGAACAGCTGGATCAGAGGACACAAAGTGCAGATTCATTGCCTTGTGATTGGAGTTCAATAGACTAGCTGAGGCAGGAGGGAACACATCCAGGTCTCTTAAGCTTTGCAATAGGTTCATAGAGTTTTGGGGAATTTCTGGATTTATACAATTAGCGGCAACACCGAACAATGCTACTACTTGTTTAATAAAATAATTTTATATTAAAAAACAGAATATAATATCTGAGGGCACCAAAGATGTAGGCCTGAGATAAGGCTGCAAAGGTTGTACAAATAGTGTTTAACATGTAAGCCGACTGACATTTTCCTAAGAAAGAAACTGCACAGTAAACAGACAGTAAGTCTATTAGAAACATCCTTCAGACTCAAGGTTTTAGATAAATCAAGTCTCATATTTACTGTAATCACCCCCATTCATATCCCCTCTCAGTAACAGCTCCCTGTACAAAGCCTGACCTATCCCCTCTGTGCCATGCCTCTTCTGCACCTTTTTAATTCTCTTCACTGCCTGTTCTCATGTGTGTACACTAAATGCCTTGGCTCCCCATACCAAGACCTCCAGACTACTCAACTTCTTGTTTCCCCTATACCAGTGCCTCCAGAGTACTCAGCTTCTTCTTCACCCTATACAAATGCCTCCAGAATACTCAATTTCTTCTTCTTCTCCCCATACAAATGCCTCCAGAATACTTACAGCCAGGTCCATAAATACTGGGACATCGACACAATTGTAACATTTTTGGCTCAATATACCACCATAATGGATTTGAAATGAAACAAACAAGATTTGCTTTAACTGCAGACTGTCAGCTTTAATTTGGGGGTATTTACATCCAAATCAGGTGAACGGTGTAGGAATTACAACAGTTTGCATATGTGCCTCCCACTTGTTAAGAAACCAAAAGTAATGGGACAATTGGCTTCTCAGCTGTTCCATGGCCAGATGTGTGTTATTCCCTCATTATCCCAATTACAATGAGCAGATAAAAGGTCCAGAGTTCATTTCAAGTGTGCTATTTGCATTTGGAATCTGTTGCTTTCAACTCTCAAGATGAGATCTAAAGAGCTGTCACTATCAGTGAAGCAAGCCATCATTAGGCTGAAAAAAACACAACAAACCCATCAGAGATAGCAAAAACATTAGGCGTGGCCAAAACAACTGTTTGGAACATTCTTAAAAAGAAGGAACGCACCGGTGAGCTCAGCAACACCAAAAGACCCGGAAGATGATGGAAAACAACTGTGGTGGATGACTAAAGAATTCTTTACCTGGTGAAGAAAACACCCTTCACAACAGTTGGCCAGATCAAGAACACTCTCCAGGAGGTAGATGTATGTGTGTCAAAGTCAACAATCAAGAGAAGACTTCACCAGAGTGAATACAGAGGGTTCACCACAAGATGTAAACCATTGGTGAGCCTCAAAAACAGGAAGGCCAGATTACAGTTTGCCAAACGACATCTAAAAAAGCCTTCACAGTTCTGGAACAACATCCTATGGACAGATGAGACCAAGATCAACTTGTACCAGATTGATGGGAAGAGAAGAGTATGGAGAAGGAAAGGAACTGCTCATGATCCTAAGCATACCACCTCATCAGTGAAGCATGGTGGTGGTAGAGTCATGACGTGGGCATGTATGGCTGCCAGTGGAACTGGTTCTCTTGTATCTATTGATGATGTGACTGCTGACAAAAGCAGCAGGATGAATTCTGAAGTGTTTCGGGCAATATTATCTGCTCATATTCAGCCAAATGCTTCAGAACTTATTGGACGGCGCTTCACAGTGCAGATGGACAATGACCCAAAGCATACTGCAAAAGCAACCAAAGAGTTTTTTAAGGAAAATAAGTGGAATGCTAGGCAATGTCCAAGTCAATCACCTGACCTGAATCTGATTGAGCATGCATTTCACTTGCTGAAGACAAAACTCAAGGGAAAATGACCCAAGAACAAGCAGGAACTGAAGACAGTTGCAGTAGAGGCCTGGCAAGGTCATCACCAGCGTCTGGTGATGTCTATGCGTTCCAGACTTCAGGCTGTAATTGACTGCAAAGGATTTGCAACCAAGTATTAAAAAGTAAAAGTTTGATTTATGATTATTCTGTCCCATTACTTTTGGTCCCTTAGCAAGTGGGAGGCACATATGCAAACTGTTTTAATTCCTACACCGTTCACCTGATTTGGACGTAAATACCCTCAAATTAAAGCTGACAGTCTGCAGTTAAATCTTGTTCGTTTCATTTCAAATCCATTGTGGTGGTGTATAGATCCAAAAAATTTAGAATTGTGTCGATGTCCCAATATTTATGGACCTGGCTGTAGTTTCTTCTTCTCCCCACACCAATGCTACCAGAGTACTCAGCTTCTCCTTCTCCCTATACAAATGCCTCCAGAGTACTCTGCTTCTTCTTCTTCCCATGCCTGTCCATCCAGAGTATTCAGCTTCTTCTTCCCTCTATAAAGGCCGCCAGAGTACCGTGGGGGTAAAATGGCTGTACATCTTATAAAGTGAATACTAGTGAGCGCTTCCATTATGGAAGCGCTCACTAGTATGCTTTAGGTGCCGAGAGTAGGGAGTGAAGCGCTGCAAGCGCTTGTAACACTCACCCTCTCGGTCTTCATCCCTGGGGCCGGCGCTGAACTGTCCTGACCGCGTACAGCGTCAGGACGCAGTGCGCGCACTATGACCTGACGCTGCACGCAGTCAGGTGACAGAGCAGCGCAGGCCGGGAAGACAGGGGAGCACGACTTCTGCCATAGGTGGAGAGGGGCTGTGGTGCAGGACAGGTCTGATGGGGGTCTCACTATGTGGGTTGATATAAGGTCTGATGGGGGTCTCCCTATCTGGGCCGATCTGAGGTCTGAAGAGGGTCTCACTATGTTGGCTGATATAAAGTCTGATGGGGGTCTCACTATGTGGGCTGATCTGAGGTCTGATGGGGGTCTCACTATGTGGGCTGGTATAAGGTCTGATGGGGGTCTGACATTGTGGGCTGATCTGAGGTCTGATGGGGGTCTCACTATGTTGGATGATATAAGGTCTCATGGGGTATCACTATGTGGGCTGACATAAGGTCTGATAGTGGGTCTCACTATGTGGGCTGATATAAGGTCTGATGGGGGTCTCACTATGTGGGCTGATAAAAGGTCTGATGGGGGTCTCACTATGTGGGCTCATGTGATGTCCTGATAAGGGGGTCAGATGTGATGTCCTGATATGGGGGCCTGATCTGATGTCCTGATATTTATGGGGGCCTGATCTGATGTCCTGATATTTATGGGGGTCTGATCTGATATCCTGATTCTTATGGGGGGTCTGATCTGATGTCCTGATATTTATGGGGGTCTGAACTGAGGATCTGATATGAGGTTCTTATTTTCCTCCTCTTAAACCTGCGGTGTGTCTTATCATTGGGTGCATCTTATAAAGCGAAAAATACGGTACTTAGTTTCTACTTCTCCCCATAACAATGCCTCCAGAGTACTCAGATTCTTCTTCTCCCCATACCAGTACATCCAGAGTATTCAGCTTCCTCTTCCCTCTATAGAAATGCCTCCAGAGTACTTAGTTTGTACTCTCCCCATAACAATGCCTCCAGAGTACTCTGCTTGTACTTCTCCCCATACAAATGCCACCAGAGAACTCAGCTTCTTCTTCCCCTATACAAATGCCACCAGAAACTCAGCTTCTTCTTCCCCCTATACAGGCCAACAGAGAACTCAGCTTCTTCTTCCCCTATACAAATGCCAACAGAAAACTCAGCTTCTTCTTCCCCTTATACAAATGCCAACAGAGAACTCAGCTTCTTCTCCCCCCTATACAAATGCCACCAGAAACTCAGCTTCTTCCTACCCCTTGTGGCAATGTGAACATTGAGGTGTTGTTTCCCCAAGTTCCAGTTTGGGACTTGAGGCATGCTCATGTCCAGGGATCCTATTTAATCCTGCTACTGGATCTTGGGTGTGTCTCACTCTGGAGTGTCTTGTGAAGCAGAGTCCTGGTGAGGCTCTGTGTGAGTGGTCTCAGCCGGGTGGGCTGAGGGGCCACGAGGCTAGGGGATAGCCTGAACTTTGGGGGACGCGGTGACGCCTGTGAAACAAGGATCACAAGGCCAGATTCGAGAGGACTACTGGGCCACAATCCCCCAAAAGGTATTAAAGTGTCACAGCCTGAAGGTTGCTGGACTGGATGGCTGAGGAAAGCCGCATTTGTGTTCCATGTGTGAACAGGTCTCTCTAGGTGAGTCAGGGATACACTTGTGTTTAGTTAGAGCCTAGCCGGGCAAGGGTTGAAGCTGCTTTGCTAAAGTGTCTGAAATAAAGCAAGAGTTTGGACATTATAATCGTGTCTGCGAAGATATCTGTGAGTGTGACCCCCTGAAAAGAGACGATCCCTTACACCCTATACAAATGCCAACATAGAACTCACTTTCTTTATCCCTCTATACAAATGCCAACAGAGAACTCACTTTCTTTATCCCCCTACACAAATGCCAACAGAGAACTCACTTTCTTTATCCCCCTACACAAATGCAAACAGAGAACTCACTTTCTTCTTCCCCCTATACAAATTCCACCAGAGCAGCTCACCAAGCACAGCGCTGAACATTGTACCGTGGCTGTGCTTGGTATCACAATGGAGTTGCATCTAGGCCATGTGACAGATAAACATGACATCACATGGCCTAGACAGAGCTGCAAGAAGGCTGCTAGGCTGCTACGGTTCTGCAAGCACCAGTGCCTTCTCAAACAGCTGATTTGGTGGGGGGGGGGGGGGGTCAAGGATGCCAAAGGACTTTAACATGACATAGGATGGTATTACAGATAAAAACGTTTTTTAGATTTTTGTAGAAAATAGTACTGTTTATAAGTAAAGAGGTTCTTCTTAAGCTCCATAAAAGCCTCAAACACAGAGGGCTACCACTAATCTGTTGGCATGTAGATTTATTAACTGCATTAAAAACATATTCACATATACTTAGGAGATTCATTTTAAATTGGATTACTGCTAAAAAAAATTGCATAACATAATCATATTCTTCCGTAGTCCTTGGTCTTCAACTCTGAATTACAAGAATTGTGTTTTCAAGAAAATTAAAAGGAATTCCTACTTGTCATTTATTTCAGAATTTCTTATGTGGTCTATGAGCTCTTTCACAAAATGAAAAATAAAGGGCAGCATCCATAGTACCTGTATATCCTCATTAGTTAAGTGTTTATTTAATCGTGATGCAAAGGTATGGCCTTACACATAGCTTATAATTATTACTGTTGCTATCATAACTCAATATTAAAGAGGTTCTCCGGGCTTTTCCTAAATTCTGTGTATCAGATAACCTGTGTGAGACAAAGTTTCAGCAGTTAAAACCCTTCCATTCTGCCGCCGGAAGGGGGATCTGCGGATGCAACAAGGACTGCAAAACAGATATGGTCGTGTGCATGGGGTCTTAGCAATTACTTCTACTGAAATGTGAATCACAGAGGGAGAAAAATGGCATAATTGCAAAGTTGCATCACTGGATTCGGGCTTATGTCCCTTGTCTGTATCCAGAACGTATTGGTTTAAATCACTATATAAGCAAGTCTGAATATGTTAACCTTTAACAGGAACAATAAGTGTTTAGCAGACTTTAAAATGTGAATGTCTTACCTTTCTGCTGATTTGACAAGCTCTACAAGAAATAAAAAAATATTTCAGAACTAGTTTATTATAATTAAACACACATTTTCCAATTATAAAATCCAGTTAGAAGAAAAGACAATAATAATTAAAAAACAAACATTTTATTTTAGTAGCGTATGCCATATATGAGAATTTGAGCATGATCACTTGTGGGAAATATGAAATATTATTACTTCATTTTTCACATTTCTGGACAAGAGAAACATAAAATAAAAAATTCCAAAAATAGCTAAAAAAAATGCACAAAATGATTTCATCTTTAAAACAAAATTGTGTGACACATTCCTATTAAACACTTACGGGGGGGGGGGGAGTTTATCACGTCCTGAATTCTGGCTTCACAAGTCAAAAATAGGGTTTTGTGAGTTTTTGGGGGTTACTCGCACACATTTTGCATTTGTACACCACTTACCCCAGTTTTGAAAGGTGAGTGAGGAAGTGGGCTGGATTTCTAGCAACTGTCAAGGCAATCCTATTCATTTCTATGGGCTCACCTCTACTAAGCGATCGTGGCCGCGACAGCATCGCCGCGTAGCCCTAGACTAAGGTGTTAAAAAGTTGCAGTGATAAATCTGAGGAACTAATTAATATAGCTAGCCACACCCACCTCCTCACCCACCTTTCAAAACTGGAGTGGTGTGAAAATGTAAAATGTGTGCAAGTGACCCCAAAAACTCACAAAACACTATTTTTGACTTGTAAAATTCAGCAGTGCAGGTTGTAATAAATTCCCAAGTGTTTAATATGGGAATGTGTCATGCAATTTTTTTTTAAAGATTTAAGATTAATTAACAAACACGAGACGTCAATGCAAAACTGACTTAAAATTTGACCTTATACATAAAAATGTACTCAGACTAAAATGTCAGCCTTCCATTTACTTCTATGGGGAAAGTGGCTGGTGTAAACATTTACAGCATATCCTTTGGATATGCTACACATGTTTAAAGACTTTATCTCATGAAGACAACCCCTGTTCATATAATCTATTATGGCATATTTAAGTCAGAGGATGTCTCCTGCTTGGGATCCCCCCTCTATGAACCACAACAGGAAGCCACTCTGTGGAACCATCTCTCATTCTGGCAGACATGAGACCATGTATTTTATTGGAATACCTGTAATACTACCGGTAATACTACAAATGCCTGACTGGCCATGGCTTTCCCTGACATGGGGGACCTGCATTCTGAACATGGCTAGGTCTGATGAGATACCCCCTTTAGGACTGGAATACCTCTATAATTCTTTAGATCCCTTTCTAAACAACAAAGTGTGCTCCAACTCCCAGTTCATCCCTTCCCAGTGAAATCTGTATCAGACACAAACTTTGTGGAGGCTACAGAACTGCCCATAAAACTGTTTTTTGCTTACCTTTTGCAAATCTACAAAGGAAATTTCTGTTTCTTTTAGTTTCTCTCTCAGTACTTGTTCTTTGGCAGATATTAGTGATTCTTCACTTTCTAGTTTCTCAATGTCCTGCGCCAATCTGTAAGACAATTAAAAGGTGTACATTGTAAAATCAATCTAGTAGATTTAAAGGGTTTAAATAACATGCATACAATGGAAAGACAAAATTCAATATTGGCAAATAAGTCAGACAAGACTACTTCCTTTCAATATTCAATAATTAAATTCATTAAATAATGAGATAAACAGCACTGAACCTAGACTAATGAGAACTGAAGACTAGTTAAGATGACACTACAATCAGTATGGAGTTGAAAATAATTAAGACCTAAGGACTGTTAAGTGACAGAAGTAGTAGACCAATTATTAACATAATTACTGTATATTGTTAGGCTCCATATGAATGTGAGAGCTGGACCTTAAAAGCAAAAAAAACTATTAATATTAATTGATAATCAAGAGATAACTGGTGACTGAATAGACCATTCTGAATGTTTTCTTGCCACTGACGACCTACTGCTCACGTTCTTTTCTCCTAGAATCTAAAAGTCATGGTAATGTATCTACCGTACTTGAATTTTCTGGACTGGTAGATGAATGGACTATGTACCGGTGGGTTTAAGGTATGAAACAGCTGAAACGGTGTTATAAAAGAGCACACACTGGATACTTCATCTTTATTTTCCTCTGTTTTCTTTGTTTGTCCTTAGTTAAAAAATGTCTGAAGAGCTATAATCAAAAATATAAAGAGTATTGGACAAGGGTGTTCACTGGTTTGAATAGAGGTTTTCAGTCTCTGTAAAATTAAATTAATGCTAAGAAAAAGAATGTAGTGGCACTTAAGTAACCCACAACATACATCTGTAATACTCATTTATTAAAAAGACCAAGTCACTGTCTGAGGCAATAATCTAAATAGAAACCATAATAAAACACTTAAAACATAAAATCCCACGTCTAAACAGTATAGTCCTGGTCTGGTAAACACATCAATTGAGACATATATTGTGTGTCGCAGGGTCTTTGTGTTCACACTAAACCTCAATTCACACCTGATACGCTCGTTCCTGACAATCTGCCCATCTAAAGCCCACGTCAGTGTTTTGGTCTGGTATTTATATTAGGAATAGTAAGCCAAAACCAGGATTGGAGCCTACACTTAATCACAATAGCCATCCCTTGTTATCATACTGTAGAGGTGATCACTGCATGTAAATGCAGTTCTTCACCTCTCTGAACGAGCAGCCGGTTGTCCGGAAGATATGCTTCCTTCAAGATAATTGGCTGCTTCAGTGATTTTATGTTGGATACAAACGTATCAGGTGTGAATTGAGGTGCAGTGTGCACGAGAGGGGCCCATGGCACACAATATACTGTATGTATCAATTGATCTGTTTACCAGACCAGGACCATACTATTTAGACGTGGGATAACTTTCCAGTGTTTTATTATGGTTTTTATTTGGATGATTGTCTCAGACTGAGCTTGGTCTTTTTAATAAATTAGTATTATAGACTTATGTTGTGGGTTACTTGAGCGCCAGTAAATTTTTATTCTTAGTATAAATGTGAAGAGAGGACAAGATACAGACAGCTGTAGCTTTAGTCTGGGTTTCCTCAAGGCAGCTGCGATCTGTTAATAATTCTTCTAACCTGCAAATTCGTGCAGCCATTGGCTGCTATGGGTAAGAATTCAGCCCCACACAGCAGCCGAATTGGGGCCATCTTGTAGGAAATCAGACCTAATATACCTTTCTGTCCATAGAATGTTACTAACTAGGAATCCTGACAAGTCAAGTCAATTCCTTTACTAAGGCTTGGTTGACATCACGTTTTTCCTATCCGTTTAACATATACTAAAAATGTATACGTTAGAAGATGCCTAAAACTGATGCCATACAGTGGCATCCGTTCACCATAGAGTTCTATTGTAAAAAAAAAAAAGTATACATTAGGTCACACTTGCAGCAGAGGATTCCGGCAGACAGTTCCGTCGCCAGAACTGCCTGCCGGATCAGTCAAAACGTATGCCAACTGATGGCATTTGTAAGACTGATCAGAATCCTGATCCATCTTAAAAATGCTTTGAAATGCCGGATCCGTAATTCCAGTATCATCCAGAAAGATGAAAGACATCCTGAACGGATTGCTCTCTATTCAGAATGCATGGGGATAAAAGTGATCAGTTCTTTTCCGGTATAGAGCCCCTAGGATGGAACTCTATACTGGAAAAGAAAAACGCAAGTGTGAAAGTACCCTTTTTTTTTACTGGACTCTACAGGATACAAAATCATGGTGTGCTACACTTTTGAATGCTTTTTTTCCCCAAAAATACATATTAAACGGATGGCAAAAACTTGATGTGAACCCACTGTAAGCTTTTTCTAAACCCCTAAAATTTTACACCATGGGGCTGTTGATCTTCTTTATAAGGATCTCCCAAGCACTGCTAATGTAAATGCAAGATTAGTGGTAGGCAATTGTCATGTTCAGTAAATACATGTACATAATACTGTACATAAGCCGCCCACCAGAAAATAGAAATGACAACGAGCATATTTACAGTAGTCCATTCTGGTGACAGGTTTCTTTTAATTAAAGGAGCTGGTCTTTAGTTAAAGAAATTGGCCACTGTATATTTAATACCGACTAGAGGTGGGACGACGAATCCACAAATCCCTCGAATTTTGCTGGATTTGTGGGATTCATGGACTTGAATCCAGACATAATTTCCGAGATTCGAATCCGACGAATCCCACCGCGACGTTACGTCCCCGCACCTCCCGAGACGCTTGCTATTTGCCCAGTGGCGTCGCCAATGGGGGGCCAGGGCCCCCCCTACATCATGCTGTGCCCCCCCCCCCCCAACTGAAATGTGCCCCCATTCATTTTGACCGCTCACAGGAGTGTACATTTCTTCTAAACTGTAATCGGTATCCTCTGACATGGTCCTGCAGTTACTTTAACTTTAAATCAGCGCTCGCTCGGTAACAACTAACAGGCAGTGCAGGCGGCGCGCCTGCTCCTCCCACTAGGCGGCGCAGGCCGTGATGTCACTGTGAGCGCCACCCGCACACTGCCTGTAGGCTGTAGCCTGGCCTCTGTTACCGAAGCTAGCTCAGGAGCGGTGTAAGGTGTAAGGTACTAGTAGAGATGAGCGGCCGCTTATTTAAAGTTAAAGTTACTGCAGGATATGGATTACAGTTTAGAAATGTTACTGTCAAATGTACACTCCTGTGAGCGGCGGGGAGGGGGGATGACACTGTTATGGGGTGGGATCTGTGGATGACACTGTTATAAGGAGGGGGATCTGTGGATGACACTGTTATGGGGGGGCTATCTGTGCATGACACTGTTATAGGGAGGGGGATCTGTTGACGACACTGTTATGGGATCTGTGGATGACACTGCTATAAGGAGGGGGATCTGTGGATGACACTGTTATGGTGGGGGGGATCTTTGGATGACACTGTCATGGGGTAGATCTGTGGATGACACCTATAGCATAAGATGCTATATACGGTATGTGTCATCCACAGACCCCCCCCCCCCCCCCATAGCAGTGACATCCACAGATCCCCCTCCATAACAGTGTCATCCATAGATCCCCCTCCATAACAGTGTCATCCACAGATCCCCCTCCATAACAGTGTCATCCACAGATCCCCCTCCAAAACAAAGTCATCCACAAATCCCCCTCCATAACAGTGTCATCCACAGATCCCCATAATTTTTATGTACAGGATTCGTAGGATTCGAGGGGATCCATCCAATTTACAAATATATGTTCATCAACAGTTCTGCACGATTAATTCCAGCTGTAACAGAATGCTCCCTAGTTATCTATGCCTTGTTATCTGACAGCACCGTCGATAACATGCAAAAGATGGTCTCACCTGGGCCTATCCATCAGTAATCTAAAGTGAATTCCATTGGAAACTTTGTACATGCGCTAGTTCCTTGGACGCTTTGTAGATGCTTTGATCTGTGCATGTACAGGTCCCAGATGTAAGCGCAGGTCAAAGCCTCTACAACGAGCACAGGAGCAGTGTGGGCTTAATTTATCACTAACTCTTTAAGTACCGGGTTCCAATAGCCATAACTTTTTAATTTTCTGTTTATATAGCCATATGAGGGAATATTTTTTGCGGGATAAGTTGTATTTTTTAAGGGCACCATTTAATTTACCATGCCTGATATTGGAAAATGGGGAAAAAATTATTTGTGGGGTTAAATAAATAAAAAAGCCAAGGTTTTGGGGGTTTTGACATCACAGCGTTCACTGAGCGCTAAAAATGTTATGACGTTATTATTCTGCGGCTCAATACAAATACAGTGATACTAAACTTGTATAGTTCTTTTTTGTTTTGTTTTACTACTTGTAAAAAAACCTTTGAAGAAAATCGAAATTTTCTGTGCATCACCATTTTCTGACAGCCATAACTTTTTATATTTCCAACAACAGAGCTGTATAAAAGCTTGTTTTTGCGGGACAAACGGCTTTTCATTTTTTTTTTCCATTACGGTGTTCACCACACAGGAATTAAATAAATATATATTTTAATAGTTCAGATATTTTTTGACATGGTGATACCTCATATGTTTAGTTTTTTTATTAATATATTTTTATGTACAATAGGGATAGAGGGGTGATTTAAACTTTTAATATACATATATATATATATATATATATATTTTTTTTTTTACTTTTTATTTAATAACTTTTAGCCCCCTTATTGAGCTAGAACCTGGGATCTTTCGATCCCTTGTCCTATACACCCTGAGGCCTCTTGCACACGAACGTATTTTATTTTCGTGTAAAAAAACGAAGTTACTCCATGTGCATTCCGTTTCCGTAGGACTGTATTTCCGTTCCGCAAAAAAATAGAACATGTCCAATTATTCTCTGCATTACGGATAATGATAGTACTGTTCTATTATGGGCCAGCTGTTCCGTTTGCGGACCGCAGAAAATACATACAGTCGTGTGCAAGAGGCCTAATAGAGATCAATTAGGGTGAATAGGATTTTTACATGCTCCTTGCTGCGCTGTGCTTTGTGCATACAGCAGCAGGGAGCCTACCATGCCAGGCCTGGAAGGCTTCAGAAGCGGCTAGGCTGCCATTTCACTGCGAGGGCTCCGATCGGAAGGCAGAGGAAGCTGCATCCCTGTGCTTTACTTCACAGTTGGAGCGATCGGTGTTGAATCAGCGTTCCCTGTCATTGCGGCCATTTGTTGGCTGTATGATACAGCCAGCACCCACAGCGTATGGAGCGGGCTCACAGCAGCAGCCCGTTCCATACTTTACCTCAACCACGATGACGTAAAGCTATGTCTCAGTGGTTGAAGGGGTTAATATACACCAGTTTCCTGTATGTATGTAGTGTATTTGCAACTTTTTCAACACAACTTGTCTTGTGTGTGCTTCTCTGCTGCCTTTGACATTTTCTTGAAAAGCCACATTTATCTTCTTTTACACCAGCTTTCAGGCATAGAAGAAGACTGAAATCTACGCCAGGGACTGGAGTAGATTTCAGTTCAGACGCACAGACTGCCGAAGGCCACGTCTCATTTATGACCATTTATGTCCAAGATGGCCATTGTTGGAAACAACCCCTTTGATGGATTTCATATTTTGTGAAAGAGCTTTATTTTAGTTAGAATAGTCATCTGTTGAATTTAACATGAAACTAACTTTCTTTTCCAGGGAAAGAAACAAGTATACTTTGTTTTTCTCTTACAGAATTATATTTTGGCACGTGCAGGAACCATGAACAATTTCCATCAACACGAATTACAGGACTATGCTCAACTTGTGCTTCCATACATGGAGATTAGACAAATATGCCTTCACTTTCCTAAGTATATTATGGTTATTCAATGATTTGCTTTATGAAGCTCTTAACTGACCAAACACAAAAATTGTATTGCCCTGATCCTTTGAAGTCTTCCTTATTAAAGGGGTTGTCTCACCATGTAATATTCATTCTGTAGATCATAAAATATAAATCATATCTGTAATTTAAAGGCTGTAAAACAATTATCCAGAGTAAAGCACATTTACTTACCATGTATGTGGTGGTTAAAGCTATTTCCATTGGGCAGTGAACAGAGGATCCCTATGCAGAGAGCTGGCTGTAGGCAGAGTGACTGAGCATACCTGACCAGCAACACGCAGCTCTGTAGATGGATGTGCCCATTGCTATACACAATGAACACCAGGTGGTGCCACACTATGTAGGTAAATGTAAGAACCCTATATGTAGTTTTTAACAGCATGCAAAGGCTTACATTTTTATCATCTTTAGAATGAATATGACATGTAATGGTAGGACAACACGTTTTAGGCTACTTTCAAACTCCTGTTTTGTGCGGATCCGTTCAGATAATACAACTGTCTGCATCCGTTCAGAACGGATCCGTTTGTATTATCTTTAACATAGCCAAGATGGATCCGTCTTGAACACCATTGAAAGTCAATGGAGAACGGATCCGTTTTCTATTGTGCCAGATTATGTCAGTGAAAACGGATCCGTCCCCATTGACTTACATTGTGTGCCAGGACGGATCCGTTTGGATGAGTTTCATCAGACGGACACCAAAACGCTGTAGGCAGTGTTTTGGTATCCGTCTCAAAAGCAGAATGGAGACTGAACAGAGGCAAACTGATGCATTCTGAGCGGATACTTATCCATTCAGAATACATTAGAATGCAAACTGACGTGTACAAATGCCAGTGTGAAAGTAGCCTAAGGCTAGGTCTACACGACGACATTTGTCGCGCAACATTTTGTTGCACCAATGTCGCGCAACAATTTTTATAATGGCAGTCTATGGTGTCGCACTGCAACATGCGACATGCTGCGACTGCGACAGTCGCAGAAAATCCATTCAAGATGGATTTTTCTGCGACTGTCGCGTCGCAGTCGCAACATGTCGCATGTTGCAGTGCGACACCATAGACTGCCATTATAAAAATTGTCGCGCGACAACTGTTGCGCCCTATCTGTCGCGCGACTTTTTGTAGCGCGACAAATGTCGTCGTGTAGACCTAGCCTAAGAGGAATGGCTTGACCATGAACCAGTGATTCTAATAATTTCAAGTGACAGATTTAAAGCATCTGTTGCCATCCCACATTGGTCAAAAAAGTGCTCAGAGGTGTTGTTTGTATTGTCCAGTGCTGTTGGGGGTATATTCTTTGTCACGTTTGATAATAATAAAATCTTCAGGCCATCTAGGTAAAACAGTAACAGTTTAAAAGGTAAAATAATCCAACAAGTACAGATTTTTCAAAGGTCTACATTGTAATATTTCTCACTGACATGTACTGTATAAAGCAAATGAATCGCATCATTCATTGTGCTAGGTCAGTAGGGTCATTGGGCACATTCTCCTTAAAAAGCTTGTTTAGCCTTCCCGCAGTGGTTTTCCTTTAATGCAAGATAAGTTTGTTTCCCTTTATTACTAGGATTGGCACATTCGTCAAAGCCTTGTAATAATAAGTGGGTGAAGGCTGTTTCCCAGAGGAAGTAATTAATGATGTCATTATGACATCTTTGTAATCTACATCATTAGTCTCCATACAGGGTGGGCCTTAAAATGGAAACTCAGAGATCTTGATGGAAACCATTACATAATGACAGGCCATTTGGTTTCCCTTCCATTTTAGTCATCCGGTATAAGAACAATCTACGTTCAAATATCCTTAGTACTTTTTTATATAATGATGGAAAAAGATGTGAAGTCTTCCAGGCACATTATTACTTAATAACTTAGGGTACTTTCACACTTGTGGCAGAGTGATCCGGCAAGCAGTTCCGTCGCCGGAACTGCCTGCCGGATCCGGCAAAATGTATGCAAACTGATGGCATTTGTAAGGCTGAGTTCACACGAGCGTGACAGATTTGGTCCGGATGCGTTCAGGGTGCGTTCAGTTAAACTCGCACCATTTTGCAAGCAAGTTCAGTCAGTTTTGGCTGCAATTGCGTTTAGTTGTTCAGTTTTTTCCGCGCGGGTGCAATGCGTTTTGATGCGTTTTTCACGCGCGTGATAAAAAACGGAAGGTTTACAAACAACATCTCCTAGCAACCATCAGTGAAAAACGCATTGCATCCGCACTTGCTTGCAGATGCAATGCGTTATTAACGCAGCCCCATTCACTTCTATGGAGCCAGGGCTGCGTGAAAAACGCAGAATATAGAACATGCTGCGATTTTAAAGCATTGCAGAAGTGATGCATGAAAAAAAACGCTCATGTACACAGCCCCATTGAAATGAATGGGTCAGGATTTAGTGCAGGTGCAATGCGTTCACCTACTGCATTGCACCCGCGCGGAAATCTCGCCCGTGTGAACTCAGCCTAAGACTGATCAGGATCCTGATCCTTATGACAAATGCACTGAAATGGCGGATCCGGCATTTATTTTTTCACATTTTTCGCAGACCGGAAGGACGGATCCGGCATTCCGGTATTTTGAATGTCGGATCCGGAACTAATACATTCCTATGGAAAAATATGCAGAATCCGGCATTCAGGCAAGTGTGCGTTTATTTTTTGGGCCGGAGATAAAACCGTAGCATGCTGCGGTTTTATCTCTGTCCTGATCAGTCAAAACTACTGAACTGAAGACGTCCTGATGCCTCCTGAACGGATTACTCTCCATTCAGAATGCATGGGGATATGCCTGATCAGTTCTTTTCCGGTATAGAGCCCCTGTGACAGAACTCTATGCCGGATCTCTATAATGCACCATCTAACGAAAAATGCCACCATTTATTTTCTGTCAGCTTCATATGCAGTTTGACAGAGGATGAAATTGAAGATACACATATACAAAGGTATAGTACTGCTGTATTCAGTTACCATTCTATGGCTCTGTTAGGTGCACTGCATTAGCAAATAACCATACCATGATACAAAGTTTGTCAGTGTATGCCCCATGACAGTGATACACAGCACTTACAATCATAATATATTTGTGGTCAAGGCTCCGGGGGGAGAGTGGGAAGACGGTGTGCACGGACACGGAGGGACCTGACTTGGCTGGTGGTGTGGACTTGGCTAGTGGTGTGCCTTTAGCCACGTGACGCGGGTAGCCAAAAAAGGGGGCTAACCCAGGGAGTCTGAGCTGAATGAAGCTGAAAAAGAGGGAGGGTCGGGTGGGGCCCTGCACGATGCCGACACCAGAGGGAGGGCGTGAGCCGGCTAAATACCCTACGCCCCTCCCACAAATGCAGGCTGGGAATCCAGCCTGCTATACTTGTGGTCAAGGCTCCGGGGGGAGAGTGGGAAGAGGGTGTGCACGGACACGGTGGGACCTGACTTGGCTGGTGGTGTGGACTTGGCTAGTGGTGTGCCTTTAGCCACGTGACGCGGGTAGCCAAAAAAGGGGGCAAAACAACAATTTTAAGTGGTGTATTGTTGGGAGTTTACAGAACCAGACTGGAAAAGGCTTTGGCAATTTCGACCCGTGGATGAGGGATATAGCGGGAAAAACAGGAAGATTGCCATCGTCCCATCTTTCGTATAACGTGAGCGGGGACACCATGTTTGGAGGCTGCTGATGCGGCCCCGATTCGGAAGGAGTGTCCGGAAATGGAAGCAGCGTGGAACCCCAGACCCGAAGCTATGGAACGAATATGCCTGATGAACTGCGCGGATGTCAGTGACCGCACGGGAAAAGGCAGTAGGGGGCTATCGGGAGTTCTATTATGGAGAGAGAAGAGCAGCTGACTGAACACGGAGACTGGGCACCAAAGATTGCACGAATTGAAGTATTCGACCTGTACCGGTGGGCCGACCTGGGAGGTTTTGGAGGAAGGTAGAGAGAAAGTGAAGTGGTCTGAACTATGGTGGAGCTGGCTGATGACCGGTCCTGGGTTCCGGGCTGAGGTGCAGCAGAATTCCCCCGGCCTGAGAAACCCATAGAAGCTGAGGTAGAGAGCGGCTTTGAGGATCAAGCTTCTAAGAGGGCCAAAGGGATTACCATCTAGGGCGGCAGAAATTTTTTGGAATAATTCCCCTGTGACTGGTTGTCGGGTGGGGATGGAAGGGGGAGAGAGCTTCTGGATGCCTCTCAGAACCGCCTTGACCGCCTGGGAGGAAAAGAAGGAGGTGTGATTGGGGTGACTGATCATGTGGTGGTGTTGGATGCCCGCTAAATAAAGTCTGATGGTGTTGTGGGACAAATGGAGTTCCTTGTGGCAGTATGCCAGGAAGGCCAGAACGAAGGAGACTCTGTCCCTGTCCCCCCTGGGGTGAAGGCGGGCAAACCGCCTGAAGGTGTTCCACCCTGTTAAATAGTTCCGGGCGGAATTAGCCGAGAGAGACTTGCGTATGAGACCGTGGGCTGCGGAAATGTACTCTTCTAGTCCATGACCAGGGCTTCGAACCCCGGAGGGTTGATCCCGACTCTCCGTGCTCCCGGCATGACCTGAAAAAACAAATTAAAGTTTAACCGGGAGAGGGCATCGGCCGCGGTATTCTTCTTGCCCTCTATGTGCCTGCAGATGAGACGAAAGTTATTTAGAAGAGACAGCCAGGTGAGCCTGCGAACCAGACGCATGACCTTGGGGGAGCTGGACCTGCCCCTGGCGAGGATGTCGACCACCGCCTGGTTGTCAGTCATGAAGCACACTGGCCTGTTGCTCCATGACTGCCCCCAGACCAGAGCGGCTGCGACGATGGGATAAACTTTGAGCAGAGGGGAGGACCTGGCAGCCTCCTGGTCTGAGGAGATCTGCGCGGGACCCGCAAACCATTGATCCCCGCAAATGGCCCCGAAACCAAGAGAAGCAGCAGCATCGGAAAACACCGGGGGGGGAGGCCTCGTCCCACTGAGGAACAAAGAGAGAGATGCCATTCCAGCTGGACAAAAATAGAGACTACATGGCCAGATCCGCCAGCGCATCACGCCCGAGGTGGATGAGGGCATGTTGATCTGAGGCTGCTGGGAGGAGTCTGAGCAAGCCGGCGGTAAAAGACCTGCCTTGGGGCATGATCCTGGCGGCAAAGTTGAAAGACCCCAAAAGAGACTGGAGTTCCAACTTTGACACCGTGCGGGTGCCCACGAGCCTGGCCACAGAGTCCTTTAACTTGTTTAGTTTGTCCAGGGGGAGGCTGGCCTCCATCCTGATGGTGTCCAGGGTGATGCCCAGGAAGGTGATCACCCTGGCGGGGCCCTCGACCTTAGCTGGCGCCACTGGAACGTTCAGGCGGCTGAACAGGCTGAGGAGGCTGTCCAACCTGTCCGGGACGTGTTCGGCCTGCTCGATGAGCAGGAAGTCATCCAGATAATGGATGACCCTCGGGCAGTGGGCATGGTTGACCAAGAGCCAATGGAGCGCTTGGGCGAACTGGTCAAAGAGCCAGGGACTGCTCTTTGACCCGAACGTCAAGCGGGTGGCAAAATAATACTTTGCCCTCCATTTGATGCCGTAGAACTTCCACAGGTGAGGCAGGATAGGCAGCAATTTGAAGGCATCCGCGATGTCCGCTTTTGACAGCCAAGCTCCTGCCCCGACCTGTAGAATGAGCTCCACGGCCTCGTCCAGGGACGAGTACTGCATGGAGAACTCATCCGATGGAACCAGAGAATTTAGGCTGGGGACGCTGGATGCATGAGGAGCAGACAGGTCATAAATTAATCTTTTTTTATTGGAGGATTTTTTTGTCACCAGACCTAATGGGGCTGACCCGGTACAGGGGGAACGGGGATTCCGCAAAAGGACCGATCATGAAGCCCTTCCGCAACTCTGCCTCCAATAGAGCGTCCACCGCCCCGGGATCCGCCAGCGAGGAGAGGAGGTTGGGGCACTCATGACTGATCTGCGGAAGGGTGACTAGCCCGGTATGGAAACCCTCCGAGAAACCCTGTGTGAGAAACCGGACAAAACTGGGGTCGTGATGTTGTCGGAGGAGGGAAAGTAACAGGTCAACGTTGACCCCGCCTAGTCAGGAGCGCTTTGACGTGCGTTGAGAACAGGAGGACTGGGAATGGGCCCTGAAACAGATGGCGCAGATGTGCAAAGCCTTGCATTTATCATAGCTGCAAAAACCCAGGTTGAAGTTGTTGCAGATCTGATTTTTTCCTAGGAAAGTGATGGGACGGCCGAGTTTGTCCGTGGTGGGGTTGGGTTTCTGCGCCCCTGAGCTGAAAGTGGGCCTGGTCGGGGATGGATTGGTGACATGGGGGCACCACTCAGATGAATGGAGGACTGATTGGCAGCTGGCGCAGGCTGGGGATTTTTGCCCGGCGAAGTGCCTGCAAAAGATCTCCATATCCAACACTGCCCAGTTGGTAACATGCTGGTGCTGGAGGAAAGCCGCTGCAGCTTTGGCAGAGAAGGACCGGTGATACTCATAAAAGGCGGTACCGCCATATCTGTAACCCAGCTCGGTGACCTTGTACATGTATGTGTCCAATTCTGCCCTGCGGTGGGGATGAATGGAGCACACTATGTCCCGGTACAGGCTGAAGGTCAGCAAAAATTCGGGGATGGACAGCTTCTTGTTGAGGCGGACATCCTTGGACCTCAGCACCACTGACACATCACCACAGGCGATTGTCCGGTTCTCGACCGTGTCATGAGTAGAGATTAGGATGGCGGCCAAATTTATGTCCTTTCCTGCCAGGATATCCCGCCTGATGTTCTCTGGCACGAAGAACGCGGGGGCGATGTCCGGAGAGACCAGACTTGTACCTGGGACGTTGGCTTGGGAAGTGGAAGGAATGGCTTCGGCCTCTGGCGGAGGAGGAGGCGTAGCGATCTTGCTCTCGACGGCCTGAAGCCTGGAATCAATGTGTGATATCGAAGACGCGAGATTATTGATGGTCGCGTGGAGTTGGGTCAGGGAGAGCTGGATGGTCGACATGGAGACCAGTTCTTCGGAGGCTCCGGGAGGTTCGGGAGTGCCGGAAGATTCGGGAAAGAGCAGACGATATAGTTCCGCCTTTCGTGCAGATGCCGAGTGGCGGATCCCCTTCTTCCTCAGTTCAGCGATCATTTTGGGGATGGTCCAATGCCTATAAGATGCGCGGCTGCCTGCCTCGGAGACTGCTGACTCAGGGATGGAAATCGAGTCCTCAATGTCCGAGACGTGAGACATGTTGCACGAAGAAAACCGGACCCTGAAGCCTCAGAAGGTTTTGGGTGGAAAAATTGTTTTGAAACCTGGGAGCAACTGAACCAAAACTCGGGCAGGTCCGTGAGGAGGGTGAACTTCACACCCTGCGAATCTGATATTGGTGAGTGAGGAAAAAACAATTTTATCTGGTACCTGCGGGGGAGAGGTACCCCAACATGTGCTGGCCAGACGAAACTTACGTGGTGATGAAACCGGAAGAAAGAACCTTGGAGGTGGCAGACCGAAAACGTAAGAATGCTGAAACGATATCAGGCGATGGAAGGACAACCTGAAAAAAAAAAAAAAAAGAAACGAAAAAACCGAGCGGCCTGAGCGTATCAGGTAGTGAGGAACATGACCTGGCGTGACCAAGTGAACGAAGATCGCCGGGCCCTGAACACGACCGAGAGCCGAGACGCGTCTGGAACCGAAGCCCCGACTGGCTGCCAGTGTGGAATTGACCAATGTGGCAGGCAGTGAGGAGACATGACCCGTGCGTGATGGCAATGGCGAGCAACAGGCGCCAAACGAGACAGATAAAGACGTCTGAACTGACCGTGATAGGTGCACCTGTGGAAAGGGAGAAAGATGGAACAGGACAGTAAGAATGGAAAGTGACGAGAAGTGAGGTGCCGACCCCAAGAATGACCCTGAAACGATGAACAGGTCACCAACATGACTGACCAAACGGGACATGAACCACACGTAACAGGAGGGAGGACATGACGAAGGATTGACCAGTGAGAGGCCGTGACGAGAACCTGAACGTATCAGGCAGAAAAAAACAAAAACAGAAAACCCGAACGTGTCAGGCGGACAGACACGAACACGGAGACCTGAACGTACCAGGCAGACGGACACGGACACGGAAACCTGAACGTATCAGGCAGACGGACACGAAAACGGAAACCTGAACGTATCAGGCAGACAGACACGAAAAACGGAAACCTGAACGTTTCAAGCAGACAGACATGAAGACGGAAATCTGAACGTATCAGGCAAACAGGCACGAAGACGGAAACCTGAGCGTATCAGGCTGAAAGCCCACAGAGCAACCTGAACGTATCAGGCAGGAGGACGTGGAGGCAATCCTGGACATTTGGAGACCTTGACGGATCAAGGTGGGCGGACAAACTGAAAACAAACCCCGGACGAAACAGGCAACCGGACCTAAAAAGGAACTTGACCGTGTTAGGAGATTGGACAGGCAGTGAGCCTGGACGTGACAGGCGATAGGACACGGAGAGAAACATATATGCAAGACAGGAAGAGAAACCACCTGGACGGAGAGAAGATGGCGGCAAGGGTAACCAGAACAGGAGCGGACACTTTTTTTTTTTTTTTTTTTTTAAGTGACCCTGCATGAAAAAACACCTGTGAGGGATGCTGGTGGAGGAACCGGGAGTGGGCGTGGGAGCAAATGAATGGTGTAACCCCATACTACCACAATGAAAGTCTTGATTCCATTTATACCTGTATTTTGTCGTTCATACACAAGTTTGTTGTCAGTTGTCAGATCTCCACTACTGGAAAAGTGAAAGCGTCAGGAATTTGGATAGTTTTATGTACGGCCCAGTAGCCCACGGGGCGGGTTTAGAGATGTAGCTGAGCCGATGGGGTCATTTGTTGATTCAGATGATGCCGTACACAGCACACTGCGCCAAATTACAATCTCAGCTCTGCTTGCTTAGGTGTGTACAGTGGGTGTTTCCTAATAGTGTTATGCTGTTTCTCATGCCCCGTATCCCATGTCTTGGTGGTGGTTCTCATTGCCGTCCTCTTGATGGGTCTGCATATGAGCCAGAAACACACAGAGACGGTAGGAAGCAAATGAATGGGTGGAGCTTCCGGGATAGCGCATGCCGATGCGTTCCACCGTGGAACGCATCGGGGAGGTAGTGGAGGCGGTGCGGGGGGCGCGCGGCGAGCGCTGCAGAAGAGACGCGCTGACGGGGGAAGCAGAGCCGGAGGTAGTCGCCCGGAGATGTAGCGTGGCGGTGAAGCAAGCTGAAGGCACTTACCAACGAGAGACCGCCGCACGGGAGAAGCGCGCCTCTGCCTCGTCGCTCTAGCCGGAACCGGAAGTCGCACTCGGATGACGTCGCCGTAATCCGAGGAGCCCTGTACGATGCCGACACCAGAGGGAGGGCGTGAGCCGGCTAAATACCCTACGCCCCTCCCACAAATGCAGGCTGGGAATCCAGCCTGCTATACTTAGTGCACTCTCAGTACTGATTTTATGTCTGTAAGTTATTAAAAAGTTCAATACTGGGTAATTACATGCTGTGATTATTTAATGTGACTACAGAAAACAAAAAATGGTGTAAATCTGCATTTATGATATACAATAAAAGATATTTACTGCAAGTCTTGTGCAATGTGAGTTGATTCTACAAAAATCACTGTAATTGAAAAAAATGTACAAAAAAATGCAGAAAGCAGCTTTGCTCTGTCAGAGATGCAGGGATGTGTCATTCCTGTGGGACAGAATCAAGGTTAGCTGAAGTGACTCTGGGAAAATCAGCCTAATCAGGAAATATCAGACATTGTGGGATGTGTTGGTTTTATGGTATCCACCCTCACTGGTTTCCTGTTATTGTGGTAATATCCACCAGTGTATGGCTATATTGTCAGAGTCTGGGCACTCAAACTCTGGCCTCTTCATCTGTCAAGCAAGACCTAAGAATTGTAAAGGGATTCTACAGGGAGTAATTCTACTACATTCAAGACTTTAACCCTTTAAGGACTGGGCAATTTTCTGTTTTTGTGTTTCCCTTCTAGAAGCCATAACTATTTTATTTTTCTGTTTACATACCGTATGAGGGCTTGGTTATTCGGGACAAGTGGTACTTTCTAATGGCATAATTTAATATTGCATGCAATGTAGTGGGAAGCTGGCAAAAAATTCAAAGGGGTGGAATTGGAAAAAAGAAGCAATTCCACCATAGTTTTATGGGTTTCGTTTTTACGGCATCCCCTATGCCGTAAACCTGACCTGTTAACTTTACTCTCAGGGTCAGTACGATTGGAGTGATACCACATTTGTATATTTTTTCTTGTGTTTTAATGCTTAAAAAAAACAACTTATTTTTGTTTTGCATCGCCATATTCTGTCCCTCATAACTACAGAGCTGTGTGGGGCTCATTTTTTTTTTGGGGACAATCTGTCGTTTTTATTGATACTTTTTTGGCGTGTGTATGCCTTTTTTTATCACTTTTTATGAGGTGAAGTGATGAAATAATGAAGAATTTTGACCATTTAGATTTTTCCTCCTTTACACTGTTCACATTTTAATAGTTTGAGTGTTTTGGGATGTGGAGGTGTAAATAAGCTTTATTTTATTTTTTCCCACTGTTTATTTTTATTATAGGGAAATGGCGGTGAATTGATCTCAGCTCGGAGAAGCTGTTTTGGCACCAACAGCACAGTGCTCCAAGGGAAAGGCACCTCAGATGCTGTGGTCACCAAGTCATCTGAGGGATTAAATGCCTGCAGTCGGCATTATAGCAGATTACAGATATTTGCCCCGGGCCTCTGCTGTTAAAAATGCGAGCGCAGCAGGCACCATTTATAAACTCCACATCTCATTTATAAAGTACAACCCCAATTCCCAAAAAGTTGGGGCGCCATGTACAATTTAAAATAATGTAAATAAAACCAAATGCAATGATTTGCAAATCTCATAGACCCATATTTTATAGATCATGGAACACATATCAGATGTTGAAAATGAGACATTTCATGATTGATGGGAAGTGAGAGGAACAATTATTGGGATTTTGGGAGAAGAATGTTGTTCCATTATTGTCTCATGTAGATTCTAGCCCTGGGTCTTCTTGGCCAGATATTTCATTTCATGATGCGCCAAATGTTTTCTAGTTGTGAAAGAGCTGGACTGCAGGCAGACCAGTTCAGCACCTGGTCTACCCGGATGCAGTATGTGGTTTACCGTCATCTTGCTGTAATATGCAAGGCCTTTCCTGAAAGAGACATTGTCTGGATGGGAGAATATGTTGTTTTAAACCCTCTATATACTGTCCAGCATTGATAGTGCCTTTTTCTGATGTTTAAGCTGTCCACACCATAGGCACTAATGCAACCCCATAGGATGAGAGATGAAGGCTTTTGAACTGTGTGCTGATAACAAGCTGGATGGTCCCTCTCCTCTTTAGTCTGCAGTATACGGCATCTGTGGTTTCCAAAAAGAATTTCACATTTTGATTCATAAGACCACAGAACAGTTTTCCATTTTGCCTCAGTCCATTTTTAAATGAGCTCTGGCCCAGGTAAAATGGCAGCATTTTTGGATCGTGTTGACATGTAGCTTCTTCTTTCATGATACAGCTGTAACTTGCATTTGTGGACTGCACAGCAAACTGTGTTCACAGACAATGATTTCTGAAAGTGTTCCTGAGCCCATGCAGTGATTTCCAATAGAGAATCATGCCTGTTTTTAAAGCACTGCTGTCTGAGGGCCGTAGATCACGAGCATCCAATATTGTCATGTCGGCCTTGTCCCTTGCGCACAGGGATTTCTCAAGATTCTCTAAATCTTGGTTGGCTTTGCAAAGTCTTCGCAATTTTGTTTTGAGGAACATTTTTCTCAAATTGTTCCACAATTTTTAGTTGCTGGTTTTCACAGATTAATGAATTGCTTCTGAGAGTCTCTGCCTCTCTAACATGCTCTTTTGATACCCAGTCATGTGACTTAGTAGCAAATTGCTCTTCCAGTTGCTTTTCTATTAGTACCACTTTTCCAGCCATATAATGCCCCGCCCCAACTTTTTTTAGATGTGTTTCTGCCATCAATTGTCATAAATTTTTTCATGAAATTGTAAAATGTCTAATTTTCATGTGTTCTATTGTGAATAAAATGTGGGTCTATGAGATTTGCAAATCATTGTATTCTGGTTTTATTTACCATACATTCTTTTAACAGCTTACGCACCGCCCCCAACTTTGTTGGAATTGGGGTTGTATACTAGTAAGTATTTGCGGTGTGAAACATTAGGAATTCTGATTATTACTTAGAATTGGTGGTAAAAAAAAATATTCAAAAGGAAAACAAGTCAAAACAATCGCTATAGTAAAAGTGCAAATAATGTATTTAGGTAGCAAATGTATTGTGCTCCCACTTTGTTCCATACATTTGATTGTTGAAGGTGCAGATGCTGAACCCTCAACAATTATCACTAAAAGAAAGCTGCAGAGAGCCACAAATATTCCCTGCAGTATATGGTACCCATTGAAATGAATAGGCTGCCTTGTTCCCTACAGGGCCATGTCGACTGTGCAATGGCTCTCCACTTTATTCTACAAAAGGGAGTTTAAACCACGGGACCGCTTCTATGATGTCCGCATGCTCTAATAGTCCAGTTAGGAGAGCCCCTGTTGGCTACAAATCACAGAGCCACTGCACCGTTGAACACATCCCAAGTTTCACTTAGAATATTGTTGTACTGCAATACTAAATAAATGTTGGAAGTGATTTACACAGGCCACTCCTGGCCAGGGCCGGCGTCAGAACCCGGCTATCCTGCTCTATGCCTTATTGCACATACTGAAATTAAAATCTGGTTACAGCTGTTCAGATCTTAACCACATTAAATATTTGGGGTGAGTTGAAAGGATGACAAAAACTCTGCCTGAGCATCCCAGCCTCCTTCACAGACAACAGAACGTTCTTTTACTTTATGTGGTATATAGTATGTACTACAAAGTGTCTGTAGAGAGCATGAATATCATTTCCACAGGTGGTCGGGGCAGGCATACTATAAAAGGACATAGCTACAAATTCTTGTTTGTTTCATGGACAATTAGAACAAGACACAGTTTTATGTGGGATTTGTCTTGGATGTCTGAGTTGTTTCTCATCAAGAAAAATGAATGTAGGAAGAGTTCTGTTACCACTTCCTCTTTTTGTTTCAGAAACTTTGCCAAATGAAAAAATGACTCAGTTAAAGTTTTTTTTTGAGAGTTCTCTATTTTCTGGAAAGGTCATCAGTATCTGATTATGGGGGTCCGACTCCCAGGACCCCCACTGATATGCTGTTTGAGAAGGCACCAGCACTCGCTGCTTAGCCTACGCCATGTGAAGTCATGTTCATCCGGTCACATGGCCTAGGTGCAGCTCAGCTCCACTAAAGTGAACAGTGTAGGACCCTGTGCTTGGTGAGCTGAGAGAAGGCCCTGGTGCTACTGCAAGCTCTGGTGCCTTCTCAAACAGCTGACAGGGGTTCCGGTTGTCGGACCTCCATGATCAGATACTGATGACCTATTCAGAGAATAGGTCACCAGCATAAAAGTCTCGGAGGACAGTTCATCAGTATAAAAGTCTTGGAAAACTTTAAATGGGAGCTGAGCTGCAGTAATCAGGTATAGCTACTATACAGAGGACGAAGCTGTCTGCATTCAGTCTTGTCCACTAATGTAATTTCCGGTGCCAGTGGAGAACAGCCGATTGATGAGGGTGCTGGACCCCCACTGATGTGATACTGATGGTCTGTCCTAATGATAGATCATCAATATCTAGACTCCAGAAAACCCCTTTAAAGTTATTTCCAGACGTACAAAATAGAGATGAAATTATTTAACACCACCTTCTCTTCTAGGGACATACAATAAAGCCAGGGTAAACTACTGCTGGTAAAGAAGACCTTGTCACCACAAAATGCAGTGTAATCTGCGGGCTGCATGTTATAGAGCAGGAGGTGCTGAGCAGATTGGTATATTGTTTTATGGGAAAAGATTCAGCAGAGGTTTAAATGTATAAGGCTACTTTCACATCTGTGTTTTGCTGAACCCTTTTAAAGAGGACCTTTCATCTGTTTAGCCCTAGTCTAATTAGGGTCTTACCTTATAGGGCAGCCCCAACTGATGTCATCGCACTTTTTTTTTCTTGGTTATACTAGGCGGAGCTCTTCTCCCTGGCTGTAAGCGCATCCAATCAGAGCTCCTCTCTTTGAGAGAAAAAAAAAGTGCGATGACATCAGTGGGGGCCGCCCTATAAGGTAAGACTAGGGTTAAACAGATGAAAGGTCCTCTTTAAGATCCGTCACTGGATCTTAAAACCGCAGCACAACGATTCAGTTTTCTCCCTATTAATTTTCAATGGGGACAAAAATGAACGAACTTGAATGGAGTGGACCAGAATGCATTCCGTACTGTTGCGTTCACATGGCGCACACAAAAACGCTGCAAGCATGTGTGCATCATGGGATACTGAGCAAGACAGATCTGTCATAAAACACTATGTAAGTCAATGGAGATGGATCCGTTTATTTGGACACAAAAAATCTGTCTTGTTCATTTTGGAAATAACACAACCGGATCCAGATGGTTGAATTATTGAACGGATGCGTTTTTGCTGATCCCCTGATGAATCCAGCAAAAACGCAGATGTTAAAGTAGCCCTAAAGGGACACTGACAGGCCCAATAACCATAATTAGCTGTACATATCCATGCACAGGTCTTCTAATGTGCATTAAAAACATATAAGTATACCCTCTGTCCACATTATGAATACAGTTAACCCACGTTTTATAACCTGAAGTAATCGCTGTTCTTTCTGCCCAAGGGGCGGGGTTTCAGCTCCACTTGCGCCCAGCCAGCATCAGCCCAACCGCCGTTTTTGAAGCGCCGCCCAGCTCATCAATATTCACTTAGCTGGGCGGCTTCTGCAGTCCCCGACCTTCTGAGATCCGGCGCATGCCTAATAGAAAGCTATGGGCATCGGACGCAGCCCGGCACCCATAGCTTTCTATTGGGCATGCGCCGGATCTCGGAAGGTCGGGGACTGCAGAAGCCGCCTAGCTAAGTGAATATTGATGAGCTGGGCGGCGCTTCAAAGCGGCGGTTGGGCTGATGCTGGCTGGGCGCAAGTGGAAGCTGAAACCCCGCCCCTTGGGCAGAAAGAACAGCGATTACTTCAGGTTATAAAACGTGGGTTAACTGTATTCATAATGTGGACAGAGGGGATACTTATATGTTTTTAATGCACATTAGAAGACCTGTACATGGATATGTACAGCTAATTATGGGTATTGGGCCTGTCAGTGTCCCTTTAAATACAAGTTTTACTGAATATTTTCCTACAAAGCTATATATCAATCTGCTCAGCTCCTCCTGCTCTATAACCTGCTGCCTGCAGATTGCACTGCATTTCATGGTGACAGGTTCTCTTGAAATGAGAAAGTCAGTTTTCAATGCTCATAAGTAAAGGACTGTTTAATATGTGATCTGAAAGTGTTCGGCATCTCAGAAGTGTGAATCAAGTGATATCATTGATACAGAGGTCTGAATGTCTGAGGTTGATGTTTTTCACTTTCACGTGCAGAATGCTAAACAAGCATACTGTAGTTTGTGGATAAAGGCAAGAAGAAGTCTCGCAGATGCTATGGAGCCCATGGGAAGGAGGACACAAACTAAACAGCTTTCCTCCACAGAATACCCACTCCTCAATCACAAATAATTAGTAAAAATAGCTGGAAAAAAGATGAGTACAGACAAGTATCCTGTATGAGGACTGGAGTAGAAACTCCATATCATATTTGATTATGGAACGTATCATTATTTTGTCAATGTACTTATCTTTTTTCTTACTGGTGCAATTGTGAGGTAAACTATTCTGTATGTAAACAAAGGAGGATATACTACACACAACCAGGAAGACCTAGCATAAGACTAAATCGGACTAAACAGAGCAGGCGTATTTTTAGTATTGCAGGACACCTTGTGGACATAAGTGGAATTTACTGGGTGCAAATCATGGTGACATAGAAAGCCTCTACTGTTCAAAAAAACCTAAAAAAACCTGAGGGTTGTCTCTAGTTCGCCAAAGACCATCTGGATTCCCTTTCCTGCAACTGCATATTATCTGAACGGGGATCTGACCAGCTCGTGGCTGCTTATATCATACTTCCAACCAAATAGTAAAAACTGACTGTGCTCCTTTGTATTCAGTCACTATAGAAAATATTTGGTACAGACTCAGCAATTATGATACAGAGTTCTACCTTTGGAGTAAAAGCATGGTTACATGCCGCTAGGAGAACCATCACCGCTGTGGTCAGTCATTGGGGACCGCAGGACTGCTAAATGGAGCCACGGAGCCGCAACAGAGCATTAGGGAGCAGAGGAGGATGAGTTCTTCAGCACACAGAGAACACTGCTAGCAAAAGTTACAAATGGCTAAAAGCTGCATGTATACATCCTTCCTTTCCATTACTAAGGACTGAAAGTGTCCCAGCACAGGTGATGAGGGGAAATGTTCACAAGTTATCCTTTTAGGAATCTGTTTTTGGTTGACATAAAATAGTATCAGTACAAATAATGTACTTTACTAGACATATTATATGCAATACGGTGATGCAATGCATATGTACTGTAGCTGTTATTTGAATCTGCCATGAAAAGGGTTAATTAGAATGCTTTTTTCAGGGCTGACCAATTACCAGACCTTTGGCTGCATATTTTCCGGCGTGGAAGATACATGCCATGACACTGTGCTATTCATTTTCATGAAGACGTCATTAGTGAACCGTGACCTGTTACGCCTGCTCTCCATTTACAGGATTGGCTGCTCAGATTTTAATTGAATGTCAACCATTAGTCACAAAATATGATTCATACTTTTAGTATAGTTTTGTATTTCCTCATCTTGTGTTTCCTCATCTTGCCTACAGAACTATTAGTACTTGAAAGTGCTTGACAGTACATGAAGTGAAAGTTTACTTTGCAGTAAATTTAAAGGAAGTTTGTCGGCAGTTTGGGGCCCTTAGACCGCTTGCAGAGAAGAGATACGGATTAGGTCCGGATGAGTTCAGTTAAAAATGCACGATTTCGCAAGCAAGTTCATTCAGTTTTGCCTGCGATTGCGTTCAGTTGTTCAGTTTTTATTGCGCGCGTGCAATGCGATTTAGGCCTCATGCACACGACAGTGCTTTTTTACTGTCAGTGATTTGGCTTCAGTGGTCCGTGTCCGATTTTGCTTCAGTTGTGTTAATGAAGGTTAATGAAAAGTGTTAATGAAGGTTAATGAAAAAAAGTGTTAATGAAGGTTAATGAAAAGTGTAATTTTATTGCCCCAAGGTCTTGTAGAAAAAAACGGACACGGACGCGGACACGGATGACATACCAGTTGTGCATCCGTTTTTTTTTAGACGGACCCATTGACTTGAATGGGTCCGTCCTCCGTTTTCCACTGACAAGAATAGGACAGGTTATATTTTTTGGACGGACTGGAATCACGGATCACGGACGCGGAGATAAAACGGAGGACTATTAGTTTTTTTTCACAGCTCCATAAAAATGAATTGGACCTCCGCTAAACTGAAAAATGACGGAACGGATGCACACAACGGTCGTGTGCATGAGGCCTTAGGCTACATGCACACAACCGTATTTTGTTTCCGTGTCCGCATCAGTATGTTCGTTCCGTTGCGCCGCAAAAAAAGAATAGTGCATGTCCTATTTTTTTCTAGTTTGCGGACAAAGATAGCATTATTACAATGGATCCGCAAAAAAAAAAACGGATGCTATACGGAACGTCAGCAATTTGCAGACCGCAAAACACATACGGTCGTGTGCATGTAGCCTTAGGCCTCTTTCACACGGGCGTTGCGGGGAAATGTGCGGGTGCGTTGCGGGTAGAGTTGTTGCGATACCAAATTTTTGATTCGGTTTCGATACCATGAAAAAGTATTGCGATACTCGATACCATTCGATACCACGCGAAAAAAATAAACCAAAAAAGCCACGTGCATTCCGCATTTTTAAAAATGGCGAATCGCGCAGTTTTTATTTATTTTTTTATGTTTCGGCATTCACCACCTAGATTTTTTTTTATATTTTAATAGTTTGGACTTTTCTGACGTGGCGATATGTAATATGTTTATTATTTATATATTTTATATGTGAAATTGGGAAAAGGGGGTGATTTATACTTCATATTTTGGTGGGGGGTTTTTTTTACTTTTTTTTTTTTTACACTTTTTATTTAATAACTATTTCCCCCCTTAGGGGCTAGAACCTGGGATCTTTCATCCCTTGTCCTATTCACCCTGATAGATCTCTATCAGGGTGAATAGGACTTCACACTGTCCCTGCTGCTCTGTGCTTTGTGCACACAGCATCAGGGATGTTACCATGGCAACCAGGGCTTCTGTAGCGTCCTGGCTGCCATGGTAACCGATCGGAGCCCCAGGCTTACACAGCTGGGGCTCCGATCAGAAGCTGCCACTGCACCACCAATGAGGGGGAGGGGAGAGGACCCTGTGCCCACTGCCACCAATGATTTTAATACTGGGGGGTTGAGAGGGGCCGGCGCACTGTGCCACCAATGATTTTAATGGGATGGGGGGTTGAGGGGGGGCACACTGCACCACCAATGATAATTACCCCTTTATACAGGAGGCGGGTACTGGCAGATCAGCGGCAGTTAACCCCTTAGGTGCCGCACCTGAGGGGTTAACTGCCGCTGATCGCAGCTCCCTGTCAGGGGCAGGGTGCCGGCAATGCGATTCTGCTGCCGTCACCCGCCTCCTGTATTGTGTTAAAGACTGACTACTTTATATGGGACTCCAGACTTTCACTATCAGGTCACACAGAGCGGCGTCCAGCGATGTCCCAGCACTCACCATTAGTCCTGGGCGCCGCTCCGTTCGCCCGCAGTGCCCCATTACTGTCTCCTCTCCTGCTCCACATGCTGCTGATTACTATCGGAGCGATGGGAGGAGACATCAGCTTCACTAGTGGGCGTTCCTTCTCCCTGGCTGTAGCGCTGTCCAATCGCAGCGCAGGGAGAAGGAACGCCCACTAGTAAAGCTGATGTCTCCTACCATCGCTCCGATAGTAATCAGCAGCATGTGGAGCAGGAGAGGAGACAGTAATGGAGCACTGCGGGCGAACGGAGCGGCGCCCAGGAATAATGGTGAGTGCTGGGACATCGCTGGGCGCCGCTCTGTGTGGGAATAGTCCTATCATTGGTGGCTCAGTGCGCCCGCCCCTCTCTTCTCATTGGTGGCAGCGGCACAGGGGGAGGGAGGACAGCTTCCTTCTCCCTGTCCTGCTGAGAGAACATGAGCGCGCCGATAGCAGCGCGCTCATGTTCAGAGATACTAGACTGTGCAGAAGCGCAGCCCAGTATCGAAAAAACTGAAATCCCGGTATCGTATCGATACCGGGACAAAAGTATCGATTGGGTATCAAAATTTCGATACCCGCAACAACCCTAGTTGCGGGAACATGCGCCATTTTTCGGCGCGAGTGCAAAACATTGTAATGCGTTTTGCACTCGCGTGAGAAAAATCGGCATGTTTGGTACCCAAACCCGAACTTCTTAACAGAAGTTCGTGCTTGGGATCGGTGTTCTGTAAATTGTATTATTTTCCATTATAACATGGTTATAAGGGAAAATAATAGCATTCTGAATACAGAATGCATATTAAAATAGCACTGGAGGGGTTAAAAAAAATAATAAAATAATTTAACTCACCTTAATCCACTTGATCGCACAGCCGGCATCTCCTTCTGTCTTCATCTTAGCTGTGTGCAGTAACAGGACCTGTGGTGACGTCACTCCGGTCATCACATGATCTTTTACCATTGTGATGGATCATGTGATGGACCATGTGATGACCAGAGTGACGTCACCACAGGTGCTTGTTGCTACACAAAGCTAAGATGAAGACAGAAGGAGATGCCGGCTGCGCGATCAAGTGGATTAAGGTGAGTTAAATTATAATTGGTTTTTTTTAACCCCTCCAACGCTATTTTACTATGCATTCTGTATTCAGAATGCTATTATTTTCCCTTCTAACCATGTTATAAGGAAAAATAATAATGATTGGGTCTCCATCCCGATCGTCTCCTAGCAACCGTGCGTGAAAATCGCACCGCATCCGCACTTGCTTGCGGATACTTGCGATTTTCACGCAACCCCATTCATTTCTATGGGGCCTGCGTTACATTAAAAAACGCAGAATATAGAGCATGCTGCGATTTTCAAGCAACGCACAAGTGATGCGTGAAAATCACTGCTCATGTGAACAGCCCCATAGAAATGAATGGGTCGGGATTCAGTGCGGGTGCAATGCGTTCAATTCATGCATCGCATCCGCGCGGAATACTCACCCGTGTGAAATGGGCCTTAATGTGTTTTTCACACGCGTGATAAAAAACTGAAGGTTTACAACCAACATCTCTTAGCAACCATCCGTGAAAAACGCATCGCATCTGCACTTGCTTGCAGATGCAATGCGATTTTCACGCAGCCCCATTCACTTCAACGCACAAGTGATGCATGAAAAACAAAGCTCATGTACACAGACCAATTGAATTGAATGGGTCCAGATTCAGTGCGGGCGCAATGCGTTCACATCACGCATTGCACCCGCGAGGAATACTCGCTTGTGTGAAAGGGGCCTTATTGGTGACCGGGAGAATGGAACAGATACGCAATGCATTTGTGAAATGTTCAGACTCTTTCACTTTTTTACATTTTGTTATGTTGCAGCCTTGTACTAAAATAAAAAAAATTATGTTTTCCACCATAATTCTGCACTCAATACTCCATAGAGAAAGTGTACGTGAACAGAATTTTAGACATTTTTTTGCAAATTTATTTAAAAGGAAAAAAAAAAAATTGCTCTGGGGTCCCCCATTTCTTTCGATCATCTCTGAGAGGTACTTTATTGTTAGGTACTTTATTCAAGAATTATACATGATTTCTTATGTTTGTGATTGTTTTGTCCACTTTGCAAAGATAGAATCTTGTCCTTGCTTGGATCTAACCTTACTGTAGATCTGTGCTTCGTGAGAGTCACATAGATTATTGTCTAGGACCCTCAGGGCTTATAGTTTCACATGTATAGTAATATAGTTGATACATCAAATCTTGTCTGTGCAGCCTTTTTTATGAGTTGCTTTGCTATATGGTTATGTGTATCGTGTGTAGCAGCTCATTTAACTTTTTTTTTTCTCTAATGTTGTGGTGCCCGTCCACCTCATATATTGTATGGTATTGCAACTCAGACCTATTTAATTCAGTGTGGGAAAACTGTAATACCAGAGACAGTTGATAGGCAGGGGTGATGCTGTTCATGGAAAAACGCAAACCCCAACTCCTAAACATAGTAAGTAAACAAGCACACACACAGCACATCCACTGTCTCCACAGCACGCAGATGGCACGGTTAAAGCGGTACAACACACAAGGATATTTGTCCATGTGGTGTCTGTCACTCACACCAAAGCCAATAAAGCCCTGTCCTCAGCTGTGCATTCCAAACACAATGGGGCATATTTACTAAAGTAAACCCTATTTATGAGACACTGTGTCATCTCAGCTTAGATGCTCACTAAAACAGCTCTACCTACCCGCTACAGCTTCACAACTGACTTGTGCACTATAACACACATAAATGGAAATATTGTCAATTATATTTTTTTCTACCTTTAACATCTCAAGGACCAGCCTATTTTCCTTTTTGTATTTTCATTATTTGTTCCCCGTATTCCAAGACCCATAACTTTTTTACTTTTCTATTCACACAGACTTAAAGGGGTTCTGCACTTTCTTTTAACTGATGATCTATCCTCTGGATAGATCATCAGCTTCTGATCGGCGGGGATTTGACATCCAGGACCCCCGCCGATCAGCTGTTTGAGAAGGCAGCAGCGATCCAGCAGCACCGCGGCCTTCTCACTGTTTACCGCCGGCCCACTGACGTCACGACTAGTATCAACTAGAGTGGGCGGGGCTAAGCTCTGTTCCATTATGGAAGGGCTTCATTAGTACAGAAGAACCGGGAAGCGGTGAAGGATCTGTACTCACCACTTCCTGGTCCTCGGCTCGGCTATTGGCTGTGCAGGGCTGCGCACAGCATGAGGTCTCTCTGTGACCTCACACTGTGCGCCGCTATACACAGCCAGCCGACAGCAGAATGAAGAGGATCGCGATGGTGACCAGGAGCAGGAGAGGTAAGTGTTTTTTTTATTTTATTTTATTTGCACTGGGGGCTGATGGCTGACCCGAGGGACATGGGGCAGACATGAGGGGCTAATGGGGGGTTGATGGCTGACCTGAGGGGCTAATGGGGGGCTTATGGCTGACACGAGGGGCTAATGGGGGGCTTATGGCTGACATGAGGAGTTATTGGGGGCCTATGGCTGACATGAGGGGCTAATGGGGCGCTTATGGCTGACATGAGGGGCTAATGGGGCGCTTATGGCTGACATGAGGGACATGGGGCAGACATGAGGGGCTAATGGGGGGTTGATGGCTGACATGAGGGGCTAATGGGGGGCTTATGGCTGACATGAGGGGCTAATGGGGGTTTATGGCTGACATGAGGGGCTAATGGGTGCCTATGGCTGACATGAGGGGCTAATGGGGCGCTTATGGCTGACATGAGGGGCTAATGGGGCGCTTATGGCTGACATGAGGGGCTAATGGGGGGCTTATGGCTGACCTGAGGGGCTAATGGCTGACATGAGGGGCTAATGGGGCGCTTATGGCTGACATGAGGGGCTAATGGGGGGCTTATGGCTGACATGAGGGGCTAATGGGGGTCTATGGCTGACATGAGGGGCTAATGGGTGCCTATGGCTGACATGAGGGGCTAATGGGGCGCTTATGGCTGACATGAGGGGCTAATGGGGCGCTTATGGCTGACATGAGGGGCTAATGGGGCGCTTATGGCTGACATGAGGGGCTAATGGGGGGCTTATGGCTGACATGAGGGGCTAATGGGGGGCTTATGGCTGACATGAGGGGCTAATGGGGGGCTTATGGCTGACATGAGGGGCTAATGGGGGCTTATGGCAGACATTGGAGGGGTTTATGGCTGACATTGGGGGCTGATAGATGGCTAAAGGTTTGGGGGTTTATCTGAGCCATTGGGGGTCTGATTGCTGGTCTGACCTGAGGTGTAATGAAAAATGTTGTTTTCTTATTGTTCTCCTCTAAAACTAGGTGCCTCTTATAGGGCGAAAAATACGGTACAGTGCAGCAGAGACCAGTGCAGCAGAGACCATAGTCAGTTTATATAGTCGTTATATAGTGTCATATATTTTAATATGCACCTTGTGCTTTGTTATGCGTGTGAATCAGTCAGCCCCGCCCACCCCCTCATGCACAAGACCATTTGTATTTTGCGGTCCGCACAAAATATGGATGATGTCTGTGTGCATTCCGTATTTTGCGGAACGGAACAGCTAGTCACTAAAAGAACAGTACTAACCTTGTCTGCAATGCGGACAATAATAGGACATGTTCAATTTTTTTGAGGAACGGAAATACGGACATACGGAAACAGAATGCACAAGGACTAACTTCTGTTTTTTTTGCGGACCCATGGAAATAAATGGCTTCGTAAACAGTCCGCAAAAAAAAACGTAACGGAGACTGAAAGAAAAAATACGTCCATGTGCATGAGCCCTTATTGCCATCAAAGTAACAGAAACCATGGCACAATTTCGATGAAACCCTTCATTAGACTGTTAGCAGTAGTTTGGATCTGTCATACATTAAAAACCAGAACGGCGTTGAGGCAGCACGATTACTGCTATCAAAGTCACATAATCTTGACGGAACCCATCATTAGTCTGTTGGGAGCAGCTGCATCCATTGTATGATGAAACCAGCACGGTGTTGTGATTTTTATCATCGATGGAGGCCACAGCACAGGTGTGAACAGGGGACTGGGTGCCAGTGTGACCATCAGAAAAAGGGAGAATGTTCTGTATAATAATAAAAGTAGAAAGCCCTTCCTATGGTGGATGCTGTGAGGCTGTTTTATACTCAGCTTCCTGTAAAGGAAACAGGTTTCAAAGGAAAAGAGTTTACAAGACTCCAGTATGAGGATTATTAATAGTGTAAGCAAATGAACGTGTCTGCGCCGTGTCTGCTAGGGAACAAGTGCTACAAAGGAACAGGGTTATTAAAGAGCATAAACACATGCAGCGCATCTGGTCCAGCACATAGCACTGCGTTACAACGCCAGCCTGGAGCCATATCTCCTGCCCACCGCGACAAGCAGCGATACAAGGCCATCTTAAAGAGACCTTTAATATAACAGCAGTATGATGCCCTGAAAAAGTTACAAAATCGCAACCACTAAACCTCCTGGTTCTGTAGAATCATATAGTGCATCATGTGACCCTTGTCAGATATTTTGAAAAGTTCATGGATTTTGAAAATAGTCAATATTACAATGTTCCAATAGCATTAAAGGAGATGTTTCATCACATAAAGTGATATGTATGATGTGTACTAACCTAATGCACGTAACTTACCAAATATGCTTTATGTTACAATAATTTTGCTTGTCTTTATACACTGCTCGTCTCTAGGGATTATGGCCACCATTAAAATACATCAGCAGTGGCCGTGCTAGCACTGTAAAGTGAAACAAAGCCGGCCTCTCTTGTGGCCGGGATAGCGGGAGCGAGTGCGCTTAGTCTCCCATGCTCCTGTCTCTGTATGTCCTATGGATTTCTCACAGTGCGGGAGCATGCACACACAGACACATAGGGAATTACAGCTCCGCAGCACCACTGGCCTGTGTTGCCCGTCATGTTCGCAGGCACCGCCCCCTAGAACACCAGAAGTCCGGGCCTGGCTCTCTGAAGATAGAAGGTGAGACAACCCCTTTAAACCAGCAGCTCCAATGTTAACAGAAACAGGATTATCTAGAGATCTGTGTTAATTAGACATAAGCCGTTATTATCTGTAGTCAGGGAAAATCCTCCCAGTAACGTCCTCAGAGATGATAACATGCTGGACCACCATGCCAAACTAGGGATCTGCCTTAGTTTTTAATTGAGTTAGTTACATGAGCTCAACTCCTCCAGGGAGTTAAAGACATTTTGATGAGAAAAATGTTTATCTATGTGTAATTAAAGGTATTATTAATAAAAACAACACGACAAAAAAAGCAAACCACGAAGAAGAAGATCTGTAAGGTAAAACGGAAGACTCATTTAGACAAGTAGATCATCGTTATGAATCGAATGCTAGTAAATTTGTGGTGGATGATAATCACGTAATGTAAATGTATGTAGCGATTGAACATTTTACTAAAAACGCTAGTTCAAGCTTGCAAAATCGTTATCCTTTGTGGTTAATGAATTGTCATAATGTAAATGTGCATCGTGGGACATTTCGCCGATAGGCACGATGACTAGACCTGTCTGAACACAATCAACGATCATCGTTTAAGCGAGTATACGATAAATTTGTACACCGTACTCCCTGTATGTAAATGTTTGTCGTTATTATTGGTGTTGTGTCGGTAGGTCACTCATGTCATTGATCGACTGAATGATCTATTTGTCTAAATGAGCCATTAGAAATGAGTTCGGAACAATCAACTTGTTTAGTGCAAATCCATTGAACCCGTTAAACACACAATTTAGTAATATTACTAGAGAGACGTATTAGTAGGTGCTCTGCTTATACATGAGCTATTCATCCATGACAGCAAAATTAGCCACAGCCATGAGGGTGGAAAAAGAAAGTAGAGCAAAGTAATGCAAGGTAGGGTTAAAGTTTGGACTTGCTGGACCAGTGTCATACTTCAAATTTATCCAAATGTCTAAACTATGTAGAGAACACAGTGAGCTGCAGTCCAAAGCAATAAGCAATAAACTGACTTATATCTAATCTTGTACCTGCAGCTGTCACTCGATAGTTAAAATCAACCAAAAGTGGTGCAAAAACCTCAGTGTAGTCTTAGGGTAGGGCCAAATGTTCAAGTTTTTTATGCAGTTTTGAAGCCAAAACCAGGAGTGGATTAAAAAAACAAGAGGAGAAGTAGTATCTGCATTTAATATTTCCTGTTCCTATAATCCACTCCTAATTTACAAAAACTGCATCAAAAAGCATAAACGTGTGGCGGTAACCTGATGACCTGCCCATAATGAGCGCTTATTGACGATACAATAATTCGACTGACACTAGTTTAGTTCACTGTAAATGTATTGGTCACCTATGGCCAATGATTGCTCATTCACGTACAGTTTCAAGCAGCATATCCCCTGTTTGTGCTGCTGAAAAACAATGATTTTTATGGCACAGTATAGATAGGATTGCTGGACATGTTTACACAAGGCAATGATAAAATTGTTTGGAAGATCATCGGTATGCCTAAATGTGCAACAAAGAACTACATTGGTGAATGTAGATGAAGACATCTAGATTCTATCTTCATAGAAGATCAGAATAACTTCCAGAATTCCTTACACACCTTAGATCTCATATGCTTACTGGTCTACTGGGTACGGACCCTTGAATGTACTGTATGTACTGTACTTAGACAAAGTTAGTAAACTGTCAAGGAAGAATTCAAGGGTAACAAGGGATAACATATAATACCAAATGGTAATATTATACCATTGAAGTCATACATTTACATATACCTCAACCAGACCAAACTCAGTTTTTCACAATTCTGGACATTTACTCCTAGTAGACATTCCTTTTCTTAGATCAGTTCAGATGACTACTACAAACCGGATTCCAAAAAAGTTAGGACATTAAACAAATTGTGAATAAAAACTGAATGCAATGATGTGGAGATGGCAAATGTCAATATTTTATTTGTAATAGAACGTAGATGACAGATCAAACGTTTAATCCGAGTAAATGTATCATTTTAAAGGAAAAATACGTTGATTCAAATTTTCACGGTGTCAACAAATCCCCAAAAAGTTGGGACAAGTAGCAATAAGAGGCTGGAAAAAGTATATTTGAGCATAACGAAGAGCTGGAAGACCAATTAACAGTAATTAGGTCAATTGGCAACATGATTGGGTATAAAAAGAGCTTCTCAGAGTGGCAGTGTCTCTCAGAAGCCAAGATGGGTAGAGGATCACCAATTCCCACAATGTTGTGCAGAAAGATAGTGGAGCAATATCAGAAAGGTGTTACCCAGCGAAAAATTGCAAAGACTTTGCATCTATCATCATCAACTGTGCATAACATCATCCGAAGATTCAGAGAATCTGGAACAATCTCTGTGCGTAAGGGTCAAGGCCGTAAAACCATACTGGATGCCCCTGATCTCTGGGCTCTTAAACGACACTGCACCACAAACAGGAATGCTACTGTAAAGGAAATCACAGAATGGGCTCAGGAATACTTCCAGAAACCATTGTCAGTTAACACAATCCACCGTGCCATCCGCCGTTGCCAGCTGAAACTCTACAGTGCAAAGAAGAAGCCATGTCTAAGCAAGATCCACAAGCTCAGGCGCTTTCACTGGGCCAGGGATCATTTAAAATGGAGTGTGGCAAAATGAAAGACTGTTCTGTGGTCAGACGAGTCACGATTCAAAGTTCTTTTTGGAAATCTTGGACGCCATGTCATCCGGACCAAAGAGGACAAGGACAACCCAAGTTGTTATCAATGCTCAGTTCAGAAGCCTGCATCTCTGATGGTATGGGGTTGCATGAGTGCGTGTGGCATGAGCAGCTTGCATGTCTGGAAAGGCACCATCAATGCAGAAATATATATTCAGGTTCTAGAACAACATATGCTCCCATCCAGACGTCATCTCTTTCAGGGAAGACCCTGCATTTTTCAACAAGATAATGCCAGACCACATTCTGCATCAAACACAACATCATGGCTGCGTAGGAGAAGGATCCGGGTACTGAAATGGCCAGTCTGCAGTCCAGATCTTTCACCTATAGAGAACATTTGGCGCATCATAAAGAGGGAGGTGCAACAAAGAAGGCCCAAGACGATTGAACAGTTAGAGGCCTGTATTAGACAAGAATGGGAGAGCATTCCTATTTCTAAACTTGAGAAACTGGTCTCCTCGGTCCCCAGACGTCTGCTGAGTGTTGTAAGAAGAAGGGGAGATGCCACACAGTGGTGAAAATGGCCTTGTCCCAACTTTTTGGGGATTTGTTGACACCATGAAATTCTGATTCAACATATTTTTCCCTTAAAATGGTACATTTTCTCAGTTTAAACTTTTGTTCCGTGATTTATGTTCTATTCTGAATAAAATATTAGAAGTTGGCACCTCCACATCATTGCATTCAGTTTTTATTCACGATTTGTATAATGTCCCAACTTTTTTGGAATCCGGTTTGTACATACACATACCAGATTACTACTATATATAATACTAGAAACATTAAGAATTATTTCAACCTGTACTTATTTCCTCACACTCCCAGTGGCTCAGACATTTACATACATGAGGTTAATATATGGTAGCAATGCCTTCCAATTGTCTAACTTGGGTCTAACATTTTGGGTAGCCTTTCACAAGGCTCTCACAATATGTTGCTAGAATTTTGGCCTATTTCTCCTGAGGTGACTGGTGTAACTGGGTCAGGTTTGTAGGCCTCCTTGCTTGCACACACTTTTCCAGTTCTGCCCAAATATTTTCTATGGTATTGGCAGGGCTTTGTGATGGCCACTTTATTACCTTCACGTTGTTGCCATTCTGCAACAACTTTGGAAGTATGTTTGGGTTCATTGTCCAGTTGGAAGTTCGATTTCTGCTTTACCTTCATGGCTGATGACTTCAGATGTTGCTTCAATATCTCCACATAATATGTCTTTCTCATAATGCCATCTGTTTTGTGAAGTGCACCAGGCCCTTGAAGAAAGCACCTATTAAAGATCATGCTTTATGGCTGGGATGGTGTTCTTTGACTTGCAGGCCTCCCCCTTTTTCCTTCATACATAACAATAGTCACTTTGGCCAAACAGTTTGTTTTTGTCTTATCAGAGCAGAGAACATTTCTCCAAAAGTTGTGGTGCAGTGGTTTCTTTGCTGAGAAGGTCATGTCTGTATAGGACATGTTTAACTGTTAATATAGATACTTTTCTACCTGTTACCTCCAGCGTCTTCACAAAGGATTTTTCTGTTGCTCTTGGATGGATTTGCATTTTTCATTCCAATCTACATTCATTTATAGGAGACAAAACATGTTTGATGGATGTGTGGTTCCACGATGTTTAGACCTGCATATTATCATTTAAACCAGGCATGCTCAACCTGCGGCCCTCCAGCTGTTGTAAAACTACAACTCCCACAATGCCCTGCTGTAGGCCGATAGCTGTAGGCTGTTCGGGCATGCTGGGAGTTGTAGTTTTGCAACAGCTGGAGGGCCCCAGGTTGAGCATGCCTGATTTAAACAGATGACCATGGTACTTTCAGGTGCTTGGACATTTCTCCAAAGGATGTACCAGGCTTATGGAGGTCTACAATTATTTTTCTGGTGTCTTGACTGATTTCTTTTGATGTTCCTATGATGTCAATCAAACAGTCAAGTAGGCCTTAAAACAATGCCACAGGTAAACCTCTAATCAACTCAGAAGATTCTGAAGCTATGTCAATGTTTTCTGGACTTTTTCAAGCAATTTAAAAGCCTAATCAACTTGGTTATTATAAACTTCTGACCCACTGGGAATGTGATGAAAGCAATAAAAGCTGAAATAAATCATTGTCTCTAGTATTTTGACATTTCACATTTTTGAAATATAGTAGTGGTCCTAACTAACCTCCGAGATGAAATGATGTACTAGGAATAAATGTCAGGAATTGTGAAAAACTGAGTTTTAATAAATGCAGCTGAGGTGTAGGTCAGTGATGCCCAACCTACGGCCCGCGAAGCTGGGAGATATAATTTCTATCTGATATAAGAGTCCAGAAGTGCAGAGATATAATAGATGCGTTCATACAGTGATTAGCTGAAGAGTAATAAAACTTCCCTGACTGATTATGTGTATGCCTATCAACAGGATAGACGATAAGTGTCTCATATCTGGGGGACCAACCCTGCAATCATGAAAAAAGAGGTCCCAAAGTCCCCTATGAGAAGGGAGCAGTGGTGCACATGCATGGCCACTACTGTATTCACTTCTATGGAACAGCCAGATATGGCGCTAGGTGCCGTACTTTGCATTCCCACTGAAGTGAATGGAGTAGTGGTCATTCACATCCACTTTGGGACCTCTGTTATTTGTGTTTGCTGGGGGCCCCAGCAATGTTGTTCCATAATGGTTGCTAATTCTCGAAACATACTGTATTCCCCTTAGAATAACTAAAAACAGTACTCCTAGGGGAGAAGAGGGTACAAGCATGCAAGGGGGCATACTTTGATTTGCATAGACTGCCATATAAAAACACTATAATGGATGCCCACTGAAAAGCATTACTACTGTAGTTTTGATCCAGTGAATATACTAGTGAACATGTGGCACAAAACCTTCCTGTCAAGCAACGTGCACTTTTATACAGTATAATTTATTTGGCTCCCTGATACTATATGCCCAAGGAGGCTATCATATGATGGCGAGGAGCAAACCTTCATATCTGGCCGAGAGAGATTCAGCTGTTAGCAGAATGCATTTGCTGGCGTGGGCAGTGTAATGTGGGCAGGCTGTTAAATTCACTGAAGCACTTCAAGTGTAGCAGACAGTCATATAGTGAACACTAGCATCCGCTGGCAGTAATTAATTTCAGCACTGATTTTATCTCGGGGCAATCTTTTTTCCTTACACAAGATAAACCGGATCCTAGTAACTTCTTGATTCAGGTGACGTTAGAAGATAATCGAGCAAAACAAATAACAAATTAAACAACAGAAACAATAAAATGCATCAAATGGAAATAATCTGTTAGGCCAGGTTCACACAGTAGACTCTAAAGAGAGGGAGAGTTTAGGGAAAGACTTCGGGTACAATATATTATGATTTCTTGCTGATTTACGGTTCAGAATTATAACTGTGAAAACAGGAGCAGAAGATAAAAGAGCACATACTTCATTATACATCACAACACTTACCTTTGGACATTTTCTTCAAATAACTTTAACTTCTCTTCATCCTCCTCACATTGTCTCTTTTTAGCCTCTTCCTCTTCCACTGAGCCAGCCGGTGCTCCTTGCATAAGCCATTTCTCTCTGAGTGATTTGGACTGTAACAAAGACGACAAGTTACATATTAAACATTTTAATATGAGAATCAAGGAGCATATTAATCATGGAGAACAATCTGTACGGTCTGTATGCTCCTTGCAGACAGTCCTGACTACGTGCTCTAACAGTGTCTATACAGACCTGCCTGCAAGTTTTATTAGTGGTGGTCTAGGTCAACGGTCAAGTAAGTTCCTGTATATTCCTTTACAAACTGAGTAAAAAAGACTTTGACTAGAGTTATATGTATATAATTAATCTATCTATAAATCATACTGTATATCTATCAATCTTATATCTGTCTAATATCTATCTATCTAATATCTATCTCATATCTATATACCTCATATCTATTTATCAATCAATCCAGCTTTATTGGCAGGTCTAAAATTATACATTAGCATTGCCAAAGCGTGTGGGAAATAGGGGGTTGACAAATGGGGACACACCCAGGGTCGGTGTATAGGAGTCTGTGGCCTATCATGACAGGGGGGAAGGGGTGCGGACACACCCCGGGTCAGGGTATAAGAGTCCATGGTATATCATGCTCCTCTCAGTCTATGGCAGGCACTGATATATTGTGCTGCTATGTCCACTGTGTTCTCTTCCTCTCCCAGCAGGATGAGCAGTTTATCTTCCTCCTCCATGGAGCTGAAGTCTGAAAGTAGATCAGAGAGTCTCCTAAAGTGGATGTCCCTCACTGCTGAGTATTTGGGACAGTATATCAGTAAATGGGACCTATCCTCCACCACCTCCAGGAGGCACTGCTGGCCACCCGGCCATGTAGCTCTGTCGATGCCGTCTGGATTCGACGGCCAGTCTGTAGTGACTCAGAATTTTCCAGTCTCTGGGGTTCCTTAGTTTCTCCTGATATGGGGCCAGTTTGTAGTCTCTCTGCAGGCTCTGGTACACCGTCAGCTTCTGGGATGCTCTCACCTCCTTCCTCCATTCACTGATGTATTCCTCTTGTCTACTGTGTTCCTGATCCCAGCTTTTGTGAGGTGGTGTGGGGTGATTTTCTGGTCGGGCTGGGTTTCAGTAAGTTGATTTTGGGGCTTTGCCTAGCCTGGGATCCCTTGGTTTATCAAAGCTTTATGGTGATGGGAGCCGTCACTACTACCATGTAGCGCCCCCTCTTCTGGATTGTAAAGTGAAGAGGGAATCTGCCCAGCTCCCCTCGACAGGCACTGTTAGAGGTGCTCCGATGGACCTGGAGGAGATGCTTACTGAATTCCAGGTGGAATATTTCTGTTGGGCTGGAATCCCAGTTTGACCAGTCGGGGTAGGTGTGCAGGGCCGTCTTTAATATTGATGTGACCCTGGGAAAAAATTTACTTGGGCCCCCTGGATCCCACCATCCCACACCCTAGCAAGCAATCACGCCCCCCCACCACAACACACACACAAAAAATGCACACATCTGGTAGAGTACAGTGAATGACTGTAAATACTTCCAGTTCTGAAGACTCCAGCGGCTCAGGATCAGTGCTCTGGGCAGCTGGGCTCAGGCTGGAAGTGGGCACCGCTCTGCAGGAAGGAGACCAGGGCTCAGCTCACCCTAGTGTTACAGTGCACCCCAGCACCCCACAGTATGCAGTATAGCACCCTATAGTATACAGCACCACACAGTATGCAGTATAGCACCCCACACTATACAGTACACCACAGTATATAGTTGAGCAGTATAGCAGCCTACAGTATACAGCACCCCACAGTATACAACACCTCACTGTATACAGCACCCCAAACTATATACGATACAGCCCCCCACACTATACAGTACAGCAGTATTGCACTCCACACTATACCGCACCCACAGTATACAGTATATAGACCCCCACAGTATACTGTACAGCAGTATAGCACTCCACAATATACAGCCCCCCACACTATACAGGCACCCCCCCCACACTATACAGGCCCCTCACACTATACAGGCCCCCCCACACTATACAGGCCCCCCACACTATACAGGCCCCCCCACAGTATACAGGCCCCCACAGTATACAGACACCCACACAGTATACAGCCCCCCCCCCCCACACTATACAGCCCCCCCCCCCACAGTATACAGGCCCACCCACAGTATACAGCCCCCCACACAGTATACAGCCCCCCACAGTATACAGACCCCACACAGTATACAGGCCCCCACACAGTATACAGGCCCCCACACAGTATACAGGCCCCCACACAGTATACAGGCCCCCACACAGTATACAGCACCCCACTATACAGTAGTTTACAGTATATTAACATAACAGCCCCTGTCACCTTTTTCTGATGTAATCTTCACACAAAAAAGCTCCACAGTTAACTTCTGCAACACTCCTGGTAGGACCTGTGATGACCTCATAGCCATGTGACCAGTAATTGCTAGGTCCTAGATCACATTCACAGCTCTAACAGTACGATGCATGGACTCAGTGCCGGCAGGCATGTCATGGCAGCACCCCCTGTGTAGCTGACAGCGTGACACCCGGGGCAGTAGCTAGCAGGGCTCAAGAGGCAGCTGCCTTGGGCCCCACAGGAGCAACTGGGCCCGGGGCAGCTGCCCCTTTTGCCCCCTTGGTAAAGACGGCCCTGTACGTGTGAGGGCCCCAGACTTCACTGCCATACAGGAAGATTGGTGCAATGATGGAGTCAAAGATTTTAAGCCAGACCCTCCCGGGTGCTTTGAGTGGTACAGTCGTCTTCTGATGTTGTATAAAGTCGTGCATGCTTTGTCTTTCAGCTTCTTAATGGCTGATTTGAAGCTCCCAGTTTGGTCAATTATCAAGCCCAGGTAGGTGGCTGTAAGAGGGCAGTTGTGTAGTGTGAAGGTAGGGGGCCTGGCTGAATTTGTTTTTCTTCTCTGGAACACCACAGTGTTGGTCTAGTTAAATTGATGGGAAGGGCCCATGAGGTGCTGAATTTCTCCAGAATGACTAGCTGGTCTTGGAGACCTTTCTCAGTTGGTGATAGTAGGAGAAGGTCATCCGCATACAGGAGAAATTTAACCTCAGTGTCATGGAGGATGAACCTGGTGTTAAGGAGGACTCCAGAGCCGCTGCCAGCTCGTTGATGTAAATGTTAAAGAGAGTTGAACTGAGGCTGCAACCCTGTCTGACTCCTCGGCTCTGTTGGAAGTAATCCGTTCTTTTCCCATTTACCTTCACTCTGCATCGGTTTTCGGTGTAGGAGCTTTTGATGAAGTCGTATGTCTTTCCTCCTATTCCGCTGTTCAATAGCTTCAGAAGCAATCCTGGGTGCCACACTGAGTCACAGGCCTTTTTGAAGTCCACAAAACAAGCATATATCTTTCCCTGCTTTGTGTTGTGGACGTGGCTCTAGATGAGGCAGTGCAGGGTGTAGACATGGTCTGTGGTGCGGTGGTTTGGCATTACCCCGCTTGGCTTTTACTGAGTACATTGTGCTGGGTGAGAAAGCCGAGCATTCTCTGGTTCAGGATACTGTTAAATAGTTTTCCCAGATTGCTGCTGACACATATCCGTCGGTAGTTGGCCGGGTCATACCTGTCCCCACTCTTGTGTATTGGGGTTATGACACCTTGTTTCCAGGCTTAGGGGAAGTAGCCAGCGCTTAGCACCATGTTGTACAGTTTTGCTATGGCTACCTGTATTGCTGGCGGACTCTACTTAATCATTTTGGGTGGGATGCGATCTGTGCCGCTGGCTTTCTTACCTCTTATGGTTGATATTCTCTCTGATATCTCCTGCAGTGTTATGAGTGAGTCTAGCGGGTTTTGGAAATCTTTAAATATCTTCCATGCTCTTCAGTTTTGACCTCATTTGTTCTTGGTCTGGGTTACATTCATCTTTTGGGATGTCTCTGTAGAGGTCTCTGAAATACTGGAGCCAGATGTTGCCGTTCTGAATATGGAGGTTGTTTTTCTTCTCATTTGTGCCCAGGTGGTTCCATAGTTCCTAGAAGGAGTTATCTTGGATGGCATCTTAAAGCTGTGATCTATCTATCTATCTATCTATCTCATATCTGTCTCATATCTATCTATCTATCTATATCTATCTCATATCTATCTATCTATCTATCTATCTCATATCGGTCTCATATCTACCTATCTATTTATCTATCTCATATCTATCAATCTATCTATCTCATATCTATCTAGCTATCTATCTATCTATCTATCTCATATCTATCTATCTATCTATCTATCTATCTATCTATCTATCTATCCATCTATAAGCTAGAGGGGGAGTTTGAACAGATCAGACAGACTTCAATACAAACAGCCTTGTAAAGAAAAACAGTATCCTCTTCCTTAGGTCGAATGCACGCGGCAGTGTTCCGTGGCCGAGAGCGGTCCGTGGTATGCCGGGCTGGATTCCTGTTCAGAGCAGGAGCGCACAGCGTCATTGGTTGCTATGACGCCGTGCGCTTCATGCCGCCGCTGCTGTACAGTAATACAGTATACAAGTGTATTACTGTACAGCGGCGGCGGCATGAAGCGCACAGCGTCATAGCAACCAATGACGCCGTGCGCTTCTGCTCTGAACAGGAATCCAGCCCGGCATACCACGGACCACTCTCGGCCACGGAACACGGCCGTGTGCATTCGGCCTTAGACAGGTTAATATATTTAGGGGCAGTCCATCTGTATCCGCTGGTAGTATATTGCATGAAAAGCAAAGGTTTGGCACAACCCAGTTTAAAAGATTTTGGTAAACACAATCCAAGTGTTCAATAAATGTTAGAATTTTATTTATGGTCAGGGCTAGGACAACGTCGGCGCACGCAGAGACACCTGCCCTGAACATAGTGGCTGAATTGTGCCGGGAGCCACGGCGCGGGTACACCAGTGAAAAAAGGGGGCATACCTGAAGGGAGTTTAGAGAAAAAGGGCGGGAGGGAGGGGCGTGAGGCTCGGGCGCCTGGCTGAGCGGCAGGTGGGGGGATAAATAGCCAGACGCCCCTCCCACAAAGGCAGGCTGTTAACAGCCTTATTATTTATGGTCAGGGCTAGGACAACGTCGGCGCACGCAGAGACACCTGCCCTGAACATAGTGGCAGAATTGTGCCGGGAGCCACGGCGCGGGTACACCAGTGAAAAAAGGGGGCAAAAAACATCAGTTAGGTACAACACGCTGACAACCTGGGCGATCCAGGGACGCTGACAACCTGGGCGATCCAGGGACGCTGACAACCTGGGCGATCCAGGGACGCTGACAACCTGGGCGATCCAGGGACGCTGACAACCTGGGCGATCCAGGGACGCTGACAACCTGGGCGATCCAGGGACGCTGACAACCTGGGCGATCCAGGGACGCTGACAACCTGGGCGATCCAGGGACGCTGACAACCTGGGCGATCCAGGGACACCGACAACCTGGGCGATCCAGGGACACCGACAACCTGGGCGATCCAGGGACACCGACAACCTGGGCGATCCAGGGACACCGACAACCTGGGCGATCCAGGGACACCGACAACCTGGGCGATCCAGGGACACCGACAACCTGGGCGATCCAGGGACACCGACAACCTGGGCGATCCAGGGACACCGACAACCTGGGCGATCCAGGGACACCGACAACCTGGGCGATCCAGGGACACCGACAACCTGGGCGATCCAGGGACACCGACAACCTGGGCGATCCAGGGACACCGACAACCTGGGCGATCCAGGGACACCGACAACCTGGGCGATCCAGGGACACCGACAACCTGGGCGATCCAGGGACACCGACAACCTGGGCGATCCAGGGACCCTGACCACCTGGGCGATCCAGAGAAGCTGACAACCTGAGCGATCCAGGGACACTGACAACCTGGGCGACCCAGGGACGCTGACCACCTGGGCGATCCAGGGACCCTGACAACCTGGGCGATCCAGGGACCCTGACAACCTGGGCGATCCAGGGACCCTGACAACCTGGGCGATCCAGGGACCCTGACAACCTGGGCGATCCAGGGACCCTGACAACCTGGGCGACCCATGGACGCTGACCACCTGGGCGATCCAGAGAAGCTGACAACCTGGGCGATCCAGGGACCCTGACAACCTGGGCGATCCAGGGACCCCGACAACCTGGGCGATCCAGGGACCCTGACAACCTGAGCGATCCAGGGACACTTATAACCTGAGCGATCCAGGGAACCTGACAACCCGGGCGAACCAGGAACATTGACAACCTGGGCGATCCGGGAGGCACTGAGATCCCGGGGGGGCCAGGGGACCCCGGCCATACGTAAAGACCAGGAGACAGAAGCAGATTGAACCAGAAAACGATAAACCACTGATTTCTGAGACCGTAAAGTGAAAACACGTAAGTCGCTAATTCTGGTATTGTGATGCAAGGCAGATAAACTTAAAATTAAACGTACAGAGCCCCAACTAATTTGGCAGGGGACCCAAAACTGCGCCCCCCCCCCCCCCTGACAGCGGGAGGGCAACCTGCATCCCAAAACCAGAATTAATAGATATGCCAAGATAGCATGGTTATAAGTGAAATCAACCTATGACACCCTTTTTTAACACAATAGGCTCTCATGCCGAGCCGGCATGTGACCGGCAGTTCCCTGACTAGAACGCCGCTCCCCCAACCCCGCCGCCCGCACTCGTGCGAGCGCAACATGCTGGGGGGAGCGGCAATCAAGCGTGCACCAGCCGGGGGCAGGGAACCAGGTCGGGTGCGAGACGCAGCTAGCACGGAGCCAGCTGAGCCTTGATCACCCGGCAGGCTGGCGTGCTGCGATCCGGATGTCGGCGGAGCGTGAGGCCAATAAAGGTGAGTAAAATGCCCATCGGACCAACAACCTACCTGGTAGGATATGAACAGATTTGGAAGCACGGCTCCAAAACCCCAAATGCTAAAGTTGGAGCTAATGAAATGAAAATGACCCTGAGTAGAACCGAAGTTTGCCGCCCTGCCTTGCTAATCAACTATAAACTGACTTACCAGAGAGCGCCTCGGAATTGCCTGGCCGAAAACGTAGAGAACGTACAACTAAAAGCCAATCTAAAGGGAAGAACAACACAACGTCAGAATTAAAAGAATATATACGAACCCCCTGAAGAACCGGGAGACACAGACAACCTGGGCGAACCAGGGACGAAGACAACCTGGGCGATCCAGGGACAGAGACAACCTGGGCGATCCAGGGACAGAGATAACCTGGGCGATCCAGGGACAGAGACAACCTGGGCGATCCAGGGACAGAGACAACCTGGGCGATCCCGGGACATTGACACCCTGGGCGATCCAGGGACATTGACAACCTGGGCGATCCAGGGACATTGACAACCTGGGCGATCCAGGGACATTGACAACCTGGGCGATCCAGGGACATTGACAACCTGGGCGATCCAGGGACATTGACACCCTGGGCGATCCAGGGACATTGACACCCTGGGCGATCCAGGGACATTGACACCCTGGGCGATCCAGGGACATAGACAACCTGGGCGATCCAGGGACATAGACAACCGAGACAGACGCACAATGCGACTGAAACAAAACCGCTGACTTGAAACAGTAAAGTGAAAACTTCCCCTCAACTAGACCGCAAATTCTGGCATTATGATGCTGTAGGGTTTGAAAACTGTTAAATATGCAAGAATTATTATATGTATTTATATATTTTTTTTTTAATTATATTTAAACTCCCCCTCTCTTCTTCTTTTTTTTTTTTTAAAATAGCCAGCCTGCATCGCTGCTCTGAAAAACGGGCACACGCATGGTGTGTTAAACCCGCCGGTAACCTGCTGGAGGGGTTAGGGAGCATGAATGAAGCAATGCCCCCCCCTGAACGCAGGAGTACCCCTGCACCATAACACCGGAATTTGACAACCCTTGCTGTGCTGGAAGCACTGCTTCAACAATCTCAAATATAGCTTTGCCCTGACTCTACCACTGGCCCTTTAAATCCTTCATGACCCTTATCCGATAACTCTGAAGGATTTAAATGCAGCCTTATGGAAAAATACAGATGACATACGGTGATACCACGGCATACTCATCACCGCTACATCTAGCTGGGTTAGGCACTCTCCAGAACCATCTACCTCCCCTGTACTCCCATCATATGCTTTCTCCCCTGGTAATCTGGTGGGGTAGCAAAGTGGCCCCCCTCCGGACCTGACTCCTGGACACCGATGAGACGGAAGAGCACAAGCTAGGACACCGCTCCCCCGACCCAGCCGCCTGTAACTGCGTGGGCGGAACGTACTGGGGGAGAGCGGCATCCCGACCGCGCCACCCCCGAAGCCAGATACCAGGCCGGACGTAAAGTAAAGCTGGAGCGGGGACGCTGTACCCCGATTACCTGACAGGCTGGCAGCGAAGCTGACGTCGGCGGCACGTGACCACGGTAACCCGGAAGTGACGACACTGAAGGAGGGAGCGTGAAGCCGCAGTGATGCGTGAGGCTCGGGCGCCTGGCTGAGCGGCAGGTGGGGGGATAAATAGCCAGACGCCCCTCCCACAAATGCAGGCTGTTAACAGTTTTGAGGTGTAAACCTCTTCTAAATTTTACCTGAGTGAGTAAGAGGTTTTTACATCAAAGCGCATTGGTACCATTGAGACTAATAACACAAAATTTATATAACACATGGATTGTGTTTAGGAAAATCTGTAAGTGGGTTGCATTAATCCAAAGCTTTTTATGCAAACTATCTATACATCTGAGACCCAAAGGGATCAAAAACACAGCCTGGAAACTATAGGCCGGTAAGTCTAACAGTCTGTCGTGGGTAAACCGTTTGAAGGTTTTCTAAGAGATGCTATCTTGGAGTACCTCAATGAAAATAAGCAAATAACGCCATATCAGCATGGCTTCATGAGGGATCGGTCATGTCAAACTAATTTAATCCGTTTCTATGAGGAGGTAAGTTCTAGACTTGCCCGGGGTGACTCAATGGATATCTTGAGCTTGGACTGGGAGAAGATGTGTGTACATGGGTAAGTAACTGAGGGTAGTTATTAACGGTACACACTCAGATTGGGTTACCGTCACTAGTGGTGTACCTCAGGGGTCAGTATTCTCTTCAATATATTTATTAATGATCTTGTAGAAGGCTTGCACAGTAAAATATACATTTTAGCAGATGACACTAAACTGTGTAAAGTAATTAACACTGAAGAGGACACTATACAGCTACAGATGGATCTGTATAGACTGGAGGCTTGGGCAAAGAAGTGGCAGATAAGGTTTAACACTGACAAATGTAAGGGTATGCACATGGGAAAGAATAATGCAAGTGATCAGTACATACTAATTAGTAACACACTGGGTAACACTCACATAGAAAAGGACCTAGGAATTTTTGTGGAAAGCAAACTAAGCTGTAGAAACCAGTGTCAAGCAGCTGCTCCCAAGGCCAATAAGATTATAAGATGCATCAAAAGGGGCATAGATGCCCGTGATGAGAATATAGTCCTGCCACTTTACAAATCACTAGTCAGACCACACATGGAGTACTGTGTATAGTTCTGGGCTCCTGTGAACAAGGCAGACATAGACCTGGAGAGGGTTCAGAGAAGGGCAACTAAAGTAATAACTAGAATGGGTGGACCTCAGTACCCTGAAAGATTATCAAAATTAGGGTTATTCACTTAAGAAAAAGGACGACTGAGGGGAGATCCAATTAATATGTATAAATATATCAGTGGTCAGTACAGAGATCTCTCCCATCATCTATTTATCCCCAGGACTGTGACTGTGACGAGGGGACATCCTCTGCGTCTAGAAGAAAGAAGGTTTGTACACAAACATAGAAGAGGATTCTTTACGGTAAGAGCAGTGAGACTATGGAACTCTCTGCCTGAGGAGGTGGTGATGGTGAGTACAATAAAGGAATTCAAGAGGGGCCTGGATGTATTTCTGGAGTGTAATAATATTACAAGCTATAGCTACTAGAGAGGGGTCGTTGATCCAGGGAGTTATTCTGATTGCCTGATTGGAGTCGGGAAGGAATTTTTTTCCCCCTAAAAGGAAAAAAAAAATTATGGTTTCTACCTCATGAGGTTTTTTTTTCCTTCCTCTGGTTCAACTTGCAGGATAACAGCCCAACTGGATGGACAGAAGTCTTTTTTCAGCCTATGTTACTATGAGGAGTTCTGCCTCTCTCTTAGATCTTTTCTACTGTTCTCCCAAGGTGCGACTGCTTTGGAGAGCACTGTGACTACTCAGTAGGAGCACAAGTGTTACAGTTACTTATTTACAGCTTTAAAATAAGTGAATCTAAGTTACCATGACAACACTGAACATGAATTCGGCTTCGACTTTTAACCTTTTGCTGCAAGGAAGGAAATATCCTGTTTCATATTAGATTAATATTCGTTAGATCGCAAGATTGCTAATAAATGTATGATTGCCAGGTGAACCCAAGTCCCTTATGTGCACGGAGCAGCAGTGATGGTGGAATAGGTGGCGCCACAGACGGCTAAGTACTGCTGAAACAATATTGCCTCCACAGGTTAGAGGATTTTAGTAAAAGACTGGAGAAACGCTTTAGAGAGAACCTCTTTTAGTTAATACTTGCATGCTCTGTGAAATAATAATCTAACCTACATTGTGTAGTTCCTCTGTTATTGGTCTTAGAAATTTATGTATACAATTGACAACTGGATGTTGCTATTCCCCTTGTCAATTGGTTGTATCCCTGCTCAGACTGACAGACAGTGTAGGGCCCCAAAAAACTAGTAGGAATAAATGTATTGTCGCATGCCAGTTTCTTCATGAGGACTTTGGGGGCATATTTCATGCCCAAATCCATGTTTAATCTGCGTCCCACTGCCATTCATGCAGTTGTTTGAAATCTGCATCACGAATATCAGGAGAGGGTCTGACACGATCCACGATCAGCTGTTTTACACACACTGTAGTTTCCGGTGTGCTAGAGCTTGGCTTCCATTCATCTGAATGGATACTGAGCTGCAGTACCGTGGCACAGCCACTATAATGTGGATGGAACCTTCTGCTTCTGGCTCCGTCCACTGTGAAGCATCTGGTGCCGGTGGAAGGCGACACAGCTAATTGGTGGGAGAGTCGGGTGTTGGACCGGCACTGATGACTTAACCTGAGGATTTCTAAGTCTCAAGAACCCCTTTAAGACACTCTAGACTACTGGATATTTAATATGACATGAATTTTGCAATCACGGATTGCTACAGACACCCTAGATATGTTTAGGCGGCACATCCATTACTGCAAAGCTGCTGGTGTGTGCATAACAGCTTTCCTCTTACCCTCCTGCCACCACTAACAGAGGTGTATAACCCGCCCTTGCTTCTACAGCGTCCTTAAATACATATTATATCAAACAGTTCTGGGTGACAAGCTCATATAATGAGTATTTCTATCCCCCTGGAAATCATAGCATCTTAAAAGGATCCCTATAGACTCTGACATGCTGTTTTATGGAAACACCCCAGAACATTTGTGTGTTCGGGTTATAAAAAAGTTGCTGCTACGTATGCAGCTCAATTGTCCCTTGAAACTGATGTTGGTCTCATTACATAACAGACATCCGTAAAATGAGAGGGTTTTATAGGAACAGATATCTGTCATGTTAGCAGTGTATATAAGATGCCATCTGAATAGTATGGATGCTCATACATTTGACAGTGTCATCCTGAATAAGGCAGGAGCTTCCTTCCCTCCATTGTCAGTGCTGTGTACGGTGCTGCATTCGAGAAAGACATGCTGGCATCATGTATAACATGGATGATGTGTGGAGGTGCCTCTCCTCTGCTGCCAGCTCTTACCTTTAGGTGCTGCAGTTGGAGAATTTGGTCTTCAAGCTGTTGTCTTTTGTCCTCAATTGCAGCCTGGCGTTTTCTTTTTTCCTTTGTAAGAGAAGGAAAGAAAAGGCAGAGATGAGAAAATGCTGTGGCTGCCGATCAGCTGCTGTTAGCATGTGCTAGCTCTGCTGCTCCTGAGTGCTGAGGGACATAACATGCTATGAAGAAGACTAAGTGCTACACACTGACATAGAAAGGAAGCCAGCAGCTCCCTCTCACTGATAGCTGCTGCACTCCCAATTTAAAGGGACATTCATATAATATGTCACCTAGACTTTTCCCATCATTGCCATGATCCCGTATTACAGTCCTCCTTATATTACAACCACAATGGCAAAATGAAAAAGGCAGCAGCAAAGGTCTGCATATCAATAAAGCATGAAATTGACACATCTACAAGAAATCTATATAAAGCAAACCCGTAATTACAGTGATGATCAATGGTTTGGGTGTGGCTTCTTACAGTGACAACTCTTGCTTCGTAGGTACCAGTCTGAGTATTCCTCTCCCAACAGGTGCAGTGCATTGCAAATCACTGCGCAGTAAAGGGAGGCTAAACTACCTAAAGATCATGCGCTGTACATGAAACATGACCATTTATTATTAGATGAAAAGCAGAATAGCAACCTGACAAGATGAAGGCAGATTTTGTTTGAATTTTACAGGGACCCTGTCTCTAGATTTCACAATCCAAGCTGCATACATTATTATATAGATCTTTAGACCTGATGAGGCTGGCGTACATACTATGAAAATCCATGTCGGATTGGCTGGATAATCCTTTCTGAAAGTTTTTATGCCTGAAATAAAAATATGCATTTTATAAGTCCGGCAAGAGCTGGGTAAAATATAAGGCATCCTGACTTGTAGTAAGTACACCAGCCTCATCAGGTCTAAGAGAGCTCTTTAGTAATGTATGCAGTTACGTTGTGAGATCTGGTGACAGGTCCACTTTAAAGAACATCCCAGATTAAACCCAAAACGAGTAATGGGACATAGAGGGATCTCTTGAGGGTTGCAGCCATGGGGAATTGGAATTTCTCACTCATGCCCTGCTACTGTGTATCGATCGATAAAGAGAGCAATTCATATGACATACATTTTAGGGAATGGATGAAAATACAATATTCTATCATACTGTTTAAACAGAGGCAGTCAACCCATTCACGACCGCCCTACATATATATACGTCGGCGGTCGTGACTTTAAATACGGTGCCCACTCGTGCATGCAATGGGTGAAATACCCGCGGGGTGCCTGCTGTTTTAAACAGTGAATAAAAAATGATCACCCTAAAATGAAAAAGTACAGATCACCCTGTAAAAATATGAGCCCTCACACAGCTCTGTACACATAAAAATAAAAAGATATGGGGGTTAGAATATGGTGATGCATAGAAAAATTTAGGGGGAGATTTATCAACCTGGTGTAAAGTAGAACTGGCTGAGTTGCCCATAGCAACCGTTCAGATTCGACCTTTCATTTTCGAAAAGAGCTGTGAAAAATGAAGGTTGGAATCTGATTGGTTGCTATGGGCAAAGTTCTACCTTACACCGGTTCAGTATTAAAACACAAGAAAAACTATACATGTGGTATCATTGTAATCATACTGACCGGGAGAATGAAAGTAACAGGTAAGTTTTACTGCATAGGAAACGCTGTAAAAATAAAACCCATAAAACTGTGACGGTATTGTTTTTTTTTTTTAAACTTCCACCCTATTTGGATTTTTTTTTTACTGCTTCCCACTACATTGTATACAACTGTAAATGGTGCCATTAGAAAGTACAACTTGTCCTGCAAAAAACAAGCCCTCATATGTCTATGTAAATGGAAAAAGAAAAAAGTTATGGCTTTGGGAAGGCTGGGAGTAAAAAACAAAAATATTTTTTTTTTTTTTTAATTACTCGTCATTAAGGGGTTAAAAACATTGAAATGCCTTAGTATTAATTTACATGAAACAGTCTATATTCAATTCATGAGCGATTGCTGCTATAATCATATTTTCACGATCATTATCTTCAGTCTTATTGCTGTATAGTAATTAACCCATGACAGGAAGCCAAGGGGATTCATCGTGCCTTGCTCTCCAGAATAATGGCTTTAAAAAGTCACACAATAGAGGCGTTGCCAATTTTTGTGTCCATTACACATACATTTTGCCACTTTTTACACCACTCACTTAAGTTTTGAAAATTGGGTGATTAAGTGAAGAGGTTAGCTATGCAAGTGAGTTTCACTCCGGATTTTTAAAAAGTCGCAAATAAAATGTCTCAAGAGTGCTTGTATGAACACTTGAGTAACATTTCTAGACCAAAGTGTTACATTTAAAGATGCACTAAATTTAACAAACACCATGTGACATCTGATAAAGTACGCCAACACAGACTACTTAAAAACTGACTTCAAACATTAACTTCATGATGAATTTCTCTCAAAGTTTTTTTTTGCTACTGAAAGTGATAGTATATCACAGGGATGCTCAACCTGCGGCCCTCCAGCTGTTGTAAAACTACGACTCCTACCATGCCCTTCTGTAGGCTGATAGTTGTAGGCTGTCCAGGAATGATGGGAGTTGTAGTTTTGCAACAGCTGGAAGGCCGCAGGTTGAGCATGCCTGGTATATCATTAGCAAATTCCTCATTGGTGGAGACTCAACAGTTGGGCCCCTGATCATCAGAATGAAGGGGCCGCAGAGCTAGGTAACTGATGCTCGGCCACCCACTGTGCAGAAACTACAACACAGTTTAATTTGCTTAACTCCTTAGTGACCAGACTTCTTTTGCCCATAGTGACCAAGCAATTCTTTTCATCGTCGCATTCCTAGAAAACTTTTTTACTCTTCCATTGATAGTCTATCTAGTCGTATGAGGGCTTGTTTTTCGTGGGACAAATTGTAGTTTTAAAGGGAACCTGTCACCGGGATTTTGTGTATAGCGCTGAGGACATGGGTTGCTAGATGGCCGCTAGTACATCTGCAATACCCCATAGCTCTGTGTGCTTTTATTGTGTCAAAAAAACTATTTGATACACATGCAAATTAACCTGAGATGAGTCCTGTCCTTGACTCATCTCACATACAGGACTCATCTCACATACAGGACTCATCTCAGGTTAAAAAGTACTGATTAACTGTTTCTGGGGGGGGGGGGGGGGGAGAGAAAAACAGCAATGCTGCCGCTGAGTTTTTACGTTCTTCAACAATAAGTAACATGACAACTTCATTCTCTGGGCCAGGTCTGTTAGGCTAGTTTCACGATAGCGGCAAGGAACTCCGGCAGGCTGTTCCGGCGGGTGAACAGCCTGTCAGATCTGTGCTGCCGCTACTGCATGCGTGCCCCCGGACTACCGCTCCGGCCCCAATGACTATGATGGGGGCGGGCCGGAGTTCCGGCGGCAGCACGGCAAACATGCAGAGAGACGGCCGGGATAAAACTATGACAAAAAAAAAGCTTTTTTTTTTCCAAAAAGGAAAATGCCAAGACCCATCATTTTTAATTTTCCTTTCTATGGAGCTGTGTAAGAGCTTGAGTTTCTTAAGCCACTCTCGCTAATTTTACAAAACAGGAGCATGGCGAGGGTGAAGTGTGGTCATTCATCATCAGCTCATTCATCATCATTTACGTCAAACTGGTGGATGACTGAATAACAACTGAAATCTTCAGCAGCTCCGAGCTCCCGTAGACTTCATTCCGGTAGCACTTCATAAATTACATGGCTCCTCTAGTAGCACAGGCACAGATGCCGGTCTTGATGAATCAGGGCCTTAGGGTAAGTACACTTTTTAGCGACATGCTCGATAAGGGGGTGGAACTTAGTGGGAAGGGGGGCGGGTCTACTATGTGCCATTTTGTGCCAAAGCTGTGCCTCAAGTCTTACATAAAAATCTGTTTCAAAGTAAGCCAACCAATAGTTGGTATCGAGTCAGTGAAAAGTGTCTATCCCTGTACTAGATTTATCATCCAGCTTCACACTAGTATTCTACACATATGTAATACACTTATGTGGGAACTAGGCCACTAGTGGTGTGCTTACCATCGCAATTGCTATGGGGCCCATGGTGAGGCCCCTGTGTCGGGCTCCTACTGCTTCACAACATACATCCATGGGGTTTTCCAACAGTCACCACTGGGGGAGCTCGGTGCAGAGATTTTTTTAAAATTTTTCCATTAAAGGGCTTCTGTCAGCCCACTAAACCGTTTTTTGTTTTTTTTTTGGTTAATAATAATCCCTACACTGCGAGCTCCCTATACATAAGCTAAATATTCATTTTGGTTCAGTAGATTTTTAAAAAAAGCTATTTTTATAATATGTAAATGGGCTGACAGAAGCCCTTTAAGGGAATGTGTCATCAGAAAAAGATCTATTGTTTAAAAAATATGTTTAACATAAAAACGTGATTTAGAATTTTTGGTGATTGTTAAAATTGTTTTCCATGTCACTATCTACATAAATATCTCATTGTTCTGGGGCCATTGTAGGGCACCACCAACTACTCTAACACAATGGCCACTGAATGTACGTGTTGAAAATAAGACTTGGTCCAAATGATAACAGCAAGATACAATACGTGGCAAATGCCAGTGGCGAGACAGCTTTAAATAGCTAAAAGGCAAGAATAGTAATGCTGTTGATAATGATAACGTCACAGCTATTATCGTGTCTCCACTTCCCTCAACTTTGTGCAGAATGTTGTACAGAGTGATGTAAATTGTGTGGGTGCTAATCCTAATACAGAAAATGGCAAAACTATAACAAAAGAAGTTACTACATTCAATAGAGCAGTAAAGCTGGTATATAATTATCCACATCAAGAAACAGGATGAAGTAAGACAAAAGGCTAAAACAGAATAAGCATAAGGAGAACGCTACATGAAGACCTGTATTTGTACATGCATGCTGGAAATTGCCATTTAATCTTACATTGCATTGATTTACACTGAACCAGATATTTTACTGAGAGTCTTGGCAGAAAGCTTAGAGAAATATTAGGAGCTCTGGATCAACACACAAGAAGGATTTCCATGCAAGTGGATTTAGATGAAGTAATTATCAGGAAGGGACTTTTTACATGCAGCAATCATCTCCACTGTATGGGGATGAATGATTGCTACCGCCATCGCTCGTCCTCATACAGGTTCGTTGTTTCTGAGAAGCAGATTGCAGAAACAATGATTGTAGTGTCCGCATGAAAGATGGATTCAGTGACTGCACGAGCAGACGTATCAGTCCCACAGTCACAGTCCATCCTTAATATGGTGCAGCACTAGCTACGCACTGACGCAACCCTTGGCATTTTGTTTGGGCAGCTTATATAAATAGAGGGTGAGCATCATTGGTACCGGTACTGTTCCTACATCACTGTCCACACTGCTGTCCTCTTAACAGCGGCAGCCTTACTAGCAGACAAAGTGCCTGCAGATAACAGCCTTATTGTGATTCCTGAGGGTTGAGTGGTTTTTGGCTGCCATCTTTGTAGAAGTCCCCCTTATATTTTGAGTGGAGGACTGTATAACAATAAGGATCCCTACTGTCGACTGTGGTGTCTCCTTTGCACCCGCATTGTATTATAGCTTTGTGTGATATGTTTCTCCTTGGGTATTTATTATTAATTCTCACCACAGCCCCTGATAAACCCCACTTTGGAATGTAGGGATGGCACTGGGTTTCATTTTGGATTATTGTATATCAGTACACTAAATGGTGGTGTATATATCTGTCTCATTACTAGGAGATTAGTATATCAAGATTCAAACCCTCCTAGATATCAGTGGTCCCACTACTGTACCTTTTAGTTCAGCACATCCCAATGGACTTAGTTTAGGGTGTTCTAGGGAGAGTTCCCAAAGACTGTGGGATTTAACTTTAGGTAGGGGCACCCAGGCTGATTTTAGGAATTCGTACCATTGGGGTACTCAGCATTTGGTATTTTAATTTTCACTTATAATAAAGGTTACGTTTTACTTTTCATTGGTAATGCTACTTTCACACTAGCGTTTTTACTGGATCCGTCAGGGTTCAGCAAAAATGCTTCCGTTACTGATAATACAACCATCTGCATCCGTTATGAACAAATTCAGTTGTATTATCTTTAACATTGCCAAGACGGATCCATTAAAAGTCAATGGGGGACGGATCTGTATTCTATTGTATCAGAGAAAATGGATCCGTCCCCATTGACTTGCATTGTAGGCCATGACCAGGACGGAAAGCAAACCGCAGCATGCTGTGGTTTGCTCTCCGGTATGAGAACAGAATGCATTTTGGAGCATTCCGTTGTGTTCAGTTACATTTTGTTCCTATTGACAATGAATGGGGATAAAACAGAAGCGTTTATTTCCGGTATTGAGACCCTATGACGGATCTCAATATCGGAAAATATTAACGCTAGTGTGAAAGTAGCCTAAATCGTGGATGCCTAGTGGCCTATTGATTGAGTTCTGTGGGCATAAATTATTCTGGGGACAGGTCATCAATATCTAGAAACCGGAAACCCACAAGGAGGCTGACAGTACTCAAACACCCATCTAGAAGGGTAAAGTAAGACACATGTAAAATGTAAGAGTGAAACTGGATCGCACATCCTCAATACTGGTCGCCGCAAAGCGCCGCGCCAAATTTAGAGTAGGTTCCCTCTCGAGGAAGCAACCTTGTCATGGTGAGTTGGCCTATGCTTTTTGATCAAATTGTATACCAATGCCTCATGTACAGTATGCAACATAGGGATAGGTATACTATAAATTGCACTGAGAAGCGATGTTAATTATGCTAAGAAGCAGTTATTAGATAAAAGCATAGTATTGAGGATGTGCGATCCAGGTTCACTCTTATATTTTACATAAAGTAACACACAGGTTATGATAATTTGAACTGGCCACATACAGTAGTTTATCATTTTAGGCATCCACACACTATTCAGTGTTAGATATTAAGGTAAGGTTTCTTAATTTTATTTAATTCCTTCATCTTTACTTTTATTCAGATTTGTGAAGTTTTTCTTGAAATGTATGCCGTTTTATAAGAGCGAATAGCTATAACTATATTTTGCAGTAAAAAGGGGAGGTTGACATGCAGCCACCATACCGTCAGCCAAAAACAGCACTACATTTGATTATTTTACATTGCATCAGTAGGTCTGGCTTGCTGCCTTCTATTCCTTCATTAAATATGGCCAAACCTTTTGCTGGATGTTTTTTTCCAAAGACTATTAAACAAATTGTTTGCAGTAAATTGCAGTGGAAAGTATTCTGTAGCTTCAATGGCATAATCCAAAACTAACGTGGCACACGTAGCAATGAGCATGGCATTAAAAATCACCAGTACCTCTCTAGGCCAATTTCCACAATTGGTTGTCAGTGATTTCCACCTTACTGTACTGTCTGAAAGCTCTAGGTAATAAGGGCACATGGACAGAAAAATTTCCAGTAACAAGTGCCAATCAATGATACAGTAAGTTGACTGGCTCTCATTTAGTTGCAATTATAGATTTTAATTATCAGCCCTTTTTTGTAAATACAATCGCTCTTCCACCTCCCACCACCCCAAAAATGGCTTCTATTATTGTCGACAGAAGATCCCCTATTTACAAGATGTCATGTGCTGCTGAAATGTATTTATTTTGTTCGTCATAAAAGATGTGATCGGCCAACGAAAAAGCAAAAAGAATTAACTACTGTTCCTCATGCAAACAATCGTTTGGCCGTCTGCAGTAAATAAAGGCCACAGGGAAATGTGTGGATATAATTAGCTCCTTTTCCTACAATTATTTATTTTTAATTGCATTATGAACCAGTTAGATCAGTAAAGTTGTTACAAATGTACGTGGCTGTAGCTGGGTAAAATTAGAAATCTGTCAAAAATGGTAGAATTTACCTACGGTATATCTATGTTTTGCGCAGTCCAGATACATTTCTACAGAGGGACCATTCATTAGCTGAACACATTTCATTACCATCATTGGATTCCAAAACACAGTGGTTACTGGATATGCTTCCTTGAGAAAGGCAGGGAATGTGTGAAACAACATAGATTGCACATTAGTGTTCAAGGGGTGGAGTGGTGGTTTAATACTGATGACTTATCCCCAAGAGCAGTATGAAGAGACTGATTGTATACAGATAAAAAAAGACATGCTTTTTAAAGATATGAAGATATTAAGAAATATTTTTATAGCATAAGGGAAATAAAAAGATTTTAAAATGGTTCTACCCAAACACAAATAGTACATATACCATTTGAAATATTGAAGGCCTATCCACAAGATAGGTCATCAATAATATACCATAAGGAAGTTGGACAGGAAAAAGAAACCAGTAAGGCTACTTTCACACTAGCGTTCAGAGCGGATCCGTCTGAGACGGATCCGCTCATATAATGCAGACGGTGGCTCCGTTCAGAACGGATCCGTCTGCATTATATTGTAAAAAAAATTCTAAGTGTGAAAGTAGCTTGAACGGATCAGTCCAGACTTTTACATTGAAAGTCAATGGGGGACGGATCCGTTTGAAGATTGAGCCATAGTGTGCCATCTTCAAACGGATCCGTCCCCATTGACTTACATTGTAAGTCTGGACGGATTTGTTTGCCTCCGCACGGCCAGGCGGACACCCGAACACTGCAAGCAGCGTTCAGGTGTCAGCCTGCTGAGCGGAGCGGAGGCTGAACGCTGCCAGACTGATGCATTCTGAGCGGATCCGCGTCCACTCAGAATGCATTAGGGCTGGACGGATGCGTTCGGGGCCGCTTGTGAGCTCCGTTTGAAGGGACACCCGAACGCTAGTGTGAAAGTAGCCTAAGGTTTCTTATAAGAATAGGGATAGCTTTAAGTTTTCATTTGATACCAGGTATAATAGAAATGTGAATGAATTGAAAGGGATTTTTAAAGAGGTCCTTTCACTGGTCCTAACATTACAATATTATTACCTGACAATGTAGGGCTTTATAAGGAGATGTCAAGGCCCTTTTTCACATTGGCTGCTCCGTTCCCCTGCTGTTGCCCCCGTTCACTTTTGCAGCCCTGTATGCTAATTAGCAGCATCGGTACAAGGAGGAGGAGACGGCTGGGTTTCTCAATGGGCGTCTCCTTCTGTGACGCGCTCCGCTGCGATTGGACAGCTCACAGACAGGGAGAAAAAAAAGCTCACCTTCTCCGGCCTTGCTGTGAACAAAGCACAGCAGGGAAACGGAGCAGGCAATGTGAAAGAGAAAAAGCGCCCTGACATCTCCTAATAAAGCCATACATTGTCAGGTAATACTATTGTAATGTTAGGACCAGTGAAAGTTCCTCTATTAAGGGATTGTCAGCTCCAAAATACCCCTCAAACTAGAGTATGAGCTGTATAATATAAATGATGCTGAGTCCGATTATGTAATTTTCATCATCATACTTACTCGCATTCTGACACTGTGCTCCCAAAAACCAGCAGTAAAATGCATAGAGAGGACTTCTTTTTGAGTCCTCTCCATTATGTGTAGGAGCACGAGAGTCCTCTCAATGCATTTTGATGCTGGTTTGTCGGAGTACAGCATCAAAATTCAAGTGAGTATTAAGATAAAAATTACATAACCGGTCTCAGCATTACTTACACTATTCACCACTTACTCTAGTTTAGGGGTGTTTTGGAGCTGACAGATTCCCTTTAAATGTAATTGGGTAACGTTACAAAATGACCCCATTACTGGGCAAGACTTGCAAGATAAACCCATGTTGAGGGATATATCAAGTGTAACTGAAATGTTTTTTGGCACTTGTGATGTACCATTTCTGTATAGTGCAATACCTAAGGATAAAAGCTTGGAGGCGGTTACATTTTACACCTCCAATGACCTGATGATGTGTGATGTCCAACAGGATATTTTAACCAAATGCCTGGATTTCTGTTTGACACACAACTATTTTTGGTTTGTAATGTGTTTTATTTATAGTTAACTAGGACTGTGATGGGAACGAAATTCACCCCTGTTTTTGCTAACTTATATATGGCTTACTGGGAGAGGGAGTATATTGAGACTTCAACAGGGAGGAAAGGAAGGGGTTAATACTGTGGAAAAGGTACACTAACGATTGTTTATGTATATGGAAAAGGGAGAAAAAGGAATTAGAGACCTTCCTTCATAACATTAATGATTGGAATTTACACTTCAATACGATCAGCCAGGAGTCCATACAGTTTCTTGACTTGGAGATATCTGTTTTAGGAAATAATATTAAAACTAGAACTTATTTCAAGCCCATGGATACTAATTCCTATATAAAAACTACCAGCTGTCATCATGCCTCTTGGATAATTGATCCCAAGGGGTCAATTTAAGAGAATATACAGGAACTGCACAGATTAGAATGACTATGTGGACCAGAGTCAGTTAATTATAAAGAGATTTGTTAAAAAGGGCTATGATTCTGTAAGTTTGGATACAATTATTGAGGAAGTTGGACAGAGAAAAGAAACCAATAAGGTGTCTTGTAAGGATAGGATAGCTCTTAGTATTCATTTGTTACCAAGTATAAGAAAAATGTGAATGAATTGGAAGGGATTTTTAAACATAATTGGGTAACGTAACAAAATGACCCTATATTGGATTTAGCTTTTCCAAGGCTCCCACTATTAAAGATAGATTAGTTCAGAGCTGTCTAAGGGAGGAGAATGATGTGAAATAGAGACAATTTACATGTTGTGGTTTTTGCAAACCATGCAAAAATCGTGATCATGAAGACAGTGCTATATCCTGTGAGCACTCAGGCGTCTACATGCTGAGTGCTCTTGTAGCCTCCAGTTTGTGGGATGAACTCTGAGGAAATTAACCCTTATTTATTTATTTATTATTTTTCATTTTCATTTTTGTTCCCTGTATTCCTGGAGCCATAACCTTTTTATTTTTTCGTTCACATCTTCATTTGAGGGCTTGTTTTTTGCAGGACAAGTTGTACTTTCTAATGCCGACATTTAATATGGATACAATGTAGAGGGAAGCAGGAAAAAAAATCCAAACGGCGTGGAATTGGAAAAAAACGCAATTCTTGCACAGTTTTACAGTTGTGTCCCTATGGCTTTCCCCCATGCGGCAAAACTGACCTGTGCTCTTTATTCTCTGGGTCAGTATGATTACATTGATACCACATGTGTATAGGTTTCATATGCTTAGTGAAAAAATAAATAAAAACCTTAAAAAAATTATTTTTTTATATTACCATATTCATATATCTTTCATAATTATGTCTACTGAGCTATGTGGGGGCTCATTTTTTGCGTGATGATCTGTAGTTTTTATTGATACCATGTTGGAGTGTGTCTTTTTGATCACATCTTATAAAATTTTGGGGGGTAAGAGAAGCAATGAAGAAATGGTGAATCGGCCATTTTGATACTTTTTTACATTAAGCCATTTGCCATATTGGAATTTATTTTAAATATTTTAATAGTATGCGTGTTTTCAGACCATAGGAGTATAGTAAAATCTCTAATCTCTAACACCTGCTGGCCAATTTAGGAACTGCAGCTCATATATGCTGGGTTTCTTTAGAGAGACTCAGCATATTAGAATTAATGACCGGCATCCCTGATCACCGCATGGGGGTGATGGTCTTAACCAGGAAGCGCTCGCATCAGGGTTTTTCACTATTTAGATGCCATGTTCGCGGTTGACCACAGCATCTAAAGGCTTTAATGACTATGTTTGACATTAATGCCCGTCGTGCACATTACCTGAGGGCCTCTTCTGTTTGAAGCAGCAGAGACCCGCCAGCTATGGCACCCGCTGCACGTGCAAGTGGGAGCCATGTTTAAATATCCTCCGAGCGCTGTACATGTAAAAAGCAGAATTCAGGATTATATATATAATAACAAAATAGGTTTAGACATTCACAGTGTCTCCGCACACTTTAAGAAACACTACAATTGTTCTGGAAAGGTCTGAAGTTTAAAGGTATAGAATTGGCTCAAAATAAATGTCAAGGGGGAAAATTGACCCGATGGAGTACATCAATAGGAGGGAGACATTTTGGATATACTCCCTGGGGACCCTTCCCTGGGGACCCTTCTGACATTGATATAAATGCATGTAAAACTTATAGTCCTGTGTGATTGTTCTTGAACAATCATTACAAATTATTATTATTATTATTATTTACTAGCAGAAGGACCCAGCAACACACGGGTATATGTCATCTATTTCATTTAATGTTTGTGTGTGTCACTAAAAGATATAAACAGTGACCTCTACAGCACCCCACCCCTTTAACAGTAAACTCCACAGTCGCCCACCCCTTAACACTGACCCCCCCCCCCACAGTGCACCCCCACTTTAAAATGGGACCTCCACAGCAGCCCATCCCCTTAAGGCCTCATGCACACGACCGTTGTGTGCATCCGTGGCCGTTGTGCCGTTTTCCGTTTTTTTTCACGGACCCATTGACTTTCAATGGGTCCGTGGAAAAATCGGAAAATGCACCGTTTGGCAGCCGCATCCGTGAGCCGTGTTTCCTGGCCGTGAAAAAAATATGACCTGTCCTATTTTTTTCACGGCCAACGGTTCACGGGCCCATTCAAGTCAATGGGTCCGTGAAAGAACACGGATGCACACAAGATTGGCATCCGTGTCCGTGATCCGTGGCCGTAGGTTCTAGTTTCATACAGACGGATCCGAAGATCCGTCTGCATAAAAGCTTTTTCAGAGCTGAGTTTTCACTTCGTGAAAACTCAGATCCGACAGTATATTCTAACACAGAAGCGTTCCCATGGTGATGGGCCGCTTCTAGTTAGAATACACTACAAACTGTGTACAAGACTGCCCCCTGCTGCCTGGCAGCACCCGATCTCTTACAGGGGGATATGATAGTGCGGCACCTGAAGGGGTTAATTGTACTATCATATCCCCCTGTAAGAGATCAGGGCTGCCAGGCAGCAGGGGGCAGACCCCCCCCTCCCCAGTTTGAATATCATTGTGCGGCCCCCCCCCTCCCCTGTTGTTAACTCGTTGGTGGCCAGTGTGCGCACCCCCCTCCCTCCCTCCCTCTATTGTTTTAATACATTGGGGCCAGTGTGCGCCCCCCCCCCAACCCCCCCCCTCCCTCCCTCTATTGTTTTAATACATTGGGGCCAGTGTGCGCACCCCCCCAACCCCCTCCCTCCCTCTATTGTAATAATAGCATTGGGGCCAGTGTGCGCACCCCCCCCCCCCCCCCCCCCCGATCATCTGCTGGCTGCTGCGATGTCTGCGTCCGGCCGGGAGCTCCTCCTACTGGTAAGTGACAGCAATGCGCCGCACAGACCTGTCACTTACCAGTAGGAGGAGCTCCCGGCCGGACACAGAGATCGCAGCAGCCAGCAGCCAGGTAAGTATGAATCTTCTACTCCGCTGCCACCGATGATCGGGGGGGGGGCACACTGGCCCCAATGCTATTATTACAATAGAGGGAGGGAGGGGGGGGGGTTGGGGGGGCGCGCACACTGGCCCCAATGCTATTATTACAATAGAGGGAGGGAGGGGGGGTTGGGGGGGCGCGCACACTGGCCCCAATGCTATTATTACAATAAAGGGAGGGAGGGAGGGGGGTGCGCACACTGGCCACCAACGAGTTAACAACAGGGGAGGGGGGGCCCACTGGCCACCAATGAGTTAAAAACAGGGGGGGGGGGTCTGCCCCCTGCTGCCTGGCAGCACCTGCCAGGCAGCAGGGGACAGTCATGTACACAGTTTTTTTGTATATTCTAACCTGAAGCGTCTCCATCACCATGGGAACGCCTCTGTGTTAGAATATACTGTCGGAAATGAGTTTCACGATGTAGCTCATATCCGACAGTATATTCTAACATAGAGGCGTTCCCATGGTGATGGGGACGCTACAAGTTAAAATATACCATCGGATTGGAGAAAACTCCAATCCGATGGTATAACAGAACTCCAGACTTTACATTGAAAGTCAATGGGGACGGATCCGTTTGAAATGGCACCATATTGTGTCAACATCAAACGGATCCGTCCCCATTGACTTGCATTGTAATTCAGGACGGATCCGTTTGGCTCCGCACGGCCAGGCGGACACCAAAATGACTTTTTTTTCATGTCCGTGGATCCTCCAAAAATCAAGGAAGACCCACGGACGGAAAAACGGTCACGGATCACGGACCAACGGAACCCCGTTTTGCGGACCGTGAAAAAAAACATCCGTGTGCATGAGGCCTAACTTTGACCTTCATAGCAGCTGGCTCCTTTAACGGTGAGTTTCACAGCACCCTACTCCCTGGACAGTGACCTCCTCAGGGGCCCACCCCCTTAACAGTGACCTCCAAAGTACCCCGCTGCCTTAACAGTGATCTGCACAGCAGTTACACCTTTAATAGTGGCCCCAGCCCCCTTAACAGTGACCTCCACAGTGTCTACCCCTTTAACAGTGACCTCCACAGCGGCCTGCCCCCTTAACAGTAACATCCACAGTGAACGCCTCTTTAACAGTGACCTTCACAGCGCCCTGCCCCTTTAATGCTAGGGCTACATGACGACATGTGTCACGCAACATTTTGTCTCAACAATTTTTATAATGATAGGCTATGGCAGGGATCAGCAACCTCCGGCACTCCAGCTGTGGTGAAACTACGACTCCCAGCATGCTCCATTCACTTCTCTGGGAGTTCTGAGAACAGCCAAGGAGGTGTGCATGCTGGGAGTTGTAGTTTCGCCACAGCTGGAGTGCCGAAGGTTGCTGATCCCTGGGCTATGGTGTTGCTCTGCGACATGCTGTGACTTTGACACGACAGTTGCAAAAAATCCATTCAAGATGGATTTTTCTGCAACTGTCGCAGTCGCAGCATGTCACATGCCGCAGTGCAACACCATAGACTATCATTATAAAAATTGTCGCGTAAAATTGGTGCGACTTTTTGTTGTGTAGCCCTAGCCTAAAGCTGACCTACAGCAGTGAAGAAAAATGGCTGGGTTGTTATGGAAACCTGAAGTAAAACTGTGTGTATGTGGAGACTAAGGGCCTGCGAGCTTCTATTGGCTGATAAGGGGCATGTGACCGTGTGTATGGATATGAAGAGAAAGACTTGCAGGATTGTATTGGCTAATGCAGGTCATTTTATGGGAATATCTCAGGAACGGTACGTCCTAGAGAGATGTGACCCCAGAAGATTTCTTTCCAGGTAGCAAGCGATGTGGATACCAAGTTTCGTTAAAATCGATGTTTGCGTTTTTGAGTGATCGCGGAACATACATACTTACACACACACATAAATACGTCCTTCTTTATATATATATATATATGATATAGATTATTAAAGCGCTATTCGTTTCATGGCGATGTACATAGGAAAAGTGTTGTACATACATAATACAAAACAATTGCAATAAGCATGAATAAGCTAACTGGTACAGAAGGAGAGAGGACCCTTCCCATGAGGGCTTAAAATCTGCAAGGGGTGTGTCACGAGGTAGAGTCGCGGGTATAAAGATAGACCGGAGGTGCACCCCCTTAGCTGCCACCCGGTCCCCTGTCCCTGCCTACTTGCACCACCCGCCCTAGGTGACGGGGCGCAAATGGGCGACAGTCCCTGACCTGAGTAAGTGCAAGCAGAGAGATAGAGACAGCAGGGAAGCGGACAGCCAATGAGAGGTAGCACTAGAGCAGACAGAGAGGTGGAACAAGCAAGATACCACCAAAAACGGAAGGGCGAGGCGGGTCAACTAGCCGGGGTCAGTCCAGGAGGTCACGTCAGTACAAGAGAAGAGGCAAAGACAAAATCCAAAAGCAAGCCGAGGTCAAAATCCGAGAGGTAGCGTCAAGGTTCAGGGAGCAGGCAGAAGAGGTGTCAGGAAGCAGATCAAGGGTCAAATCCAAAGGTAAGCTAAATAACAATAATAATACACAGCCTAAGGGTCCAAAATCACAGGCAACCTGTAGCCAGCAGGTTGCCTGTATTTATAGTGGGGAGTGAGGGTCATGTGACGTGGCCAGCGTCACATGACCAACTGACAAACAAGTCGAGCACCGAGTGATCAGCTCGGCGCTCAAGGCAGACCTAGGAGCAGGGAGCCTCCCAGCTAGCAAAAGCCGCCCTGGGAACGAGGCTGAACACAGATCCTCGGTCCCGAAGCTAAGCAGCAGGTCTGCGGCTGATGGGGGACCGAGTGCGCCTTCGGTGCCCCATTACAGGGTGGAGGAAGCAGACAGTAGGTAAGGGTAAAGCTGATCATACGGCAGTATAGTTGCAGCAGGGTTACTGAAGGTTGTAAGCTTGTCTGAAGACATGGGTTTTCAGGTTTATTTTGAAGGTTTCAACTGTAAGTGAGAGTCCGATTTGTGGGGGTGGAGAGGATGCATAGAGAAATCTTGAAGGCGATTGTGGGAAGAGGTGATAAGAGGAGAGTAGAGAAGGTCTTGTTAGCTTCAAAGATTGGAGTGGTGCAAGAGTTCTAAATGGGAGACCACAGAGGAAGAGGTTACAGTAGTTTAGGCAGGAGATGATCGGGGCATGTACAATTATTTTTGAAGACACCTGGTTGAGGAATGTGTGGATCTGAGAGATATTTTTGAGTTGGAGGCGGCAGGTGGTGGAAAGAGCTAAGATGTGTGGTTTGAAGGACAGGGCAGAATCAAAGGTTATTCCAAGAAAGTAGACTTTGTTGACCGAGGTGAGAGTGCAGCCATTAACTGTGATAGATAGGAATGTTTGGGAGGGTGGGTAAGATGGGGGGGAAAGATGATAAATTCTGTTTTATCATTGTCAAATTATGTTTTATCTATGTTAGGACATTTAGAACCAAGTTTAGTCTCCCGTGATAGGTTAATATGAGCAGGTGTACTGGTGATGTGGCCAGGAGAAATAATTTTTTTCACAATTTGAATAACCCCTTCTTAAGCTTGGTCAAGTTTAGTATATACTGTATGTATGTGGCCTTTGGTATAAAGCGTTTTATAAAAATTCAATTGGGATTTTTTTAGGTATCGATTTTCCCAGTAATTAAATTACGAGCCAGTTCTATCATTAAAACGAATTGTGTCCTCATTGTAGGCATTTGACATAAGACATAAGCTGTAGGAGGGAATTTCCTCTGATTTGCTAGAAATAGTCACGTGGTGTTTAAATATCCCTAATACCGTTTTGTTATAATGTTGTATGGGTTATTTCCATTTTTGTATATATTGGGTGTAAATTAATTCAATTTGATATATTTGGAATATGTGTAAGACTGAATTACTATTTATTTTACCCACTCCCGATCACCTGAGGAGGTGGAGTTAGGGCGGATCTATAAATGTTTGAGTTTATTGACAGAATTGTGAGCCCCTGAAAAAGCCAATGTGAAACCCGGGTCGGGCAACTTGGAGTTAGAATAAAAGAAATTGCACATCAATAAAATTATCCTGCCTTGTAAGTACAATAAACCTGGCGTGTTTGTACAGAAAACAATTGTGCTTCACTATCAAGTATTCTCAATTTTCTGTTTGAGGATCGTAGGGGGTACTGATAGTGTGTCTGGTCAATAATAACAAGGGAACGTGTTGACCGGCAGCACCAAGGAGATATATGAAAAAGGCTGGTCAGACAGATTATACAGAGAGCGGTGTCTGATATTACTCAAAGCACTTTCACAGCACTTTCAATAAAAGAAGCAGAACGGATCGCCTTATATGATAGATTGATTGTGTGAAGAGGACCTACTTTACTGGCGCACCCTAGGCTTGCGTGTAAGACCACCAAAACAAGGATTTGTTTTATTTCTCTTTCGACATGGACATGTGACCACTGCAGTTGGTACTGGCTGCAACTAAAAGCACTGAGGCCATTACTGTAGTCAGTTACTGACTGCAGCGGTCACATGTCGCAGGAGAACAAGATACAGAGACCAGAGACTAAGGAAGCAATGGCATCAGAGAAGCAGGGAATTAGTATGACTAAGTTTGCTATTTTATAACATTCTAAGCTTGTGACAACCCCTTTAAATGTGCATTACATACATAGTAACATAGTATATAAGGCCGAAAAAAGACATTTGTCCATCCACTTCGGCCTGTTATCCTGCAATTGATCCAGAGAAAGGCAAAAAAAAAAAACTGTGAGGTAGAAGCCAATTTCCCCCACTTAAGGGGGAAAAAATTCCTTCCCGACTCCAATCAGGCAATCAGACTAACTCCCTGGATCAACGACCCCTCTCTAGTAGCTATAGCCTGTAATATTATTACACTCCAGAAATACATCCAGGCCCCTCTTGAATTCCTTTATTGTACTCACCATCACCACCTCCTCAGGCAGAGAGTTCCATAGTCTCACTGCTCTTACCGTAAAGAATCCTTTTCTATGTTTGTGTACAAACCTTCTTTACTCGAGATGCAGAGGATGTCTCCTCGTCACCGTCCTGGGGATAAATAGCTGATGGGATAGATCTCTGTACTGACCCCTGATATATTTATACATAGTAATTAGATCTCCCCTCAGTCGTCTTTTTTCTAAAGTTAATAACCCTAATGTTGATAATCTTTCTGGGTACTGTAGTTGCCCAATTCCAGTTATTACTTTAGTGGCCCTCCTCTGAAACCTCTCCAGCCTGCTATGTCTGCCTTGTTAACAGGAGCCCAGAACTGTACACAGTACTCCATGTGTGGTCTGACTAGTGATTTGTAAAGTGGTAGGACTATGTTCTCATCATGGGCATCTATGCCCCTTTTGATGCAACCCATTATCTTATTAGCTTTGGCAGCAGCTGCCTGATACTGGTTTCTACAGCTTAGTTTGCTGTTCAGTAAATTACTAGGTCCTTTTCCATGTGAGTGTTATCTAGTGTTTTACCATTTAGTATGCACGGGTGACTTGCATTATTCCTTCCCATGTGCATAACCTTACATTTGTCAGTGTTAAACCTCATCTGCCACTTCTCTGCCCAAGCCTCTAATCTAGCCAGATCCACCTGTAGCAGTATATTGTCCTCTTCAGTGTTAATCACAGTTTAGTGTCATCTGCAAAAATTTATATTTTACTGTGCAAGCCTTCTACAAGATCATTAATAAATATATTGAAGAGAATAGGGTCTGAGGTACTCCACTAGTGACAGTGACCCAATCTGAGTGTGTACCATTAATAACCACCCTCTGTTTTCTATCATTGAGCCAGTTACTTACCCACATACATACATTTTCTCCCAGTTCAAGCATTCTTATTTTATATACTAACCTTTTATGTGGTACAGTGTCAAATGCTTTGGAGAAGTCCAGATATACGACATCCATTGATTCACCACTGTCAAGTCTAGAACTTACCTCTTCATAGAAACTGATTAAATTAGTTTGACATCATTGATCCCTCATGAAGCTATGCTGATATGATGTTATTTGCTTATTTTCATTGAGATCCTCCAAGATAGCATCTCTTACAAAACCTTCAAACAGTTTACCCACAACAGATGTTAAACTTACCGGCCTATAGTTTCAGGGCTCTGTTTTTGCACCATTTTTGAATATTGGCACCACATTTGGCATGTGCCAATCCTGTTAAATACTCCTTGTCATTATAGAGTCTGTAAATATAAGAAATATGGGTCTGGCTATGACAATACTTAATTCTCTTAGGATATGGGAGGTGTATGCCATCTGGTCCTGGCGATTTGTCTATTTTAATCTTTTTAAGTCGCTGTTGTACTTCTTCCTGGGTCAGACAGGGCACTTTTAATGGGGAATTTACTTTTACATTCTGCATTTCATCTGACAGTTTATTTTCCTCAGTGAATACAGTGGAGAAAGAAAATATTTAATAGCTTTGCTTTCTCCTCGCCGCTCTCTGCAACTCCCCCCTCATTGCTCTGTAGAGGGCCGACACCTTCAGATTTAAACTTTTTACCATTTTTATAATTGAAAAACATTTTAGGGTTAGTCTTGCTCTCTTTGGCAATTAATATGTTGATCTCTAGTTTGTCGGCTTTTACTTGTTTTTTACATATTCAATTTTTTTCAATAGTTTTTCAGTGCTTCCTGGATCACCTCCTGTTTTAGTGATTTAAATGCTTTCTTTTTGTCATTTATTGCTTTCTTTACAGTTCTATTTATCCACATTGGTTTCTTCTTGTTCCTTAACCCTTTATTCCCATAAGGTATGTACATAGCGTTCCTATACAAAGAACTGCCTGCTAGTCATAGGTTTACCTACTACTTTACTATCCAACGAAAGTTTATTCTTTAGTATATTGATATCCCTTTCAAAATGTCATGCATACGACTCTGAGGTTCTTGCTAGGTAACATTTACCCTATTAAAACATGGATCACATACCCAATAGTAAAAGAAGACTTTAATATGATGGACGGTGCTAGTCATCTTGGAGGAAAACATAGTAATCCATCTTGCTTTGAAGTGAAGCATGTGGTGTATAAGAAGAATGTCTTAAACCATAGGAAATTACAGGCCTAAGTAAAATGCACATGGTATGTAATAGACTAAACAATGTAAATGTGCCGAACAGGAGTGTCTGGCATATATGTCAATAATGTTACTTCAATAATGGAATTCCTTGAGGAGCAATATATAATATTTAAAATATAACTGTCGTTCTTTTTTCTTAATGTGTATTGGCAGTGATACTGGCCATTTTTGTATTATATTTATAATTACAGAAATCGTACATTTCTATTAGAAGAATAGCTGTAATGTGGCCCATTTTGTGCCTTAGTAACGCTCCCTGTCTTTTACTTACTTAACTGTGGAGACACGCTCCACACTGACTGCTGCTGCCCTCTCTGCCTCACTCCACATTTATATATATACAAACATACATACATAGATGACCAGCCGCATAACCATCTTTCCCACGTGATTCATTATAGCATCGTGCCATGGCTGCCCAGCAGGGGCGTAGCGTGGGGGGGGCCGGAGGGGCCGTTGCCCCGGGCGCCAAATTGCAGGGGGCGCCAGGCATCCGAAATTTCAATGAGGGCTACGGGAGCCTATGGCTCCCGTCCCCTCCGTTATGCCCCATAGGCTTCAGGCCTAGTCCTGAAGCCTATAAGGCAGTAGAGGCGAGCGACGCAGGACTCGGTCACGATAACCTCACTGTGACCTCCTGCGTCGGGTCTCGCGAGATGACGCGATGACGCGGCGCAGGAAGGCACAGTGAGGCGTTCGTGACCGCCTGCGGCGGGAACAAGCGGGGATGGAGATAGTAGGTAAGTATTTTTTTTTTATGTTAACTTACCTAATTGCAGAGGCTCTGGCGGCAGTATGGGGGGTGGGAGAGGAGAGGAGAGGACTGGAGCAGAAAGGCTTCAGTGGCATGATTGGCACAGCAATAAGAGGGGCGATTATATTAGCAAAGAGGGGGGCCAGTACATTAATAACAGAGGGGCCATTACATTAATAACAAAGAGGGGGACATTATATTAGCAAAGAGGGGGGCCAGTACATTAATAATAAAAAGGGGGCCATTATATTAATAATAAAGAGGGGGGCCAGTACATTATTAATAAAAAGGGGGCCATTATATTAATAATAAAGAGGGGGCCATTACATTATTATTATTAATGTAATGACCCCCTCTTCATTATTAATGTAATGACCCCCTCTTTATTATTAATGTAATGACCCCCTCTTCATTATTAATGTATTGGCCCCCTCTTTATTATTAATGTAATGACCCCCTCTTTATTATTAATGTAATGCCCCCTCTTTATTATTAATGTATTGGCCCCCTCTTTATTATTAATATAATGACCCCCTCTTCATTATTAATGTAATGACCCCCTCTTTATTATTAATGTATTGGCCCCCTCTTTATTATTAATATAATGACCCCCTCTTCATTATTAATGTAATGACCCCCTCTTTATTATTAATGTAATGGCCCCTCTTTATTATTAATGTATTGGCCCCCTCTTTATTATTAATATAATGACCCCCTCTTTATTATTAATATAATGACCCCCTCTTCATTATTAATGTAATGACCCCCTCTTCATTATTAATGTAATGACCCCCTCTTTATTATTAATGTAATGGCCCCCTCTTTATTATTAATGTACTGCCCCCTCCTTATTATTAATGTAATGGCCCCTCTTTATTATTAATGTAATGACCCCCTCTTTATTATTAATGTAATGGCCCCTCTTTATTATTAATGTACTGCCCCCTCCTTATTATTAATGTAATGGCCCCTCTTTATTATTAATGTAATGACCCCCTCTTTATTATTAATGTAATGGCCCCTCTTTATTATTAATGTAATGGCCCCTCTTTATTATTAATGTACTGCCCCCTCTTTATTATTAATATAATGGCCCCTCTTTATTATTAATATAATGGCCCCTCTTTATTATTAATGTAATGACCCCCTCTTCATTATTAATGTATTGGCCCCTCTTTATTATTAATGTAATGGCCCCTCTTTATTATTAATGTAATGGCCCCTCTTTATTATTAATGTAATGGCCCCCTCTTCATTATTAATATAATGACCCCATCTTTGTTATGAATGTAATGACCCCCTCTTTGTTATGAATGTAATGACCCCCTCTTTATTATTAATGAAATGACCCCCTCTTTGCTAATATAATGGCCCCCTCTTTGTTATTAAAGAGGGGGCCAGTACATTAATAATAAAGAGGGGGCCATTATAATATACAGGGGGAATGAAAGCTATCTGTCTGGCTCTAGCTCAGTATTGGGGGGCAGCAGGATGACAGTGTTGAAGGAAGGAGAGCATGATAGTAAAGTGAGGAACCTAAATTTTTTTCGGTGAAACTCTGCAGAGACGAGAAGCGGCTGAAAGAAGTTATCATGGTGGTCTTATCTCTGAATGAAGACGTCGAGGAGAGTCTACATCACAGGAGACGTCACTGGATGTAACAGGTATGGTGCGGTATTCTACTGTAATAATAATGTCCATCCACATATCTGTTTCATGGTAGGGTTGGGGGAGAAGATTGAGAATTTGGCCCATACTGCCGCATTCTGGCCCCAGACTTCAGGTCACACTGTACGTGTTCAGAATTCTGGGGCCTCACACCCATCTACTACATTATCTGTACTCAGAGAGTTATCTCTGTGTTATCTGAGGTGTAACATAGGACTGCTAGTGATCTACTACAGTATCTGTTAAAAGTGGCGTGCCTGGGGTAGGCGCGGGGGGGGGGGGGGCGCAATTTTTGGCTTGCCCCGGGTGCTGGCAACCCACGCTACGCCACTGCTGCCCAGGCGTGACACCTAGACCAGGTGTCTGCACCGGATTGCACCAGGAGCAGGGCACACTATAAGTATTCAGTGATCTCCATTTCCACTGGGTCAGGGAATTCCTATGGTCTGTCTCGAAAAAGCCTGGAGGACATGAACCAGATACTGAGTGGGCTTGACCTGCCAGGGGAGGACCTGTGAGGGAGGACCTATGTAGCTACAGCCTGCAGTGCTCCTACTCCTGTTACAGATTTCTCCGGAGAGAACCATTACTAAACTGCCTCAAGTAAACCCTTGAGAAAATAAAGACAGCACAGTAAACTGCTATATTCAGCTTCTACAGACATTGCTGTGAAGTGAGGGAATATGGCTAAAGACACCCTCATCACCAAACAACCACTAGGCCAGTATCACCTTCGTGCTGAATTGCCACCAACCAAACTGCCTCAATATCCTTATTGGTGCTAGAGAAGAACTGCACTAAAGCCTGCTGCTACTGTATGTGATTTTAAGCTCTACATTTCACTTAGGAAAAAAGACTGTTACGTTTAACTCTGGCCTCATCCTTGAATGCTAAATCTTTCACTGCAATGGACACCAGGGAGTGACGGCCTGAGGTAGGACTATATGACACTACAATACTACATCAGGACCACTACCACCACCATCTGTTGGTGATCAGAGACAACTCTGATTACAGACTTCTAACTCCTCAGATGCCGTGGTCAATTGTGACCACAGCATCTGAGTTGTCATTTACCAGGACTGTTGCGCTGCTGGTGACCAAATAGCTCCCTTCTGACAAGATCACATGAGCGATCAAGTTGCTATGACATTTTTTAAAATATCGCTCCTGCGCCCCGCTGTGTTCCCCCGTAGTTTTCCCGCTCAGTATGCTAATACTGAGCATCGGTACAGGGGGGAGGAGACGCCAGGGTTTCTCAATGGGCGTCTCCTTCTCACTGGCTGTGCCATGATCTAATCATAGCGGAGAGCATCACAGCCAGGGAGAAGGTGAGTTTTTTTTCTCCCTGGCTGTGACGCTCTCCGCTGTGATTGGATCGCGGCACAGCCAGGGAGATAACCATGGGAAACCTTTTTTAAACAAAATCAAGACACCAAAAAACATGGGGCCAAGCTGTGCTCTGCACAGACATTCTGTGCTCTGCACAGACATGGGGCCAAGCTGTGCTCCCCTAGACATTCTTACGAAACTGGGTCCGTGGCGTACACAGGGATATTGCCCTCTGCAACACAACATATTCCCTGTTCTACCTCAAAAATCCCTACAATGGGGATCAGTGCCTAATAACTAAAGTACTCAGTAAGGGAACAGATATAGGGCCTGAGCCACTCATTCAGCCAAGATAAGCATATCCCAGGCACAGTGGTGACTAAATCAAAAGTAATATCAGTGCTGGACTGCTGGTAGTATACTGAAAGTAGTATGGACTTGCATACAATGTGACAATGTCTGCTCCAGATGCCAGGCAAAGAGGTAGGGGAGGGCGTAGTCTGAGAGTTGTCATCTTCGCTCGAAGAGATCTGCGCTTGATGTAAGTCCTTGCTCAATGCCAGTTATATATATTTCCTCCATAGTTCCTGTGTGCTAGATTTCTCTGTGCATTTTGTGACTATTCTTTTTGACCTGGTTTGTTTATCCGTTCACTCTTTGCCTTCTTCTTGTCTGCTACTGTGTTTGACCTTGGACTGTTTAGCGGCCGCTCTCCTGCCTTTGCATCTCTGTACCTTTATCTCTCTTGGTTATGGCTTGTTTCCATTGTTGCTATTGGCCATTTGCGCTCTGTTTTTGACCCCGACTAGTATGACTACTCGACCTGTCCACTTCACTTGCAATCAGCTACTCGGTGAATGTAACATATGATTCTATATTACTCCCGCTGGGACCAATTTAATTTAGGAACTAAAGGTTCCTGAGTGGGATCGCACCTATCGAGGCAGCTATTCCACTGAAGGCATGACACTTGTAGTTATAGGGTTGCTGCACAGCAAGTCCGCCTCCCTCCCATGTGAGCTGAATGTGTCTCCTGGCGCTGTGATCAGCTGCTGCACTATAGCACTTCATACGAGGGACTGGACATTATTGTAATTTGCAAGTATATTGGCTCATGTATGGTCACAACTAACGTGAGCTCATATGATAACCAATGTGATCAGTATCAAAAGTGCAAATCAGTTTATTTACCAAAAATGCTTTAAAGTCCCAGCCACCAGGGGTCTCCTTTCTTTTCTAATGTGCAGTCTACTGCCTGTTGTCATGCCAAATCCACTTCAAGCAGCAGAGACAAGTCAGACAGACTACAAGAAGTAGAGTTGGGACTCTGCTATCATGTGTGTTCTTCCGGCTGACTGCCTACCTCCCTTCACAGACTGTCTTCAGCCTGGCTGTTAAGTCTTACAGACCTTTTACTATTTCGAATCTCTTAATATGCAGAAATGCTTTTAATAACGACCCTCCCCTTCCCCCATTGAAAGCAAGCAATCTGGGCTTTATCAACAGCTACAATCATCCTGTCTGTTTATAAGGTCTCTTTCACACGAATGTGTGCGCTCCGTGGCCGTATTGCGGACCGCATTTTCGGATCCGCAATACACGGGTGCCGTTTCGTGGTTATGTGGAATCCGGAGATGCGGAATGGCGCGGAACGGAAGCACGTAACGGAACCCTACAGAAGCACCACGGAGTGCTTCCGTGGGGTTTTGCCCGTACTTTTGTTCCGCAAAAAGATAGAATATGTCCTATCTTTTTGTGGAACGGCCGGCTCGCGGACTCATTTAGGCCTCTTTTACACGAATGTGTGAGCTCCGTGGCCGTATTGCGGACAGCATTTGCGGATCCGCAAGACATGGGCGCCATTCTGTGGGCATTCCGCATCACGGATGCGGACCCATTCACTTGAATGGCTCCGAAAATCCGGAGATGCGGAATGGTGCGGAACGGCAGCACGGAACGGAACCCTACGGAAGCACTACAAATCACAGAAACCCCAGATTTGATGCCATATATTTATCCTATGTACGTGTGATTCTTGCTCTGTGGTTTTCTACAATTTGTAGCGCTTAGGTGCATTTGTTTTTTCTTCTGAGAAGTTTATCCATTGCGCTAATCAAATCAGTATTGAAGATACAAGACCTGTAATCTGGTAATGCATAATTCCATTACTAATGTTGATACTGTGCAAAGGAGAGAATGAAAAGACTTTCAGAAAAAGTTCCATGGATAAGAAGTTATCTTCTTCTTAAAGGATATCAGCAGCCCACCTCTAATTCCTGTACAAACACAATGACATTTAAAGGGTTTCTGTCATGAGAAATAACGTTATATAGCTGACTTACATTAGCGATGTGTTAATGTCAGCAGTACATAACAGTATGATTTATAACTGCCTGCCTCCCGCGGTTCGCACTAAGTAATGACTTTTATAATATGCTAATGAGCCTCTAGGTGCTAGTGGGGAGTTGCTGCAGCACCTAGAGGCTCCGTCAACTAAACCTTTGGCACGCACGCCCATGTACAGTTGATTGATGTCCGAGTTCTCCTCAGTGTCCCCTAAATCCCGCGCCTGAGCCGAAGGAAGGAAGCCGGCAGCAGGAGCGCGTCCTTCACTCACTGCGCCTGCGCCAAGTACTAAACGGGACAGAGCAGGCGCAGGATTTACGGGACACTGAGGAGAACTTAGACGTCAATCAACTGTACATGGGCGTGCCAAAGTCAATGGAGGACAGATTGTGTCAGTGAAAACGGATCCGTTCCCATTGACTTACATTGTGTGTCAGAACGGATCCGTTTGGCTCCGTTTCGTCAGATGGGCACCAAAACTCTGCAAGCGGAATGGAGACGGAACGGAGGCAAACTGATGCATTCTGAGCGGATCCTTATCCATTCAGAATGCATAAGGGCAAAACTGATCTGTTTTGGACCACTTGTGGGAGCCCTGAACGGATCTCACAAACAGAAAGCCAAAACGCCAGTGTGAAAGTAGCCTAAGCTAAAGGGTGTATTAGACTGCAAGATGGCATAACGATCGTTCCTCCCCATGCTGTGGAGGACATTGCTGCATGTAATAGCAGGGGTCTCCTCCACTAGTGAGCAATTGCTGGGAAGTAACGATTCCCTCCTAACAATCGCTGAGTCCTATCTCATAGACATAGCAGGCAAGCACAGGTCATGTCACCCAGGAGGATAGGCCATCAATATGAAAATCCTGGAGAACCCCTTTAAATAAAATCCCACATGAACAACCCACTCAAAAGAAAGCCAATGACCTGATATCACCAGTGGAAACTGCACACAGCCACACATTTCCTACACACATCCAATACATGACTGGACTGAGTCCGTCAGAGAGCAAGAGCAGGCTCTGCGACAATCCAATGATCGTTTTCAGTAGGGGATGTCCAACTGGGCCACCCTTTGCGATTACCAATCCAGAACCTCACTGGCTACTATCATGTTTTATTTTAGAAAACACTGAAGCCCCTTGGTGGAAGCTTAGGGTCTCCAGAAATCTGAATGAAAACTGTTGTCCTACATTATACAGCATTTCACATAGAGGGCGAAATTAATTACAATGGAACAAAAAATCATGTCATTACAGCGATGATTAATTTATCTCCTTATGGGTATAAGAAATTATCGCCTAACCAGGGTCCATTAGAGAATGAATGGAGTGGTGCAGCGCATGCTCGACCAGCTGGTCCAATCATTTTGGAGTAAGGGCTTCTGTTCTCAAGATCTGTGAGGGTCCCAGAAGTAAAATACCCAACAGTCTAATATCTTGTGGATTGAGAAAACTTAACGGGAATACTCCTTTAGGAATCACAAAAATGCTATATTATGTATACAATGTAGTCCTAGAAGAGCGCGGTATATGCCTGTTTTCCATAGACTGGGGAAGTCGTTTTAGGTGCGTACCACGTGCTAGCTCACGAGCTGCTGTAGAAATGATGTAATCACATCCTGATGTCCAAAACGCCTGTTCACTTTAGACGAGTTCATTTGTCCCTTGTACTGTTTAATCACTGTAAAAGTAAAATACCCTATTAATGGTAACGTGCTCCAGACAGACAGACTACAATTTCACTGGAGCGATGACTTAGTGCCGATGCAGACAAAGAAGCCCTGTTCTTCTGCACAAAATGAAACCCAGCTGGATTCCAGCTGCACTGCACTCACCTCAGCCAGTGCCCCAGACAGGATGAAATCCAGGAATGCACCATGTGGCGGAATTCTGAATGGCCCAGATTTTAGAGACGCTGCCAAGAAACGCAACATATTCTAGGAAGAAATGACAGGCCTGGATTTTACATGTAATCGTTACAGAACCTCACGTGCAAGCCACCAGAGTCCTCCTGGAACATGCTACGGTCTAATGTATACAGAATATAGAAGCAGTACAACAAGTATAAAGACGGTGCTGCACTAATTCTATATACTACAGTATAGAGTGCATGGCAGCAGTCTATATATCCGGTATGCTACAATATAGTATATAGGATCCTCCTGGAACATGCTACGGTCTAATGTATACAGAATATAGAAGCAGTACAACAAGTATAAAGACGGTGCTGCACTAATTCTATATACTACAGTATAGAGTACATGGTAGCAGTCTATATATCCGGTATGTTACAATATAGTATATAGAATCCTCCTGGAACATGCTACGGTCTAATGTATACAGAATATAGAAGCAGTACAAGTATAAAGACGGTGCTGCACTAATTCTATATACTACAGTATAGAGTACATGGCAGCAGTCTATATATCCGGTATGTTACAATATAGTATATAGGATCCTCCTGGAACATGCTACGGTCTAATGTATACAGAATATAGAAGCAGTACAACAAGTATAAAGACGGTGCTGCACTAATTCTATATACTACAGTATAGAGTGCATGGCAGCAGTCTATATAACTGGTATGTTACAATATAGTATATAGGATCCTCCTGGAACATGCTACGGTCTAATGTATACAGAATATAGAAGCAGTACAACAAGTATAAAGACGGTGCTGCACTAATTCTATATACTACAGTATAGAGTGCATGGCAGCAGTCTATATATCCGGTATGTTACAATATAGTATATAGAATCCTCCTGGAACATGCTACGGTCTAATGTATACAGAATATAGAAGCAGTACAAGTATAAAGACGGTGCTGCACTAATTCTATATACTACAGTATAGAGTACATGGTAGCAGTCTATATATCCGGTATGTTACAATATAGTATATAGAATCCTCCTGGAACATGCTACGGTCTAATGTATACAGAATATAGAAGCAGTACAACAAGTATAAAGACGGTGCTGCACTAATTCTATATACTACAGTATAGAGTGCATGGCAGCAGTCTATATATCCGGTATGTTACAATATAGTATATAGGATCCTCCTGGAACATGCTACGGTCTAATGTATACAGAATATAGAAGCAGTACAACAAGTATAAAGACGGTGCTGCACTAATTCTATATACTACAGTATAGAGTGCATGGCAGCAGTCTATATATCCGGTATGTTACAATATAGTATATAGAATCCTCCTGGAACATGCTACGGTCTAATGTATACAGAATATAGAAGCAGTACAACAAGTATAAAGACGGTGCTGCACTAATTCTATATACTACAGTATAGAGTGCATGGCAGCAGTCTATATATCCGGTATGTTACAATATAGTATATAGAATCCTCCTGGAACATGCTACGGTCTAATGTATACAGAATATAGAAGCAGTACAACAAGTATAAAGACGGTGCTGCACTAATTCTATATACTACAGTATAGAGTACATGGCAGCAGTCTATATATCCGGTATGTTACAATATAGTATATAGAATCCTCCTGGAACATGCTACGGTCTAATGTATACAGAATATAGAAGCAGTACAACAAGTATAAAGACGGTGCTGCACTAATTCTATATACTACAGTATAGAGTGCATGGCAGCAGTCTATATATCCGGTATGTTACAATATAGTATATAGGAATCCTCCTGGAACATGCTACGGTCTAATGTATACAGAATATAGAAGCAGTACAACAAGTATAAAGACGGTGCTGCACTAATTCTATATACTACAGTATAGAGTGCATGGCAGCAGTCTATATATCCGGTATGTTACAATATAGTATATAGAATCCTCCTGGAACATGCTACGGTCTAATGTATACAGAATATAGAAGCAGTACAAGTATAAAGACGGTGCTGCACTAATTCTATATACTACAGTATAGAGTGCATGGCAGCAGTCTATATATCCGGTATGTTACAATATAGTATATAGAATCCTCCTGGAACATGCTACGGTCTAATGTATACAGAATATAGAGGCAGTACAACAAGTATAAAGACGGTGCTGCACTAATTCTATATACTACAGTATAGAGTGCATGGCAGCAGTCTATATATCCGGTATGCTACAATATAGTATATAGAATCCTCCTGGAACATGCTACGGTCTAATGTATACAGAATATAGAAGCAGTACAACAAGTATAAAGACGGTGCTGCACTAATTCTATATACTACAGTATAGAGTGCATGGCAGCAGTCTATATATCCGGTATGTTACAATATAGTATATAGAATCCTCCTGGAACATGCTACGGTCTAATGTATACAGAATATAGAAGCAGTACAACAAGTATAAAGACGGTGCTGCACTAATTCTATATACTACAGTATAGAGTGCATGGCAGCAGTCTATATATCCGGTATGTTACAATATAGTATATAGGAATCCTCCTGGAACATGCTACGGTCTAATGTATACAGAATATAGAAGCAGTACAACAAGTATAAAGACGGTGCTGCACTAATTCTATATACTACAGTATAGAGTGCATGGCAGCAGTCTATATATCCGGTATGTTACAATATAGTATATAGGATCCTCCTGGAACATGCTACGGTCTAATGTATACAGAATATAGAAGCAGTACAACAAGTATAAAGACGGTGCTGCACTAATTCTATATACTACAGTATAGAGTGCATGGCAGCAGTCTATATATCCGGTATGTTACAATATAGTATATAGAATCCTCCTGGAACATGCTACGGTCTAATGTATACAGAATATAGAAGCAGTACAACAAGTATAAAGACGGTGCTGCACTAATTCTATATACTACAGTATAGAGTGCATGGCAGCAGTCTATATATCCGGTATGTTACAATATAGTATATAGAATCCTCCTGGAACATGCTACGGTCTAATGTATACAGAATATAGAAGCAGTACAACAAGTATAAAGACGGTGCTGCACTAATTCTATATACTACAGTATAGAGTGCATGGCAGCAGTCTATATATCCGGTATGTTACAATATAGTATATAGAATCCTCCTGGAACATGCTACGGTCTAATGTATACAGAATATAGAAGCAGTACAACAAGTATAAAGACGTTGCTGCACTAATTCTATATACTACAGTATAGAGTGCATGGCAGCAGTCTATATATCCGGTATGTTACAATATAGTATATAGGATCCTCCTGGAACATGCTACGGTCTAATGTATACAGAATATAGAAGCAGTACAACAAGTATAAAGACGGTGCTGCACTAATTCTATATACTACAGTATAGAGTGCATGGCAGCAGTCTATATATCCGGTATGCTACAATATAGTATATAGAATCCTCCTGGAACATGCTACGGTCTAATGTATACAGAATATAGAAGCAGTACAAGTATAAAGACGGTGCTGCACTAATTCTATATACTACAGTATAGAGTGCATGGCAGCAGTCTATATATCCGGTATGTTACAATATAGTATATAGGATCCTCCTGGAACATGCTACGGTCTAATGTATACAGAATATAGAAGCAGTACAACAAGTATAAAGACGGTGCTGCACTAATTCTATATACTACAGTATAGAGTGCATGGCAGCAGTCTATATATCCGGTATGCTACAATATAGTATATAGAATCCTCCTGGAACATGCTACGGTCTAATGTATACAGAATATAGAAGCAGTACAACAAGTATAAAGACGGTGCTGCACTAATTCTATATACTACAGTATAGAGTGCATGGCAGCAGTCTATATATCCGGTATGTTACAATATAGTATATAGAATCCTCCTGGAACATGCTACGGTCTAATGTATACAGAATATAGAAGCAGTACAAGTATAAAGACGGTGCTGCACTAATTCTATATACTACAGTATAGAGTACATGGCAGCAGTCTATATATCCGGTATGTTACAATATAGTATATAGAATCCTCCTGGAACATGCTACGGTCTAATGTATACAGAATATAGAAGCAGTACAACAAGTATAAAGACGGTGCTGCACTAATTCTATATACTACAGTATAGAGTGCATGGCAGCAGTCTATATATCCGGTATGTTACAATATAGTATATAGGATCCTCCTGGAACATGCTACGGTCTAATGTATACAGAATATAGAAGCAGTACAACAAGTATAAAGACGGTGCTGCACTAATTCTATATACTACAGTATAGAGTACATGGTAGCAGTCTATATATCCGGTATGCTACAATATAGTATATAGAATCCTCCTGGAACATGCTACGGTCTAATGTATACAGAATATAGAAGCAGTACAACAAGTATAAAGACGGTGCTGCACTAATTCTATATACTACAGTATAGAGTGCATGGCAGCAGTCTATATATCCGGTATGTTACAATATAGTATATAGAATCCTCCTGGAACATGCTATGGTCTAATGTATACAGAATATAGAAGCAGTACAACAAGTATAAAGACGGTGCTGCACTAATTCTATATACTACAGTATAGAGTGCATGGCAGCAGTCTATATATCCGGTATGCTACAATATAGTATATAGGATCCTCCTGGAACATGCTACGGTCTAATGTATACAGAATATAGAAGCAGTACAACAAGTATAAAGACGGTGCTGCACTAATTCTATATACTACAGTATAGAGTGCATGGCAGCAGTCTATATATCCGGTATGTTACAATATAGTATATAGAATCCTCCTGGAACATGCTACGGTCTAATGTATACAGAATATAGAAGCAGTACAACAAGTATAAAGACGGTGCTGCACTAATTCTATATACTACAGTATAGAGTGCATGGCAGCAGTCTATATATCCGGTATGTTACAATATAGTATATAGGATCCTCCTGGAACATGCTACGGTCTAATGTATACAGAATATAGAAGCAGTACAACAAGTATAAAGACGGTGCTGCACTAATTCTATATACTACAGTATAGAGTGCATGGCAGCAGTCTATATATCCGGTATGCTACAATATAGTATATAGAATCCTCCTGGAACATGCTACGGTCTAATGTATACAGAATATAGAAGCAGTACAAGTATAAAGACGGTGCTGCACTAATTCTATATACTACAGTATAGAGTGCATGGCAGCAGTCTATATATCCGGTATGCTACAATATAGTATATAGGATCCTCCTGGAACATGCTACGGTCTAATGTATACAGAATATAGAAGCAGTACAACAAGTATAAAGACGGTGCTGCACTAATTCTATATACTACAGTATAGAGTGCATGGCAGCAGTCTATATATCCGGTATGTTACAATATAGTATATAGAATCCTCCTGGAACATGCTACGGTCTAATGTATACAGAATATAGAAGCAGTACAACAAGTATAAAGACGGTGCTGCACTAATTCTATATACTACAGTATAGAGTGCATGGCAGCAGTCTATATATCCGGTATGTTACAATATAGTATATAGGATCCTCCTGGAACATGCTACGGTCTAATGTATACAGAATATAGAAGCAGTACAACAAGTATAAAGACGGTGCTGCACTAATTCTATATACTACAGTATAGAGTGCATGGCAGCAGTCTATATATCCGGTATGCTACAATATAGTATATAGAATCCTCCTGGAACATGCTACGGTCTAATGTATACAGAATATAGAAGCAGTACAAGTATAAAGACGGTGCTGCACTAATTCTATATACTACAGTATAGAGTGCATGGCAGCAGTCTATATATCCGGTATGCTACAATATAGTATATAGAATCCTCCTGGAACATGCTACGGTCTAATGTATACAGAATATAGAAGCAGTACAACAAGTATAAAGACGGTGCTGCACTAATTCTATATACTACAGTATAGAGTGCATGGCAGCAGTCTATATATCCGGTATGCTACAATATAGTATATAGAATCCTCCTGGAACATGCTACGGTCTAATGTATACAGAATATAGAAGCAGTACAAGTATAAAGACGGTGCTGCACTAATTCTATATACTACAGTATAGAGTGCATGGCAGCAGTCTATATATCCGGTATGCTACAATATAGTATATAGAATCCTCCTGGAACATGCTACGGTCTAATGTATACAGAATATAGAAGCAGTACAAGTATAAAGACGGTGCTGCACTAATTCTATATACTACAGTATAGAGTGCATGGTAGCAGTCTATATATCCGGTATGTTACAATATAGTATATAGAATCCGTGCAGTAGTACTACTGTTATATACCCATAGCTACCACAATACAATGGGCAGCAGATACGGTGTTGTATACAAAAAAAAATAGATATACTATATACAAAGTCAAATAAAATATTTATTTTCTGGAGGAATTGGGAAAGCACATTTTGTCGCACTACCCCCCAGAAAATACACATGGTGGAACAATAGACAGAATATATTATAAACCTTGTAATTTGGGGTTCACCAGGTTACATTTCAATGAACAAGTCTAAGGAAAGATTAATTCAAAAATTCCCCTACATAGTATGGAACAAGTCAGCTAATGCATGTGGCATTTTAGTAGGTAAAAGGCAATATCCTTCAATACTCTGCCAAGTTTCTACATTAAAGGAGTGACAAGGAACACCCATATCCTGCAAAACCGAACAGGATATCAATTAAAAGTGTTCTTTTATAATAATCTCAGTAAAGGAATTGGAGTCAGGGGGATGAGTCTCTAAGGATACTTTCACACTAGCGTTTTTCTTTTCCGGCATAGAGTTCCGTCCTAGGGGCTCAGTACCGGAAAAGAACTGATCAGTTTTATCCTAATGCATTCTGAATGGTGAGCAATCCGTTCAGGATGCATCAGGATGTCTTCAGTTCAGTCATTTTTAATGATCAGGACGGAGATAAAACCTCAGCATGCTACGGTTTTATCTCCGACCAAAAGAACTGAAGACTTGCCTGAATGCCGGATCCGGCATTTTTTTCCATAGGAATGTATTAGTGCCTGATCTGGTATTCACAATACCGGAATTCCGGATCCGTACTTCATGCGCAGACCAAATAAAAAAAATAAAAATAAATGAATGCCGGATCAGTTTTTCCAGATGACACCGGAAAGACGGATGCGGCATTTCAATGCATTTGTAAGAAGGATCAGGCCCCCTCCCACTGCAGCTTGATTGACATTCTCCAGGTCAGGGAACGTCATCCCTTGTTCTCATGGGATCCTACGCAGACTGTTTGCTTTCACTTCCAGCACATGTGTAGTACCCCAGACATACGGGTACTACAATGGTATTCTCTTTTGCTGCATTCTCTGTATGTTTTATATGCAATACTATGTCATGTTGTGTATTTTGCAGCTACCATGTCATTTTGTTCAGCAGGGGAGGTAATGGTTGGTATTGGCTGGTTGTAACAGGGTTAACCACCTTGTTCCACCCCTCCTGGTAGAGTGGGCTGGTCCGACTTCCTGCCAGGAGGGGGAAGTTTAGTGTAGTTCAGTAATCTATAGTCAGAGTTAGGCCTCATGCACACGACCGTTGTTGTGTTCCGTTCTGCAAAATGGGGTTCCGTTGTTCCGTGATCCGTTTCCGTTTTTTGTTTCCGTGTGTCTTCCCTTATTTTTGGAGGATCTCCAGACATGAAGGAAAGTAAAAAAAAATCTAAGTCAAGTTTGCCATGCAAATGATAGGAAAAAAACGGACGCGGGCGTGGATGACAATCTTGTATGCCTCCGCGTTTTTTCACGGTCCCATTGACTTGAATGGGTCCGCGAACCGTTTTCCGTAAAAAAAATAGGACAGGTTATATTTTTGGGACGGACTGGAACCACGGATCATGGACGCGGATGACAAACGACTTTTTAACGGACCCATTGAAAGTCAATGGGTCCGCAGAAAATCACGAAAAACTGAACAACGGACACAGAATAAAACAACGGTCGTGTGCATGAGGCCTTAGGCAGACAGGGAACAAGAGAGGTCCTCATCTGATAGTGGGGGGGTGAAGAGGCAGCTCATAGAGCACCCACTCCAAGGAACCATATCACAGGTCAGGACCCGAATAATATCTCTCCTGCCAGAACGTCAAATCTTTCTCAAGACAAGCCTTGAAAATGCAGGCTGCAGAGTGATCAGCGAGTTACAACACTTACAGACTCTGCAAGGTGAGGGATAACAGTCAAGCCACCCATCTCCTACTAAGTAACCACTGGGCCAGTATAATCTAAGTATGGAACCGCAGTCATCCAACCGGCCACCATAAGTCTTCAGCTGGTGCCAGAGGAGAATTGCACTTAAAGCCTGCTGCTACTGTATGTGTGTCAATTCTGCATGGCACCTAGTAAAAAAGACTTTGTTGTGTTCAACTCTGGCCTCATTCTTCCTTATTCTACTTTTACTGCAACGGACACCAGGGAGAGATGGCTGAGGTAGTAGACAGTGACACTACACCATTACATCATAGCCACTTCCACTCCCATCCTCTGCACCGGCTCCCATGGGGGCTCGCTGCACATGCCAAGTGAACAGTGCTGTACAGTCCCTGGCTTCAGCGCTTCAATGCACATACGCCAAAGGGTGAAAGCGCTCTACTCTCTACAGCTGCTGTCAGCACTGTTCACTGGGTATTAGCTAGAAGTGAAAGCGAAGAGAGGATGTGGGGGATCTTGTGAGAACAAGGGATGATGTTCTCTGGCCTGGAGAACATCAATAAAGCTGCATGACTTCCAGAAGGTTTGTGTCAGCCGCCTTGATTACAACAAGTTAATTTAAAAATGGCAAAAACAAGAATAAAAGTGTTTAGAAAAAATGGATCCTGTAATTTGTTTTCTTTCCGTCTAAAATAATGGATCTCAGACGGAAATGGCTAAAACGGATTCCAAATGTGCATAAATGAGCATAACGGATGCTTAAAATACAGGATCCGTTTTTTTCCGTTATTTTTCTGTTCTCCTGATGGATCAGAAGAATGGAATAATAAACGGTGATGTGAACCCAGCCTTACTCATGAGTCACTTCTGGACCACCACAACCGGATGAAAAAGGTACCGTGGGCAGTTTTAAACACATAAACGAGATGCCAGGTTCCCTTTAACAGTGCATTTCCCTGGTGACAGATTCACTCTACTGTGCTGCACAGAGTATTAGTTTAGTATCAGTTTGGATTGGGGGACACAGTCCTTAAAGGGTTTCTACCACTTCGGTTTCACATATTTAGCTGTCAGACACTAGCGATTCGCTAGTGTCTGCTCTGCCCAACCATCCTAATATAATTGCTTTTGGGGCAGCCGTTTTGCTAAAAAAAGAACTTTTATTAATATGCTAATGAGCCTCTAGGTGCTATGGGGGCGTCATTAGCACCTAGAGGCTCCGTCTACCTTCAGAAACTGCCGCCGCCGAGCGCGTCCCTCCAGCACGCCCATCTCCTCCTGAATGCGATCCTCCTTGTGAGCGCCTGTATTCTGCGCATGCGCAGTGAATGTCTGACCGCTTCCTTGCTCAGACATCTCCACTGCGCCTGCGCGATGACGCCATAGTGCTCCGAGGAACAGGCGCAGTGGAGATGTCTGAGCAGGGAAGCTGTCAGACATTCACTGCGCATGCGCCGAATACAGGCGCTCACAAGGAGGATCGCATTCAGGAGGAGATGGGCGGGCTGGAGGGACGCGCTCGGCGGCGGCAGTTTCTGAAGGTAGACGGAGCCTCTAGGTGCTAATGACGCCCCCATAGCACCTAGAGGCTCATTAGCATATTAATAAAAGTTCTTTTTTTAGCAAAACGGCTGCCCCAAAAGCAATTATATTAGGATGGTTGGGCAGAGCAGACACTAGCGGATCGCTAGTGTCTGACAGCTAAATATGTGACGCCGAAGTGGTAGAAACCCTTTAAAATAGTTGTTGCATATAGTATGTCACTGAAATTGTGACAAAAGAACTTGTTGCAAACATGTATAATCTACTCAACAACTACTCATAAACTGTATCAGTAACAACTTTCATACATTAAAAGGGTTTTCTGAGTTCTTTTTACTGATGACCTCTTCTCTGCAGCACTGCCTGCGTGTTATGGTACCCATTTCCAAGAGGTTTTGAGATCTTTTTAGTGATTGCTGCAAAGGTGCAAAATTTTTTTCTGCTAAGAAACTTAGAGACATTCACTTGCAATGTTGCATTTGTTTCATCCCAGCTCAATTGAATTCATCCATTTTGAACCTTTTCATAAGGGGCAACTGTGTCATGGGACGGAACCACCAGTCTAGACCTTGCTCTACTGTGTAGAAAGCAGATCAGTCTCTCCTGTGTGGCTGACGTCCTGTATACTACAGGATTACATTACCTGTCAAATCTCTCCTTGTAGCTCTCAGACATTGCCGTTTCCCACCAAGCTCCTCTCCCCCTTGTTCTTCAGTACAGTATGTGCCCCCCACACGCAAAGTGCTACTAAAAATATCATTTTTGCCTTATGCAACGGAACAGAAATGCAGTGATATACAGTATATTAGGTCCCTAGAAAAATAAACTGTTAAGGCTACTTTCACACTAGCATTTTTTGCGGATCAATCATGGATCTGCAAATACGCTTCCGTTACCATAATACAACCTCATGCATCCGTCATGAACGGATCCGGTTGTATTATGTCTTATATAGCCATGACAGATCCGTCATGAACACCATTGTAAGTCAATGGGGGACGGATCAGTTTTCTATTTTGTCTTGCTCCGCACCATTTGCCTGTTTTTGACAACTTTCATTTTATGCATACATTTATGTGTCTGCTGCTTTGTCTGCATAACATCACTCTGGTAATGAAAAGTCTGTTGCAGCTAAGTCCTTTGAAAATGAATCCACACATAAGACGAAGACTCAGGAAGTGATACATCAATCTCCTGGGCTTCTGTGTAATCTTTGCAGCTTAATTCCATGCATTTATATATGTGAACTTCTAACCACAGGGTACAATAGGCAGAGGCTTCAATGTTTCAGCGGAAACTATTTCACATTTCTGGACTTCTATATGCTTCTAATTGCTTTCAGACAGTGTTCTGGAGTAGACCTACCAAAGCTAAGTGAATTCCTTAGTACTTAACATATCTAGAAAAGAACATCTGGTTGATGTAACTAGGCACTATAATTGTAAGACAGATGACAATAATGTACAGTATTTCCAGGCAAAATGTCACTAGTAGCCTTTGGGAAGTGTTATGCTTACATTTTGATAGTCCAGTACAAAGTACCCAATAGGATAGTAAAACTGAGTGACTTACTACAGTTGTGGCCAAAAGTTTTGAGAATTACATAAATATTGGAAATTGGAAAAGTTGCTGCTTAAGTTTTTATAATAGCAATTTGCATATACTCCAGAATGTTATGAAGAGTGATCAGATAAATTGCATAGTCCTTCTTTGCCATGAAAATTAACTTAATCCCAAAAAAAACTTTCCACTGCATTTCATTGCTGTCAAGGACCTGCTGAGATCATTTCAGTAATCGTCTTGTTAATTCAGGTGAGAATGTTGACGAGCACAAGGCTGGAGATCATTATGTCAGGCTGATTGGGTTAAAATGTCAGACTTGACCTGTTAAAAGGAGGTTGATGCTTGAAATCATTGTTCTTCCATTGTTAACCATGGTGACCTGCAAAGAAACGCGTGCAGCCATCATTGCGTTGCATAAAAATGGCTTCACAGGAAAGGATATTGTGGCTACTAAGATTGCACCTCAATCAACAATTTATAGGATCATCAAGAACTTCAAGGAAAGAGGTTCAATTCTTGTTAAGAAGGCTTCAGGGCATCCAAGAAAGTCCAGCAAGCGCCAGGATTGTCTCCTAAAGAGGATTCAGCTGCGGGATCGGAGTGCCACCAGTGCAGAGCTTGCTCAGGAATGGCAGCAGGCAGGTGTGAGCGCATCTGCACGCACAGTGAGGCGAAGACTTTTGGAAGATGGCCTGGTGTCAAGAAGGGCAGCAAAGAAGACACTTTTCTCCAAAAAAAACATCAGGGACAGATTGATCTTCTGCAGAAAATATGGTGAATGGACTGCTGAGGACTGGGGCAAAGTCATATTCTCCGATGAAGCCTCTTTCCAATTGTTTGGAGCATCATGTGTCATGCCAACAGTAAAGCATCCTGAGACCATTCATGTGTGGGGTTGCTTCTCATCCAAGGGAGTGGGCTCACTCACAATTTTGCCCAAAAACACAGCCAGAATAAAGAATGGTACCAAAACACCCTCCAACAGCAACTTCTTCCAACAATCCAACAGTTTGGTGAAGAACAATGCATTTTCCAGCACGATGGAGCACCGTGCCATAAGGCAAAAGTGATAAATAAGTGGCTCGGGGACCATGGCCTGGAAACTCCCCAGATCTTAATCCCATTGAGAGGATTATGAAAGAATGAGTTGCTATCAGTCAGGAATTGGCCCAGAAGTTGATTGAGAGCATGCCCAGTCGAATTGCAGAGGTCCTGAAAAAGAAGGGCAAACACTGCAAATACTGACTCTTTGCATAAATGTCATGTAATTGTCGATAAAAGCCTTTGAAACGTATGAAGTGCGTGTAATTATATTTCACTACATCACAGAAACAACTGAAACAAAGATCTAAAAGCAGTTTAGCAGCAAACTTTGTGAAAGCTAATATTTGTGTCATTCTCAAAACTTTTGGCCATGACTGTAGATAGATGTATTTCTTACAATTGCCATAGACTGGATCATTTGTCCCTAATCTAACCAACAACCCAATATTTTCAATGCTTTTGTGTTGTTGCTGAATTTACATGCAATAAATGTATGTTGGTTCAGACTGTTGAACTGTATATTTGTGTATACTCTCATTTGCATTATTGCATATGTACCGCATGTCTTATAAATGCTTTTTTTTTTTACTTACAGTATACAGATGGCTTATTTTATTCATGAGATAAAACATCACAATTCTGGCTTTTTAGACCAAAAACAATGGGGGAGTTTTCAAGTCTAGCATTTTCTATGCTGGTCTTGATATCCCTTGCGCTGCTGGAGGACACTGTTACGCTGAGCGCTCCGGGTCCCCTGCTGGCCTCGGAGCTCTCACAGCGTATGCCCCCAGGCAGCACTCCAGCGTCTCGGCGTGTGCGTCCTCGCTCTCTAGGGCGCGCACGCGCCGGGACTCTTAGATTCAAAGGGCCAGTGCACCAGTGATTGGTGCCTGGTCCAAAGGGGTTATTAAGGGTTAAGGTTTGTGAGAGGCAGTGCTGACTTAATTAGGCTGCACCTGTGCACTGCCCATTTATACCTTCTCCTCCCACAGCTTTCTGCCGGATCTTTGTGCCTTGTGCCTCAGAGAAAGCGTTCCCTACTGTGTTAGTTTGCCTTGCCTGTTGCCGAACCCGTTGCTACCGTCTACTCGCCTTTGAACCTTTGCCGCCTGCCCTGACCTCTGCTACGTCTGACTACGCTCTTGCCTTCTCCCTGTGTACCACGCCTTATCAGCTGCCAGAGAGGTTGAGTTGTTACTAGGGGACACGACCTGGTAGTTACCGCCGCAGCAAATCCATCCCGCTTTGCGGCGGGCTCTGGTGAAGACCAGTAACTGCTTAGAACCGGTCCTTTAGTACAACCCGCGCCATCGCCTCTCTGGTCCAGAGGATCCACTACCTGTTCTGCCGGTACGTGTCAGACACACTTAATTTATGATGAAGTGCACAAGAATGAAATCTATGCCAGCCCCCTTTTTCGGAAAGTGGTGAGGGCGGCAGTACAATATATTTCCAAATAGCATTTAAAAAGGCGCAAAACCAGGGTTTGCAACTTTTTGCCCCATTTTCTGGTGTATGGGGATGATAAATCTCCCCAATGTGTTACAATAAAAGGAAACATCTCATAGACAGCTCACCTCATTACTCCTTCTCATGCCGGTTTAGTTTTTGAAGGAATTATTTTACATGGACGTTACAACCTGACACAAATCAATCTTTATACTGTAATACCTTCTTTTGACTGAATTACTTCTTACACCATTCTGATTTGTCCCTTTTGTCATCAGTCTCAATTGACACTATTTCATTCTCCGATGGTTTGGAAGGCACCTGTTTTATATGAAGCTCTCTTAGATAGGCTCTCGTCTTAAAAAGGAACATGCGGCTCATATGTCTTCTTCCTGTTAGTCATGATTCATCTCTTAGAACAGACCCACAAATTATTCTTAGATACTGTATGGGTTGAATTGTCTCAACTCAGGGAGAAAGTGCGTACCCTATGTGTATCTCAAATTTTTTGGGAATAAATTGAGTAGAACATTACTGTGAGCACTGTGTAAACAAGGTATTTTTGTTTATCCCCTATATTCGTCTCCACAGGGTCATCGCCTATCTCTTGGATCTCAGATCACAAAGGCCTTCCTTTTCTATTTTCAGTCTCTTTATAATTTGACCCAACCAAGCTCTGACTGTGCGAAGGAACAATTTCAAGAACAGATGTGCTCCTACCTGGAGGTATCTGGACTTAGTTGCCTACCAAGTTATGCCACTGTCAGCAAGTTATGCCACTGTCATTGACGGTGACAAAGCAAACATTATGTGTTGCTATGGAAATATGGAAGGTTTTCGCTACACATGGTAGAAATGGAAACCCTCCCAGAGCAGAAGAAGAAATAAAATTGCATATTTACCTGCCGTCCAGTAAAATGGTTCTAATCAACTACTGTAATAAGCTTTAGTTCTTGCAATAAAAAATACAAAAAGAAGTATAGCTGGGACAACATTACAGTTACTACACATACAATACGTAGAGTTCTCATGATGAAATCATGAAATAAAATCACCAGAGCATATTTCTGGAACAGCTCACATACAATGTAACTGAAAGGCTGGGTAGCAGTAAATACATTACTCATCTTGTGATTCAGAATTATTTTTGTATTACAACCCTATGTTGTATCCACTTCCTTCCTGGACAGGATGCAGATAGATGCACTTCTAGCTCCTTAGCTGGTATATTGGTACTGTATATCAAGTGAAGGACTCAATTCTCTCCGTTATAACAATAAACTCCTGCTGAATGTGTACAATAGACCCATATATTCTGAAGGACATCAAATTGAGATCCATGGGATCCTGAATGCAACTACGTGCATCAGCTCTAAATGCACCATCCTAGAGCATTTAAAGGAAATCTGCCACCTGGATAATCACTATTCATGTAAAAATATTGCCTAATAGTACATAGCACCAGATGTACCTTTCTTTCTGTGATTCTTTTTTTTCTATCTTCAGAAAAGCCACTTTGTTCAGTATGCAAATCAGCCAGTAAGGTGCCCAGAGGGGCGTTATTTTTTCTTGAAGGAGACCAGGCACGCCTCCATCTAGTGCCCAAGTCCTCCCTCATGCAGAGCCCCAAGCCACCCTCCTCCTCGCTCAGACATGATGCCCCTGCTGCACCATGTCCGCCAACCCCGCCGATCAGTCACAATCACACCAGGTTGATCAGTACTGTTAGGATGCATGGCTTTACAAGCTGGTAAAAATGGTGGGATGTTAGACACTTTTCCCTATGCCAGCTTATAGTTTGGATATGAAAATGGAGAACCGTATGTCTTTTGTAAATGTTCAGATCTGTCAAGGTAAGACAGAAAATTCCTCAGAATAAGTCACCAATATATGATCGCCAGGGTCTGACACCCGGCAACCCCGACGGTGCGAGTACGACTTCCTTTTCATCACACTGCCCATCAACTTGCAGTCAAACCTCACACTTGAATGGGACAAGCGCTTGTAATTACACTTCACCACCGCTATAAGGGGGACTTAGTTGCCTACCAAGAGAGGAGATCGACATCCTACAAGCACTTATCACGGCAGCTGAACTGATGGCAGCCATTCGTGAATTCTCAACGGGCAAGGCACTGGGCACTGTCCTTCATTTATTTCTTAGAACCTTTTCCCTACAATTCCTGCAGGATTCCATACTCTCCCTTAGGCCTCATGCACACGACAGTATTTTTTCACGGTCCGCAAAAACGGGGTCCGTAGGTCCGTGATCCGTGACAGTTTTTTCGTCCGTGGGTCTTCCTTGATTTTTGGAGGATCCACGGACATGAAAAAAAAGTCGTTTTGGTGTCCGCCTGGCCGTGCGGAGCCAAACGGATCCGTCCTGAATTACAATGCAAGTCAATGGGGACGGATCCGTTTGACGTTGACACAATATGGTGCAATTTCAAACGGATCCGTCCCCATTGACTTTCAATGTAAAGTCTGGAGTTCTTTTATACCATCGGATTGGAGTTTTCTCCAATCCGATGGTATATTTTAACTTGAAGCATCCCCATCACCATGGGAACGCCTCTATGTTAGAATATACTGTCGGATATGAGCTACATCGTGAAACTCAGATCCGACAGTATATTCTAACACAGAGGCGTTCCCATGGTGATGGGGACGCTTCAGGTTAGAATATACAAAAAAACTGTGTACATGACTGCCCCCTGCTGCCTGGCAGGTGCTGCCAGGCAGCAGGGGGCAGACCCCCCCCACCCCTGTTTTTAACTCATTGGTGGCCAGTGGGCCCCCCCCCCTCCCTCCCCTGTAGTTAACTCGTTGGTGGCCAGTGTGCTCCCCCCCCCCGCCCCCCCCTTCCTCTATTGTAATAATAGCATTGGTGGCAGTGTCCGGCCGGGAGCTCCTCCTACTGGTAAGTGACAGGTCTGTGCGGCGCATTGCTGTCACTTACCAGTAGGAGGAGCTCCCGGCCGGACGCAGACATCGCAGCAGCCAGCAGGTAAGTATGAATCTACTACTATTGCTAAGGCTAAGTAACCATGGCAACCAGGACTGCAGTGGCGTCCTCGTTGCCATGGTTACCGATCGGAGCCCCAGCGATTTAACTGGGACTCCGATCGGAACTCCGCTGCCACCAATGATCTGGGGGGGAGAGGGGAAGCCGCACACTGCCACCAATGTATTAAAAGAATAGAGGGAGGAAGGGGGGGGGGGGCGCACACTGCCACCAATGTATTAAAACAATAGAGGGAGGAAGGGGGGGGCGCACACTGCCACCAATGTATTAAAACAATAGAGGGAGGAGGGGGGGGCGCACACTGCCACCAATGTATTAAAACAATAGAGGGAGGGGCGGGGGGCGCACACTGCCACCAATGTATTAAAACAATAGAGGGAGGGGGGGTGCACACACTGCTACCAATGTTAATGCAATAGAGGGAGGGAGGGGGGCCGCACACTGTGCCACCAATGAAATTTAAACTGGGGAGGGAGGGGGGTCTGCCCCCTGCTGCCTGGCAGCCCGGATCTCTTACAGGGGGCTATGATAGCACAATAAACCCCTTCAGGTGCAGCACCTGAGGGGTTAATTGTACGGACCACGGCCCCCTGTAAGAGATCGGGTGCTGCCAGGCAGCAGGGGGCAGTCATGTACACAGTTCGTTGTATATTCTAACTAGAAGCGTCCCCATCACCATGGGAACGCCTCTGTGTTAGAATATACATGAAAAAGCTTTTATGCAGATGGATCTTCGGATCCGTCTGTATGAAAGTAACCTACGGCCACGGATCACGGACACGAATGCCAATCTTGTGTGCATCCGTGTTCTTTCACGGACCCATTGACTTGAATGGGTCCGTGAACCGTTGTCCGTCAAAAAAATAGGACAGGTCATATTTTTTTGACGGACAGGATACACGGATCACGGTCTCGGCTGCAAAACGGTGCACTTTCCGATTTTTCCACGGACCCATTGAAAGTCAATGGGTCCGCGAAAAAAAACGGAAAACGGCACAACGGCCACGGATGCACACAACGGTCGTGTGCATGAGGCCTTACGAGCACACATCACTATCCTGCCAAAGGAAAGGAAGGATCTATCTCAATGCCATAACTACCACCCACACTTAAACACTGAAATTAACCACCTCCGGACCGCCTAACGCACATGTGCGTTCCGGAGGTGGCAGGCTGGCGCACAGTCACGCATATACGCGTCATCTCGCGAGACGCGAGATTTCCTGTGAACGCGCGCACACAGGCGCGCGCGCTCACAGGAACGGAAGGTAAGCGAGTGGATCTCCAGCCTGCCAGCGGCGATCGCTCGCTGGCAGGCTGGAGATCCGAATTTTTTAACCCCTAACAGGTATATTAGACGCTGTTTTCATAACAGCGTCTAATATACCTCCTACCTGATCCTCTGGTGGTCCCTTTTGTTAGGATCGACCACCAGAGGACTCAGGTAGGTCAGTACAGTCCCACCAAACACTACACTACACCCCCCCCCCCCCGTCACTTATTAACCCCTTATAAACCCCTGATCACCCCATATAAACTCCCTGATCACCCCCCTGTCATTGATCACCGCCCTGTCATTGATCACCGCCCTGTCAGGCTCCATTCAGACGTCCGCATGATTTTTACGGATCCGATCCATGTATCCATGGATCCGTAAAAATCATGCGGACGTCTGAATGGAGCCTTACAGGGGGGTGATCAATGACAGGCGGGTGATCACCCATATACACTCCCTGATCACCCCCTGTCATTGATCACCGCCCTGTCAGGCTCCATTCAGACGTCCGCATGATTTTTACGGATCCGATCCATGTATCCATGGATCCGTAAAAATCATGCGGACGTCTGAATGGAGCCTTACAGGGGGGGTGATCAGTGACAGGGGGGTGATCACCCTGATTACCCTGATCACCCTCTGTCATTGATAACCCCCCTGTAAGGCTCCATTCAGACGTCCGCATGCGTTCTGTGGATCCGATCCATGTATCCATGGATCCGTAAAAAATCATGCGGATGTCTGAATGGAGCCTTACAGGGGGGGTGATCAGTGACAGGGGGGTGATCACCCTGATTACCCTGATCACCCCCTGTCATTGATAACCCCCCTGTAAGGCTCCATTCAGACGTCCGCATGCGTTCTGTGGATCCGATCCATTTATCCATGGATCCGTAAAAAATCATGCGGATGTCTGAATGGAGCCTTACAGGGGGGGTGATCAGTGACAGGGGGGTGATCACCCTGATTACCCTGATCACCCCTGTCATTGATAACCCCCCTGTAAGGCTCCATTCAGACGTCCGCATGCGTTCTGTGGATCCGATCCATGTATCCATGGATCCGTAAAAAATCATGCGGATGTCTGAATGGAGCCTTACAGGGAGGGTGATCAGTGACAGGGGGGTGATCACCCTGATTACCCTGATCACCCCCTGTCATTGATAACCCCCCTGTAAGGCTCCATTCAGACGTCCGCATGCGTTTTGTGGATCCGATCCATGTATCCATGGATCCGTAAAAAATCATGCGGATGTCTGAATGGAGCCTTACAGGGAGGGTGATCAGTGACAGGGGGGTGATCACCCTGATTACCCTGATCACCCCTGTCATTGATAACCCCCCTGTAAGGCTCCATTCAGACGTCCGCATGCGTTCTGTGGATCCGATCCATGTATCCATGGATCCGTAAAAAATCATGCGGATGTCTGAATGGAGCCTTACAGGGAGGGTGATCAGTGACAGGGGGGTGATCACCCTGATTACCCTGATCACCCCCTGTCATTGATAACCCCCCTGTAAGGCTCCATTCAGACGTCCGCATGCGTTCTGTGGATCCGATCCATGTATCCATGGATCCGTAAAAAATCATGCGGATGTCTGAATGGAGCCTTACAGGGGGGGTGATCAGTGACAGGGGGGTGATTACCCTGATCACCCCCTGTCATTGATAACCCCCCTGTAAGGCTCCATTCAGACGTCCGCATGCGTTCTGTGGATCCGATCCATTTATCCATGGATCCGTAAAAAATCATGCGGATGTCTGAATGGAGCCTTACAGGGGGGGTGATCAGTGACAGGGGGGTGATCACCCTGATTACCCTGATCACCCCTGTCATTGATAACCCCCCTGTAAGGCTCCATTCAGACGTCCGCATGCGTTCTGTGGATCCGATCCATGTATCCATGGATCCGTAAAAAATCATGCGGATGTCTGAATGGAGCCTTACAGGGAGGGTGATCAGTGACAGGGGGGTGATCACCCTGATTACCCTGATCACCCCCTGTCATTGATAACCCCCCTGTAAGGCTCCATTCAGACGTCCGCATGCGTTTTGTGGATCCGATCCATGTATCCATGGATCCGTAAAAAATCATGCGGATGTCTGAATGGAGCCTTACAGGGGGGTGATCAATGACAGGGGGGGTGATCAATGACAGGGGGGTGATCAGGGAGTCTATATGGGTGATCACCCCCCTGTCATTGATCACCCCCCTGTCATTGATCACTCCCCCCCTGGTAAGGCTCCATTCAGCCATTTTTTTTGGCACAAGTTAGCGGACATTTTTTGTTTGTTTTTGTTTTTTCTTACAAAGTCTCATATTCCACTAACTTGTGTCAAAAAATAAAATCTCCCATGAACTCACCATACCCCTCACGGAATCCAAATGCGTAAACATTTTTAGACATTTATATTCCAGACTTCTCACGCTTTAGGGCCCCTAAAAAGCCAGGGCAGTATAAATACCCCACATGTGACCCCATTTCGGAAAGAAGACACCCCAAGGTATTCCGTGAGGGGCATATTGAGTCCATGAAAGATTGAAATTTTTGTCCTAAGTTAGCGGAAAGTGAGACTTTGTGAGAAAAAAAACAAGAAAAATCAATATCCGCTAACTTATGCAAAAAAAAAAAAATTTCTATGAACTCGCCAGGCCCCTCATTGAATACCTTGGGGTGTCTTCTTTCCAAAGTGGGGTCACATGTGGGGTATTTATACTGCCCTGGCTTTTTAGGGGCCCGAAAGGGTGAGAAGAAGTCTGGGATCCAAATGTCTAAAAATGCCCTCCTAAAAGGAATTTGGGCCCCTTTGCGCATCTAGGCTGCAAAAAAGTGTGACACATCTGGTATCGCCGTACTCAGGAGAAGTTGGGGAATGTGTTTTGGGGTGTCATTTTACATATACCCATGCTGGGTGAGAAAAATATCTTGGTCAAATGCCAACTTTGTATAAAAAAATGGGAAAAGTTGTCTTTTGCCAAGATATTTCTCTCACCCAGCATGGGTATATGTAAAATGACCCCCCAAAACACATTGCCCAACTTCTCCTGAGTACGGCGATACCAGATGTGTCACACTTTTTTGCAGCCAAGGTGGGCAAAGGGGCACCTTTCGGATTTCGCAGGCCATTTTTTACACATTTTGATTTCAAGGTACTTCTTACACATTTGGGCCCCTAAATTGCCAGGGCAGTATAACTACGCCACAAGTGACCCCATTTTGGAAAGAAGACACCCCAAGGTATTCCGTGGGGGGCACGGCGAGTTCCTAGAATTTTTTATTTTTTGTCACAATTTAGCGGAAAATGATGATTTTTCTTTTTTTTTCTTTTTTCCTTACAAAGTCTCATATTCCACTAACTTGCGACAAAAAATAAAAAATTCTAGGAACTCGCCATGCCCCTCACGGAATACCTTGGGGTGTCTTCTTTCCAAAATGGGGTCACTTGTGGGGTAGTTATACTGCCCTGGCAATTTAGGGGCCCAAATGTGTGAGAAGAACTTTGCAATCAAAATGTGTAAGAAATGACCGGTGAAACCCGAAAGGTGCACTTTGGAATATGTGCCCCTTTGCCCACCTTGGCAGCAAAAAAGTGTCACACATCTGGTATCGCCGTACTCAGGAGAAGTTGGGGAATGTGTTTTGGGCTGTCATTTTACATATACCCATGCTGGGTGAGAGAAATATCTTGGCAAAAGACAACTTTTCCCATTTTTTTATACAAAGTTGGCATTTGACCAAGATATTTTTCTCACCCAGCATGGGTATATGTAAAATGACACCCCAAAACACATTCCCCAACTTCTCCTGAGTACGGCGATACCAGATGTGTCACACTTTTTTGCTGCCAAGGTGGGCAAAGGGGCACATATTCCAAAGTGCACCTTTCGGATTTTGCAGGGCATTTTTTACACATTTTGATTGCAAAGTTCTTCTCACACATTTGGGCCCCTAAATTGCCAGGGCAGTATAACTACGCCACAAGTGACCCCATTTTGGAAAGAAGACACCCCAAGGTATTCCGTGAGGGGCATGGCGAGTTCCTAGAATTTTTTATTTTTTGTCGCAAGTTAGTGGAATATGAGACTTTGTAAGGAAAAAAGAGAAAAAAAAAAAAATCATCATTTTCCGCTAACTTGTGACAAAAAATAAAAAATTCTAGGAACTCGCCGTGCCCCTCACGGAATACCTTGGGGTGTCTTCTTTCCAAAATGGGGTCACTTGTGGCATAGTTATACTGCCCTGGCAATTTAGGGGCCCAAATGTGTGAGAAGAACTTTGCAATCAAAATGTGTAAAAAATGCCCTGCAAAATCCGAAAGGTGCACTTTGGAATATGTGCCCCTTTGCCCACCTTGGCAGCAAAAAAGTGTGACACATCTGGTATCGCCGTACTCAGGAGAAGTTGGGGAATGTGTTTTGGGGTGTCATTTTACATATACCCATGCTGGGTGAGAAAAATATCTTGGTCAAATGCCAACTTTGTATAAAAAAATGGGAAAAGTTGTCTTTTGCCAAGATATTTCTCTCACCCAGCATGGGTATATGTAAAATGACAGCCCAAAACACATTCCCCAACTTCTCCTGAGTACGGCGATACCAGATGTGTGACACTTTTTTGCTGCCAAGGTGGGCAAAGGGGCACATATTCCAAAGTGCACCTTTCGGATTTCACCGGTCATTTCTTACACATTTTGATTGCAAAGTTCTTCTCACACATTTGGGCCCCTAAATTGCCAGGGCAGTATAACTACCCCACAAGTGACCCCATTTTGGAAAGAAGACACCCCAAGGTATTCTGTGAGGGGCATGGTGAGTTCCTAGAATTTTTTATTTTTTGTCGCAAGTTAGTGGAATATGAGACTTTGTAAGAAAAAAATAAAAATAAAAAAATCATCATAATTTTCCGCTAACTTGTGACAAAAAATAAAAAGTTCTATGAACTCACTATGCCCATCAGCGAATACCTTAGGGTGTCTACTTTCCGAAATGGGGTTATTTGTGGGGTTTTTCTACTGTTTGGGCATTGTAGAACCTCAGGAAACATGACAGGTGCTCAGAAAATCAGAGCCGTTTCAAAAAGCGGAAATTCACATTTTTGTACCATAGTTTGTAAATGCTATAACTTTTACCCAAACCATTTTTTTTTTGCCCAAACATTTTTTTTTTATCAAAGACATGTAGAACTATAAATTTAGTGAAAAATTTATATATGGATGTCGTTTTTTTTGCAAAATTTCACAGCTGAAAGTGAAAAATGTCATTTTTTTGCAAAAAAATCGTTACATTTTGATTAATAACAAAAAAAGTAAAAATGTCAGCAGCAATAAAATACCACCAAATGAAAGCTCCATTAGTGAGAAGAAAAGGAGGTAAAATTCATTTGGGTGGTAAGTTGCATGACCGAGCGATAAACGGTGAAAGTAGTGTAGTGCCGAAGTGTAAAAAGTGGCCTGGTCATGAAGGGGGTTTCACCTAGCGGGGCTGAAGTGGTTAAACTGTTTTCCAAAATATTAGGTTCCAAGTTATCACTGCTTCTTCAAAATCTTATTAATCAAGACCATGTTGCTTTTATCTATGGATGCATATAAAGCCTTCATCAGGGTTTGTTGGGACTCTATGTCAGAGACACTCTGATATTTTGATCTCAGGAATGGTATGGTGAACTGGATAGCAAGTCTACAATCCTCTCCTTCCGCATCAGGAGAGGATTGGGCAGTTTTCATCCCCCTTTGGTATCTCCAAGAGGACGCATCAGGGGTGCCCACTATCCACATACATTTTTATCATCTGTCTGGAGCCATTCCAGGGCCGTGTCTGGTCTAATCCTAACATGGGAGGGATAACTTTATTGAAAACACAGCCTAAGGTGCCAGCATATGCCGAAGAACCCCTTCTCTTTCTCTCCTCGAGTCTCCCTTCCTAATCTACAGTTGAAATATGCACATATGCAGCCCTGTCAAACTTTAGATTAATTATCAGAAGTTGGAGGTATTAAATGTAACACTACCAAATGTATTAGTATTTGAACAATGATCTCTCGTGCCTTTATACTATTAACTATCCCACCATCCTTCAGCGAATCAAGACAAACGTTGCTTCTTCAACTAGTACCTTCACCTGGTTTGGGAGATGTTCGATATTTAAAATGAATATACTACCTCGGATTTTATTCCTTAGATTCACATTCCCCAAATATTCTTTTAATCTCCTCTATCCACCCTGACTACATGCATTTGGGCGTGACAACCAGCTTGCATATCGTTTTCTGCCCGAAACACACAAGGGGTATCACTTTACTGGACTTAGTTTCCTACCATCAGGCCTCCCACTTTCTCAGGATCGTTAACTGGTGCAGGCATAGGGAGATTAAACAATGGGTGACTATGGAATTAATCTTTTTCTCCATTCCGTTGGTCAAAACTCCATGGTTGGGGAACTGGATTCCTGTGAAAGCTTGTATGCATCCCTTAATTGAACCAACATTAAAAATTGCTTCAGAGGTTTTTTCGGAAGCCACATACGGTATCTATCCTTCCACTTCCCCGTTATATCCCATTATGGGAAACTCAGCATTTCCACCTTTGGTGGAACTGTTCAGAACGAACAGACTAGGAGCCATGGATTTTCTGTGGGAGGAACAGTGGTTGACTGCACAAACTCTCAAGTCAATTAGTGGTCCTATTCCTTTGCTGCTTGGCAAATTACATAACTTAGACATCTCCCGCGTCGGGTTTTACTGGATACAAAATGGCCTTTGAATGCATGTGTACTGGATGGAGTATTCTGTGGCATGCCCTTTCCAGCATAGATTGCCTGTATCTCCCATAGACATTCATTCTACTTCTTACCTACTGAGTGGGAATAGGACTTGGTCATCTCCCTATCCATAGTACAGAGGGAATGTATTTATGCTTTGACACATGGTTTATCTACAGCTAGTTGATATCAGAAAGCAAGTTTCAAGGTCCTTTCTCATTGGTTCCTTTTAAGCTACATGCCCTAATAACATCGGTCTCTCCTCTATTGAAGAAGTGGGTCAACACAATGTACAATTTTACATATTTTATGGGAATGCCCTAAACTCACATTTTTTGGGCAGAGGCAGTGGCGTAACTAGAAATGACTGGGCCTGAAAAGAGTATGTACACCTTCAGAGGCAATTTTTGTTTATGATTGCATTTTACTCATTTTTCAATTGGCCTTGTGAGAAGGCACAAGTTGCAATAGTAGACAATAGATACGTGTCACTGAGGTGCCTGGCCTCGTGAAATGAACCGGTAACGTGTTACTGACACTTGTTAGTAGTAGTTTAGCTGCTGGCTACAGCTGATCCGGGACGGATTTCATTGGAGTAGTCAAAGAGCAGGGTGGGATGACTACTCCCAACTATCCAGACCAGGTTTTGGCTGGCCTATATAAGCAAGGAAACCCAGGAGAGCTGGGGTGTGGTCTCTAGTCTGGAAGTGTAACAGACTGGGAGTAAAGCTGTGTGGTGTGTTTCAGCGGAGAAGCGAATACTGTATATTCGTTGTGGTCAGGTTAGAGCAAAGACAATTTAATTAATCAACTCCAACAAAATTTATAAAAGTGACAGAATTTTCAGCCTTACCTGGACAGATCTAAACATTTACAAAAGACAGTCCATTTTCATATCTAAACTATATGCTGGCATAGGTTAAAGTGTCTAACATCCCACCATTTTTACCAGCTTGTAAAGTCATGGATCCTAACAGTACTGATCAACCTCCATTGCTGTTTTTAAAGAAAGGTGAGAGTGTTTTCTGACTGAAGAAACAAGTAAAAATGTAACAGCAGAATCAAACCTCAATATAAAATAAATTACTCTATCTGTATGATGTGAGTCTAGGTTCACATATGCACTCATTTTTCCAGTAAGGTGACAGACACCAAGATCAGAACTCCAATGGGGACCGCTGTCTGCCTCTGGTGTCAAGAGATGGACGGCAATGCCATTAGTTCTGTATCAATAATGGAACTTAGTCTAAAAAATCTAAACCGGGGGTAAAATTCAACCAAAAGGAACTGCCTTTGGAATGATAAATTAAATGATGTGAAAAATACTGTAAATTAAAAATAATAAATAATTGCATAGGGGAGAAGGACATAGTCAGCTTAGAAATATGTATGCCATATAATGCATATTTAAGAAATATTTTATAATAAAAATATCCCTAAGAATGAATTCAAGTGCTGGTATTTTGCTTCCATTATCAACTATTTATTTTATTTATTTATTTTATGCGCTTATATAGCGCTACTATATTCCGCAGCGCTTTACAGACATTAGCATCCAACTGTCACCAATGGGGTTCAAAATCTAAGGTCCCTATCAGTATGTCTTTGGATCTATGCTGGTGTTACAATATCCAGATAATTTCCCAGGTTTCAGTTAAAGGGAACCTGTCACCAGTTTTATGGTGTCCTAACTAAGGGCAACATAAATAAGTGACTGATTCTCTTAGCAAAATGCTGGGTCACTTTCTTTAATTGACCCAGTCAGTCTGCCAACATCTTGTATTGAAAAGCTCCAGTTGATAATGAGGAGTCCTGAATATTCATGAGCTCCTGACTCTCCCCACCCACCAGCTGCAGATTGACAGTTTTTTTCCATATCAATCAGCAGCAGGTGGGCAGGGGAGTGGCTATAGCTCTGAATAAAAAAAAAACACTGGACTCACTGATGTCACACTGGATTCAAATCAGCTCATTAGCATGCGGCATCTTTGTGTGTATATTATGAGGTAACCATCTGTCACACCAGTAAGTGAATACATCTAAGGTACTTTTTAGTAGTTAATGATTGTATATAATTAGTTAGATTATAATCAAATATCCACATGACAGGTTCCCTTTAAGGCAGCTGATGCCTGGCTACTATCAGCAAGTTATGCCACTGTCATTGACGGTGACAAAGCAAACATTATGTGTTGCTATGGAAATATAGAAGGTTTTCGCTAGACATGGTAGAAATGGAAACCCTCCCAGAGCAGAAGAAGAAATAAAATTGCATATTTACCTGCCGTCCAGTAAAATGGTTCTAATCAACTACTGTAATAAGCTTTAGTTCTTGCAATAAAAAATACAAAAAGAAGTATAGCTGGGACAACATTACAGTTACTACACATACAATACGTAGAGTTCTCATGATGAAATCATGAAATAAAATCACCAGAGCATATTTCTGGAACAGCTCACATACAATGTAACTGAAAGGCTGGGTAGCAGTAAATACATTACTCATCTTGTGATTCAGAATTATTTTTGTATTACAACCCTATGTTGTATCCACTTCCTTCCTGGACAGGTTGCAAATAAATGCACTTCTAGCTCCTTAGGCTACTTTCACATTAGCGTTCGGGGCTCCGCTTGTGAGTTCCGTTTGAAGGCTCTCACAAGCGGCCCCGAATGCATCCGTCCAGCCCTAATGCATTATGAGTGGATGCGGATCCGCTCAGAATGCATCAGTCTGGCACCGTCTGTCCTCCGCTCCTCTCAGCAGGCGGACACCTGAACGCTGCTTGCAGCGTTCGGGTGTCCGCCTGGCCTTGTAGAGGCAAACGGATCCGTCCAGACTTACAATGTAAGTCAATGGGGACGGATCCGTTTGATTTTGACACTATATGGCTCAATTACAAACGGATCCGTTCCCCATTGACTTTCAATGTAAAGTCTGGACGGATCCGTCTGAAGCTACTTTCACACTTAGAATTTTTTCTACAATATAATGCAGACGGATCCGTTCTGAACAGATCCCATCGTCTGCATTATATGAGCGGATCCGTCTGGGCAGACCCCAGACGGATCCGCTCTGTACGCAAGTGTGAAAGTAGCCTTAGCTGGTATATTGGTACTGTATATCAAGTGAAGGACTCAATTCTCTCCGTTATAACAATAAACTCCTGCTGAATGTGTACAATAGGCCCATATATTCTGAAGGACATCAAATTGAGATCTATGGGATCCTGAAAGCAACTACGTGCATCAGCTCTAAATGCACCATGTTAGAGCATTTAAAGGAAATCTGCCACCTGGATAATCACTATTCATGTAAAAATATTGCCTAATAGTACATAGCACCAGATGTACCTTTCTTTCTGTGATTCTTTTTTTCTATCTTCAGAAAAGCCACTTTGTTCAGTATGCAAATCAGCCAGTAAGGTGCCCAGAGGGGCGTTATTTTTTCTTGCAGGAGACCAGGCACGCCTCCATCTAGTGCCCAAGTCCTCCCTCATGCAGAGCCCAAGCCACCCTCCTCCTCGCTCAGACATGATGCCCCTGCTGCACCATGTCCGCCAACCCCGCCGATCAGTCACAATCACACCAGGTTGATCAGTACTGTTAGGATGCATGGCTTTACAAGCTGGTAAAAATGGTGGGATGTTAGACACTTTTCCCTATGCCAGCTTATAGTTTGGATATGAAAATGGAGAACCGTATGTCTTTTGTAAATGTTCAGATCTGTCAAGGTAAGACAGAAAATTCCTCAGAATAAGTCACCAATATCTGATCGCCAGGGTCTGACACCCGGCAACCCCGACGGTGCGAGTACGACTTCCTTTTCATCACACTGCCCATCAACTTGCAGTCAAACCTCACACTTGAATGGGACAAGTGCTTGTAATTACACTTCACCACCGCTATAAGGGAGACAACGTGTAGTGTAATGAAGAGGAAGCACAGCTCGCATGGAGCTGATTGGTGTGGGTGCCGGGTGTGGAACCACGGGTTGGATTCCTGCTGAGAGCAGGAGCGCACAGCGTCATTGGTTGCTATGACGCCGTGCGCTTCCTGCTGCCGCCGCAGTACAGTAATGGTCTATACCAGTGTACTACTGTATTGCGGCGGCAGCAGGAAGCGCAGGGCGTCATAGCAACCAATGACGCCGTGCGCTCCTGTTCTCAGCAGGAATCCAGCCCGTGGTTCCACGGACCGCTCACGGCCGTGTGCATTCGGCCTAATTCTGATGACAGGTCATCAATATAAACAGGCTGCACAGCCCATTAACCCTTTCAGTACCAGGCTACTTTTCACCTTAAAGGGGTTGTCCGGGTTCAGAGCTGAACCCGGACATACCCTTATTTTCACCCCGGCAGCCCTCCTGAGCCTGGCATCGGAGCATCTCATGCTCCGATGCGCTCCCGTGCCCTGCGCTAGATCGCGCAGGGCACAGGCTCTTGTGTTTTCAATAACACACTGCCGGGCGGTAACTTCCGCCCAGCAGTGTGTTCGGTGACGTCACCGGCTCTGAGGGGCGGGCTTTAGCTCTGCCCTAGCCGTTTTACTGGCTAGGGCAGAGCCAAATCCCGCCCATCAGTGCCGGTGACGTCACCGGGGTTCCTGTCAGCCCCATAGAGAGCCCCGGTACGTCACCGGAACTCAGAAAAATGCCTTTGCCCTGCGCAATTTAGCGCAGGGCAAAGGAGAGCATCGGAGCATGAACTGCTCATGTCAGGGGGGCTGCCGGGGTGAAAATGGAGGGATGTCCAGGTTCAGCTCTGAACCTGGACAACCCCTTTAAATCCCAGGCTGATTTTTGCAAATCTGACATATGTCACTTTATGTGGTAAAAACTTTGTAACGCTTTTACTTATCCAGGCCACTCTGAGAATTTTTTCTCATGACACATTGTACTTCATGAAAGTGGTAAATTTGAGTCAATATATTTCACCTTTATTTATAAAATAATCAAAAATTTACCCCAAATTTGTAAAAATTCACAATTTTCTACATTAATACCTCATTAAATGGTCATCAATCAACATTCCCCCAAACCATTTTTGTAAGCACTAATTCAGTGATTTTGAGGGGTTTACGTAATGGAAACCATCACATTTTAGAAACTACACACCTCAAATTATTTAAAACTGATGTCACAAACTTTTTTTTTAACCCTTGAGGTGTTCCACAAGAATTAAAGGAAAATGGAGGTGAAATTTCAAAATTTCACTTTTTTGGTAGATTTTTTATGTTAATCAATTTTTTATTGCAACACAGCAAGAGTTAACAGCAAAATAAACGTTAATATATTACTCTGATTCTGAAGTTTACAGAAATACCCCATATGTGGCGGTAAACTGCTCTATGGGCTAGGAGCGCCATATGGATTTTGGAGCCAGAATTCGCTAGAATGGTTTATAGGCACCATTTTGTATTTGAAGAGCTAGAAACCCTCAAAAAGTGACCCCATTTTGGAACATCCAACCCTTAAAGAATATATTAAGGGGGTACTGAGCACTTTGACCCCTTAAGCGTTTTACAGAATTTGGAAACACTTGGCTGTAAAAATTAAAAGATTTGTTTCTTCCAATAAAATTTTTCCTTTTCACAAGGAATAACAGGAGAAAAAGCACCTCATAATTTGTTACTCATTTTCTCCTGAATACGACAACACCCCATATGTGGTGGCAAACTGCTGTGGGGGCACATGACAGGACTTAGAACGGAAGGAGCGCCATATGGCTTTTCCAGCGCAGATTTTGATGGATAGGTTTATGGGTGCCATTGGTTTTTATCTTTTAAGTGATTGTCTTATGTGGGGGTTCATTTTTTGCGGGATGAGGTGACAGTTTGTTTGGTACTATTTTGGGGTACATAAGACTTTTTGATCGCTTGGTGTTAAGCTTTTTGTGAGGCAATTTGAAAAAAATGGCACTTATTTTTATTTATTTTTTTACAGCACTCATCTGAGGGGGATATAATGTGATATTTTATAGAGCAGGTTGTTACGGACGCAGCGATACCTAATATGTCTACCATTTTTATTTTTGTTAAGTTTTACACAGTGAAATCATTTTTGAACAGAATAAAATCTTGTTTTTGTGTTGCCATTTTGTGACACCCCTATTTTATTTATTTTTTGAGGCGATTGACTTAGGTAGGGGCTAATTTTTTGCGGGATGAGATGACTTGAATGGTACCATTTTGGGGTAAATAATACTTTTTAATCACTTGGTATTACACATTTTGTGAGGGAAGGTGACCAGAAAATGGCTTTTTTGACACAGTTTTTATTTTTTTACGGCGTTCGCCTGACGCGATGGATCATGGATATTTTTATAGAGCCAGTCGATACCCACGTGGCAATACCTAATATGTCAAATTTTCTCTTTTTCCCTATTTTTTTTGAATTTTTCTTACTTTATTTTGGGAAAAGGACACTTTTTTTTACTTGAAACTTCATTTTTTTGTAAAACTTCATTTTTTTAACTTCTTTTTTCACAGTTTTTTTGTCCCACTTTTGGGGGTCTGATCCCCTTTACAATGCATTACAATACTTCTGTATTGTAATGCATTGGCTGTAAGTGTATTACTCACTACTCACTACTAACTGCCAGTGGGTCCCCGTCACAGCAGCGCGGGGACCCGATAGACACCCCGCACCCGGCAGGATACCGCACGTGCTGCGGTCAGCACTGACCGCGGCAGTGCAAGGGTTAATGCGCCGGCATCTGTGTTTTCACCGATGTCGGCGTATACAGCAGGGGTCTAGTTATCAGTGACTGCTGGACCCCTGCAGCTGATTGGACAGGCGCAGCTCCTGTGCCCGCCCGATCAGAGCACCATAGCTGTACTGCGCTGGGATTTCTGTCCCAGTTTCATACGGGTTAAAGATTAATAACTGGCCTCTACATTTATATTTACTGAGTTGGATTTTTATATACTGCATGATTTGTACTTTCTTAAAAATATTGATTTGATCAAAGACTTGTATCATCTTGAAGGTTGCAGCTATACACAAATGTTCACACCTTGATACATATTTTTTAATCTAATTTTCTGTACGGCTTCTTTTTGCCCATTCATCCAGAAGGGCATTTGCGAGGTCAGACACTGATGTTGAAAAAGAGGGCCTGGTTCTACTTCATTCCAAAGGTCTTCTGTGGGGTTGAGATCAGGACTCTGTGCAGGCCAGTCATGTTCTTGCAGACCAGACTCACCCAACCATGCCTTTTTGGACCTTGCTTTGTGCACTGCAGCACAGTCTTGATGGAACAGAAAAGGGCCTTCCCCAAACTGTTTTCACATAGTTGGAAGCACACAAAGCATTAAGCTGAAGCATTAAGATTCCCCTTCACCAGGCCTACGCCACCCCCTTAAAAATCCCATAGCATTATTACAGTTGGCACAATGCAGTCAGGCAGCCAATGTTCTCCTGGCAATTGCCAAAATCAAACTCATCCATCAGACTGCCAGATAGACAACTGTGATTTATCTCTCCAAAGAAGATGTTTCCACTGCTCCAGAGGCCAGTGGTGGAATACCTTACATAACTCCATCTGATGCCTGGCGATGCAAGTATTGCATGCTCTGTAACTTTACGTTGTTTACTACTTAGTGGCTGAGTTTCTGTAGAATACCTAGGAGGGAATAGATTTCATAAACTGTCTTGTTACAACAGTGACATCCTATTACAGTGCTACGCTGGAATTCAGTGAGCCAGTCTATCACAAATGTTAGTAAAGGCAGACTGCATGGCTAGGAGCTGGATTTTATACACCTGTGGCAATGGGACTGAATGAAACACAACTGAGTTCATTCATTAGGAAGTGTGTCCCAATACTTTTGTCCATATGTATAATGTATATATACACTCACCTAAAGAATTATTAGGAACACCTGTTCTATTTCTCATTAATGCGATTATCTAGTCAACCAATCACATGGCAGTTGCTTCAATGCATGTAGGGTTGTGGTCCTGGTCAAGACAAACTCCTGAACTCCAAACCGAATGTCAGAATGGAAAAGAAAGGTGATTTAAGCAATTCTGAGTGTGGCATGGTTGTTGGTGCCAGACGGGCCAGTCTGAGTATTTCACAATCTGCTCAGTTACTGGGATTTTCACGCACAACCATTTCTAGGGTTTACAAAGAATGGTGTGAAAAGGGAAAAACATCCAGTATGCAGCAGTCCTTTTGGCGAAAATGCCTTGTTGATGCTAGAGGTCAGAGGAGAATGGGCCGACTGATTCAAGCTGATAGAAGAGCAACGTTGACGGAAATAACCACTCGTTACAACCGAGGTATGCAGCAAAGCATTTGTGAAGCCACAACATGCACAACCTTGAGGCGGATGGGCTACAACAGCAGAAGACCCCACCGGGTACCACTCATCTCCACTACAAATAGGAAAAAGAGGCTACAATTTGCACGAGCTCACCAAAATTGGACTGTTGAAGACTGGAAAAATGTTGCCTGGTCTGATGAGTCTCGATTGCTGTTGAGACATTCAAATGGTAGAGTCCGAATTTGGCATAAACTGAATAAGAACATGTATCCATCATGCCTTGTTACCCTTGTGCAGGCTGGTGGTGGTGGTGTAATGGTGTGGGGGATGTTTTCTGGGCACACTTTAGGCCCCTTAGTGCCAATTGGCCATCGTTTAAATGCCACGGGCTACCTGAGCATTGTTTCTGACCATGTCCATCCCTTCATGACCACCATGTACTCATCCTCTGATGGCTACTTCCAGCAGGATAATGCACCATGTCACAAAGCTCGAATCATTTCAAATTGGTTTCTTGAACATGACAATGAGTTCACTGTACTAAAATGGCCCCCACAGTCACCAGATCTCAACCCAATAGGGCATCTTTGGGATGTGGTGGAACGGGAGCTTCGTGCCCTGGATGTGCATCCCTCAAATCTCCATCAACTGCAAGATGCTATCCTATCAATATGGGCCAACATTTCTAAAGAATGCTATCAGCACCTTGTTGAATCAATGCCACATAGAATTAAGGCAGTTCTGAAGGCAAAAGGGGCTCCAACACCGTATTAGTATGGTGTTCCTAATAATTCTTTAGGTGAGTGTATATATATATATACACACACACACACACTTCTTATGGTAATGCAGCACACACTATTGCGCTGGGGAAAGGTTTTATAATTAGGGGAAAATTCTTCAGGGATCTGGAGGTCTACATTGATATCCAGAAATGCCTTAAGCTAAAGTAAGTTTATTTAATGTGAAATTAAAGACTGCCCAAGTGAATTGCTCTTTTGTGCTTGTAATGTCACAGCCTTGCTCTGCACATAGATCTGTCTTCTTTATAGTATTACACAGACTTTACTGACAATTCATTTTTACCACAGTTATCAAACTATGTGCTACAATTCACTTGTTTGACCCATAGTGGCAAAGTTTAGTGAAATCTGAAGCATACACTCTTCTCCTTGATGAAAAGAAGATGCGCTTCATATAGGATTTAAAAAAAATCTCTCCAAATAATGGCATTCAGGGTTAAATCACATTAGGTCTATTGCTAAGTGAAAGGCTCAAGGATCTAGTACTCAGCTGTTTTCCCATATTCACTGTATAAATCTGCTGCTGCATTACACTTTCTATTTTCCCCCAAGAAATAGAAATTTTGATTGTGAGCTCAATTGGAGACAGGGACTGATGTGATAAGAATATCTGTACAGTGCTGTGGACTTTATCGGTGTTGTATAGGAAACAGGAGATAAACTGTTACAGAGATCATATCTACAGGTATGTATCGAAATATGTGCTAAAACATTTATTTATTGCAACACAAGGCTGCCACTAGGTGGAAGCAAACTGTGTAACCCACTGCCCCCTACTGAAGAATTGTGCTGCAGAACCAGAGGCATAGCTATAAGGGAAGAAGGGGAAGTGATTGCTTTGGGGCCCTGACCCAGAAGGAGCCAAGCCAGGAGGAGGAGGACTAAAAGAATTTGTCAGGGCCCCCTCAACAGTATTACACAATGAAATGATATACAGTGACAGACTACAGACAGTGTAGAAAACAGATGGAACAGCTACCGGGGCTTGTCTGAGAGCGATCTTTACTAGCCACAGGAATGGGGACGGCATGACAGGAAGGGGTTGCGAAAAAATTACTGAGGGAGGGGGCCCCCATTCAAAAATTTGCTGTGGGGCCCAGTCATTTCTAGCTTCGCCACTGTCCATTCCAATTTGTTGCGTTCCAAGGCTGGACACAACTGCTGCAAGCAGTGTTTTTGTGTGCGTCATGGGATACTGATCAAGACGAAGTCTTGTCTGAAAAAACTGATCCGGCAGCATTTACATTGTGCTTCATGCTGGATCCGTTTTTTTGGACAAGACTTACAATGGTTTTAGTGCCTGATTCCTTCTGAACGGATGCAGAAGATTGTATTATTCAAATGGATGCTTGTTTGCTGTTCCCCTGCTGGATCTAGCAAAAACACAGATGTAAAAGTAGCCTAAATGTTCATGCACAGCCTTTTCACCAAAAATCTTTTAGTCCTCCTGGATGGGCTCCTTCTGGGTCAGGGCCCCAAAGTTTCAGCTTCACCTGCTTCCCCTATAGCTACACCCCTGGGAATGGAATGCAATCTGGTGCACTCCGTTCCGTTTTGTCCCCATTGACAATGAGTAGGGGAAAAACTGAAGCGTTTTTCTCCTCTAACGGATCTCACATCTAACGGAAAGGAAAATGCAGATGTGAAAGTAGCCTAAGGTACAGTATCGCAAAGACCTTTGTAAGGCTCATCAGGCTATTAAAAGTGCAAAAGGAAACTATTTTATGCATCTGTTTCTTTCTTCTATTCAATGAAGAACTGTAGCTTGGGACTCCAGGACCCTGGTACAAAAGATGTGGCCAGTAATATCACTTGGCCACCAATGGTAACTTGTTCTGCTGGTTGCCAGAGAGAATGGGGATTGTACCCCCAGCAATGACACATGATGGCCTATTCTAAGGTTATATATACTTTTATAGGCATCCCAGACATGGGAGCTAGGCGGGAGATTTCTATGTCACTATTTATTCATGTTGCTGATACATATTTACTACTTTACTGTGCAAAAAGCAATGAAAATAACTTGCAACAAGTACATGTTACTCACTGCAGGCATGGGAAGTGGCAGCTACACTATATTTAGCCCCACTCAGGCCAGACAGTGTCTCCACCCTCTTAAGTGTTCTGTCCAAAAGATGATAAATCATGCTGGCACACGGCAGAGGGTCTGAAATGAAAGTCATCTGTGTAAACACCTCAGATTGCTGGCTGCGCATTGTATCAGCCTGCACATGGTCTGGCTGTGCTGGCAAGTGGTCAGGAGCTTTCCATCTGTGGCTTCCAGAAAAGCTCAGGTCATCACACTAAGCTACTTGAAAACAACTCTGATTCACTATATCAAAAAGAAGATAAAAGAAGAAACGCCAACACTTCTCATGTAAACCTTACTATAATATTTATTGGAAATGATGAGAGAAACTATTTCAGCTTCATTTGAATTGTGATTTGCTGAAGAACTTAATGCTGACATGAGCAGCAGTGCATGCATTAATATGTGTATACCACATCACACAGCTAGAACACAAACGTAGACATTGTCATGGCCAATGTAAGGACGTGATTGTGTAAAACACAATTAGGTCCAATGCATGCAACCATATTTTTAGATCCGTGATCTGCAGATCGCAAAACATATGGTCATGTGCATGGAGCCTTAAGAACAAAGTAGGCCAAACCAAACAATTTCAACAAGAACAGAAAATTATATGTTAGCAAGTGTGCAGATTCTCCACCAACAGACTATGTCGGAAGAAAGAAGGATCAGGCATGTTGAATATCAAAGCCTGATCTTTTTGCTATAAAAGGGAGATCAGCAGCCGCCATTGAGAACACAAGCTCAGCTCGGGAAGCCAGGAAGATTGACTGTCAGCCGTTCAAGTGTTTGGCCAAATGTTATGCCCTGGAAGCAGTATTATCAAATGATGATACACTAAAAAGACTCATATCTAATTGTACAGTATGATAGAGTGATGGACTTAAATTGCCCAAGTACACTACTTTTTACTAGAGGTGGGACGAATCCAATTTTTTTCTAATCCGAATCCGAAAAGGTACTCGAATATATCGAATCTTTCGAATCTCGAATCCTGTACATAAGAATTGTGTGACCGGTGTAAGAAACAAAGTGATCCAAACACTTATGGGGGGGGGGGGGGGGGGGAATCTGTGGATGACATTGCTATGGGGGGGGATCTGTGGATGACACTGCTATGGGGGGATCTGTGGATGACACTGCTATGGGGGGATCTGTGGATGACACTGCTATGGGGGATCTGTTGATGGCACTGTTATGGGGGGGATCAGTGGTTGGCACTGTTATGGGGGGGATCAGTGGTTGGCACTGTTATTGTCATTCCTAATCCAGATGCCGGCCCCCAGCCCCTCCTCCCTCTGTTGATACACCCGCTCACCGCACTGTGCATGCCGCACAGTGCGGTGAGCGGGTGGCAGATATCGGGATTCGTCAGATTTGAATTTGACTAAATTACGTCGGGATTCGAGTCCACGAATCCTACGAATCCAACAAGATTCGAGGGATTCGTGGATTCGACTGATTTGTTGTCCCACCTCTACGTTTTACTGATCTGCCAACAATCTAATACAGAGGTAGGCAACCTCCGGCACTCCAGCTGCTGTAAAACTACAACTCCCAGCATGCATACTTGCTCTGCTCTTCTAAGAACGCCCATAGAAATGAATGGAGCATGCTGGGAATTGTAGTTTCACAACAGCTGGAGTGCTGAAGGCTGCTGATCCCTGATCTAATGTGTGTGTAAGCCAAGGGCAGACTGGGAATTTAGAAAGGCCTTGCAAAAAAAATTGAACCCATGTTGTAGATAGACCTAAATTGACAGAAAGTGGGGAATCACAAGTAGGCAGGGACAACAGAAGTAGGTGGGACCTGAAATACTGTAGTGCAGCTCAAAATACCACCCCAGCAGAGCCAAATACCACAGTGCAGCACAAAATACTGCCCCAGCTGACCCAAATACCACAGTGCAGCACAATATACTGCCCCAGCAGAACCAAGTACCACAGTGCAGCACAATATACTGCCCCAGCAGAGCCAAACACCACAGTGCAGCACTAAATACTGCCCCAGCTGAACCAAATACCACAGTGCAGCACAATATACTGCCCCAGCAGAGCCAAACACCACAGTGCAGCACAAAATACTGCCCCAGCAGAACCAAATACCACAGTGCAGCACAATATACTGCCCCAGCAGAGCCAAACACCACAGTGCAGCACAAAATACTGCCCCAGCTGACCCAAATACCACAGTGCAGCACAATATACTGCCCCAGCAGAACCAAGTACCACAGTGCAGCACAATATACTGCCCCAGCAGAGCCAAACACCACAGTGCAGCACTAAATACTGCCCCAGCTGAACCAAATACCACAGTGCAGCACAATATACTGCCCCAGCAGAGCCAAACACCACAGTGCAGCACAAAATACTGCCCCAGCAGAACCAAATACCACAGTGCAGCACAATATACTGCCCCAGCAGAGCCAAACACCACAGTGCAGCACAAAATACTGCCCCAGCAGAACCAAATACCACAGTGCAGCACAAAATACCACCCCAACAGAACCAAGTATCACAGTGCAGCACAAAATACTGCCCCAGCAGAACCAAATACTGCCACCCTCACCACAGTATTCAACTGTATCACTGTCCTGAGGGCAGTGAGCCATTGGACAGGTGCATAAGTGCCTGCTGGTCCTAGCATGAGGATGTTATGTACCTGGCCTATGGCCGTGAGGTGGGATCAGGGGGCCCTCTGGTTATCGGTCCACCTATGGTTAATCCGCCCCTGGCGTACGTCTTCTGAATTTAGTAAATGAGGACTGAGGATGCTGGATTTCAACATGGATGATCCTTTGTTCTGCCAGGAGATAAGCAGCTCTTTAGGGGTGTCTGATCATAACGTGTCTCCTCCACCATATAAGTATGGTCTGCAGATATTAGGGCCCAGTTGCAAATGCTATCTGTACATTTACTGCCATTTTATCCGTGTGCTAAAAGTTTCCTAATAATACTGCAGCACTTACTGAAATGTTGTCCTTCAGAATGAGGAATAGTAAGGTACTGTGGCCAAAAACCTCACATCCAAAATGATGCTGCAGATTTTCACTTCATGCTGCAAATTCCCTTGATGTTCTTGAGGCAGACTTTGGAATGGGTTTTACTGCAGATTCTTTCACAGTGCATTCAGCATAGGTAAAAAATGGCCAAATGAGAAATTCAACCTTCAGGCTTGCATGGAGGTCTATCCTCTGTACGGGCTTATAACAAGGTGTCTTTACTAAGGGTTAAAAAATAGCATTTGGCACTATATTATAGAACTATAGATTTTATTTATTGTGGATATTTTAAAATACATTACATATAAAATAATAACAGGCAACATTCAAAGTGGTATAATAAATGGTCACATGATGCACAAAAACCCAGAGGAGACCCAAGTACGGCACCCCTGGAACCCGATATCCTGTATAACACACAGATGTCCCCGTAAGTGTTAAATGTCTGGCAGTTAGAGCTGCTAATCTGTCTGGAATTCTGTGGCTCCAGCACTATGGCCAACACTATGTGGCAAGTCTGTCTTATACAAATAATATAACATGAAGTCATCACAGGGATTCAGGCACAGAAGGGCTCTCAGTTCTCACATTGGGGATACAAGCAGAGGAGAATGGTACAGCCATTATAGTTGGTTTCTCATGAATATATAATAAATATTTAATTCTAGAATGACTAAAATTGCCATTTAGAATTGTGACATTCTACCTTTTTTTGCGGTAGCAGAGAGATTTGTTGTTCTTTTAGAACAACTGACGTGGTTGAAAAGAGTGTCGCCCACTCACATTCACTGTTATAGCTCAATAGGAACCAAGGAATATACATTTCCTGATATAAGTGATAATATAAACACATCTGAAAAGACCTTCACCCTGGGTTCACACCTGAGCGTTTCCCAAACGCGCGCCAAACGCGCGTTTTTGACGCGCGTTTCTGACGCGCGTTTTTGTAATAGTGAACGCGCGTTTGACGCGCGTTTGTGTCATTGACTGCAGTGTCCTATGGCCACAAACGCGCGTCAAAACGCCCCAAAGAAGCTCAAGTACTTGTTTGAGCGTCGGGCGTTTTACAGCGCGTTCGTACGCGCTGTAAAACGCCCAGGTGTGAACCATTCCCATAGGGAAGCATTGGATTTCATGTCTTGAGCGTTTTACAGCGCGTTTGAACGCGCTGTAAAACGCTCAGGTGTGAACCCAGGGTAAGAGTCCATTTCCTCAGTTGCCCATAGCAACCAATCAGATTCAACCTTTCATTCTCCAACAGAGCACTGAAAAATGAGAGGTGGAATCCGGTTGCTACGGGCAAATGAGACAGTTTTACTTTATAGCAATTTTGATAAATCTTCTCCTGTGTGTTTTTGGATGAGACCAGATGGTGCGACTGGCTGTGACTTGTATGTGTGGCTTGCTGCTTCTAGACAGCTGCACCATATTTACAGCGGAATTGTGACGCGTCCTGCCGTGTCTTTTCTTCCTCTCGTAAATCTCAATGTAAAATCTGAAACCACAATTTGAAAAAAGACAAAAAAAAACTTATCTGACATCTCACATACTGCTAGGGCTGAAACGATTACTACACTGTGGTATTTTTTGAATCGAGGATTCATTTGTGTCATGTGACCACGGGGCGGGAGTGAAGCGCTTGCTATTACTTACCACTCCATGGTCAACCGCCAGACCGTACCGCGCTGCACTGGATCCTGACACATGGTCAGGTTATAGTGCACATAAGCGTACACTATGACCCGACGCTGTGTGACATCAGGATCCAGTGCAGTGCACGGAGAAGAAGAGGAAGGAGCTGTGGAGCGGCGCCCCTTTAGGAAAGGTAAGTATTTTATTTCACTGGCGCTGGGGACATGGCACTGAAGGGGGACAGCACTGAAGGGGGACAGATGGCAGATGGGAGTGGGGGACATGGAGGGGCTGATCTGATGGCACTGGGGGAGTGGGGGACATGGAGGGGCTGATCTGATGGCACGGGGGACATGGAGGTGCTAATCTGATGGCACTGGGGGACATGGAGAGCCTGATTTGATGGCACTGGGGGACATGGAGGGGCTGATCTGATGGCACTGGGGGACATGGAGGGGCTGATCTGATGACACTGGGGGACATGGAGGGGCTGATCTGATGGCACTGGGGGACATGGAGGGGCTGATCTGATGGCACTGGGGGACATGGAGGGGCTGATCTGATGACACTGGGGGACATGGAGGGGCTGATCTGATGGCACTGGGGGACATGGAGGGGCTGATCTGATGACACTGGGGGACATGGAGGGGCTGATCTGATGGCACTGGGGGACATGGAGGGGCTGATCTGATGACACTGGGGGACATGGAGGGGCTTATCTCATGGCACTGGGGGACATGGAGGGGCTGATCTGATGACACTGGGGGACATAGAGGGGCTGATCTGATGACACTGGGGGACATGGAGGGGCTGATCTCATGGCACTAGGGGACATGGAGGGGCTGATCTCATGGCACTGGGGGACATGGAGGGGCTGATCTCATGACACTGGGGGACATGGAGGGGCTGATCTCATGACACTGGGGGACATGGAGGGGCTGATCTGATGACACTGGGGGACATGGAGGTGCTGATCTCATGGCACTGGGGGAATGGGGGACATGGCAATGGTTGGCATGGAGGGGCTAATGGCACTGGGGCAGTGCAGCTGAAGGCACTGGGATGGGGGACAGCTGAAGACACTGAAGGAACAGAGCTGGTGGCAGTGGGGGGGAGGTGATGGCACTAGGGGAACTGATGCACTTGGGCTGATCGCACAGGGGGAATGAAGGGTGTTGGGGACTGATGGCAGGGGGTCTGATGAGTTTTTATAAAGGAAAACAGTCTATTAATTCATTTTTTTATTAGACTACTCGATTAATTGTAAAAAATAAATCAATAGAATACTCGATTACTGAAATAATCGTTTACTGCAGCCCTACATACCGCTCGACAAAAGGCATGTGTCTGAGTATGGCATGAGTCTCAATTCTAGTGGAAGATAGCTGTAATTAAGAAAAAAAATCTTTCCCAACAAGACAACCCCAAACATAAAACCATGTTATCGTAGTGGAGTGACCAAGTCATAGTTCAAACCGCAAGACACACGATCATTTGTGGCGAGACCAGAAATAACTGGGAAATAACCCACATCCCTTACGTAACATGCCAGAGATTAGAAAGTTTGCCAACACAATGGGGAAAATTACAGCGTCCACTTATCATAGCTGAAAAGGGCACACAAACTCTAGCAGATGAATAGGTGCCGCTATGAAAGGCTGACTGAAAAGAGTGAATAGTTCCGTATACTTTGCTGACATACCGTAAGTCACAAGTGAAGCCTATTTGAGACGACACCACACATTTACACACAAAAATGACCAAGTTTAACAGTATAACAGTACATTAGTAAGTGCCTTGTATTAACTTTCTCTACATAATAAATGCTATTTGCTGAAGTGAGACAATCCCTTTTAACATGTTCCACATGAGTCAGCAAAATTGTACTGCAAAAAAAGAAACACAAATTATGGTGAAACACCACAAAATCACATCTTTTATCATGTCTCTAATTCCTGGTTCCCATCATTGGACCCCCACCCCCCCTCCATTCCTAGTTCGCAGCATGGCTCTACTTCTCATTCCTGGTCACCCAGACTCCCCCTCTCATTGCTCATCCCCCCATTTCTCCCCTTTCATTTCTGGTCCCAAGAATCTTCCCACTCATTTCTAGTCCTCAGCATGCATCACTCACATTCCTGGTCCCCAGCATGGCGTCCCCTCTCATTCCTGGTCCTCAGCATGCATCACTCACATTCCTGGTCCCCAGCATGGCTTCCCCTCTCATTCCTGGTCCTCAGCATGCAGCGCTCACATTTCTGGTCCCCAGCATGGCTTCCCCTCTCATTCCTGGTCCTCAGCATGCATCGCTCACATTCCTGGTCCCCAGCATGGCTTCCCCTCTCATTCCTGGTCCTCAGCATGCATCGCTCACATTCCTGGTCCCCAGCATGGCTTCCCCTCTCATTCCTGGTCCTCAGCATGCATCGCTCACATTCCTGGTCCCCAGCATGGCTTCCCCTCTCATTCCTGGTCCTCAGCATGCATCGCTCACATTCCTGGTCCCCAGCATGGCTTCCCCTCTCATTCCTGGTCCTCAGCATGCATCGCTCACATTCCTGGTCCCCAGCATGGCTTCCCCTCTCATTCCTGGTCCTCAGCATGCATCGCTCACATTCCTGGTCCCCAGCATTGCTTCCCCTCTCATTCCTGGTCCTCAGCATGCATCGCTCACATTCCTGGTCCCCAGCATGGCTTCCCCTCTCATTCCTGGTCCTCAGCATGCATCGCTCACATTCCTGGTCCCCAGCATGGCTTTCCCTCTCATTCCTGGTCCTCAGCATGCATCGCTCACATTCCTGGTCCCCAGCATGGCTTCCCCTCTCATTCCTGGTCCTCAGCATGCATCGCTCACATTCCTGGTCCCCAGCATGGCTTCCCCTCTCATTCCTGGTCCTCAGCATGCATCGCTCACATTCCTGGTCCCCAGCATGGCTTCCCCTCTCATTCCTGGTCCTCAGCATGCATCGCTCACATTCCTGGTCCCCAGCATGGCTTCCCCTCTCATTCCTGGTCCTCAGCATGCATCGCCCACATTCCTGGTCCCCAGCATGGCTTCCCCTCTCATTCCTGGTCCTCAGCATGCATCGCTCACATTCCTGGTCCCCAGCATTGCTTCCCCTCTCATTCCTGGTCCTCAGCATGCATCGCTCACATTCTTGGTCCCCAGCATGGCTTCCCCTCTCATTCCTGGTCCTCAGCATGCATCGCTCACATTCCTAATCCCCAGCATGGCTTCCCCTCTCATTCCTGGTCCTCAGCATGCATCGCTCACATTCCTGGTCCCCAGCATGGCTTCCCCTCTCATTCCTGGTCCTCAGCATGCATCGCTCACATTCCTGGTCCCCAGCATGGCTTCCCCTCTCATTCCTGGTCCTCAGCATGCATCGCTCACATTCCTGGTCCCCAGCATTGCTTCCCCTCTCATTCCTGGTCCTCAGCATGCATCGCTCACATTCCTGGTCCCCAGCATGGCTTCCCCTCTCATTCCTGGTCCTCAGCATGCATCGCTCACATTCCTGGTCCCCAGCATGGCTTTCCCTCTCATTCCTGGTCCTCAGCATGCATCGCTCACATTCCTGGTCCCCAGCATGGCTTCCTCTCTCATTCCTGGTCCTCAGCATGCATCGCTCACATTCCTGGTCCCCAGCATGGCTTCCCCTCTCATTCCTGGTCCTCAGCATGCATCGCTCACATTCCTGGTCCCCAGCATGGCTTCCCCTCTCATTCCTGGTCCTCAGCATGCATCGCTCACATTCCTGGTCCCCAGCATGGCTTCCCCTCTCATTCCTGGTCCTCAGCATGCATCGCCCACATTCCTGGTCCCCAGCATGGCTTCCCCTCTCATTCCTGGTCCTCAGCATGCATCGCTCACATTCCTGGTCCCCAGCATTGCTTCCCCTCTCATTCCTGGTCCTCAGCATGCATCGCTCACATTCATGGTCCCCAGCATGGCTTCCCCTCTCATTCCTGGTCCTCAGCATGCATCGCTCACATTCCTAATCCCCAGCATGGCTTCCCCTCTCATTCCTGGTCCTCAGCATGCATCGCTCACATTCCTGGTCCCCAGCATGGCTTCCCCTCTCATTCCTGGTCCTCAGCATGCATCGCTCACATTCCTGGTCCCCAGCATGGCTTCCCCTCTCATTCCTGGTCCTCAGCATGCATCGCTCACATTCCTGGTCCCCAGCATTGCTTCCCCTCTCATTCCTGGTCCTCAGCATGCAGCGCTCACATTTCTGGTCCCCAGCATGGCTTCCCCTCTCATTCCTGGTCCTCAGCATGCATCGCTCACATTCCTGGTCCCCAGCATGGCTTCCCCTCTCATTCCTGGTCCTCAGCATGCATCGCTCACATTCCTGGTCCCCAGCATGGCGTCCCCTCTCATTCCTGGTCCTCAGCATGCATCACTCACATTCCTGGTCCCCAGCATGGCTTCCCCTCTCATTCCTGGTCCTCAGCATGCAGCGCTCACATTTCTGGTCCCCAGCATGGCTTCCCCTCTCATTCCTGGTCCTCAGCATACATAGCTCACATTCCTGGTCCCTAGCATGGCTTCCCCCCTCATTCCTGGTGCTCAGCATGCATCGCTCACATTCCTGGTTTCCAGCATGGCTTCCCCTCTCATTCCTGGTCTTCAGCATACATCGCTCACATTCCTGGTCCCCAGCATGGCTTCCCATCTCATTCCTGGTCCTCAGCATGCATCGCTCACATTCCTGGTCTCCAGCATGGCTTCCCCTCTCATTCCTGGCCCTCAGCATGCATCGCTCACATTCCTGGTCCCCAGCATGGCTTCCCCTCTCATTCCTGGTCCTCAGCATGTATTTCTCAAATTCCTGGTCCCCAGCATGGCTTCCCCTCTCATTCATGATCCTCGGCATGGTTCCCCTTCTCATTCCTGGTTCCCTAGCATGGCTTCCCCTCTCATTCCTGGTCCCTAGCATGGTTCCCCCTCTTATTCCTGGTCCCCAGCATGGTTCCCCCTCTCATTCCTGGTTCCCTAACATGGCTCCCCCTCTTATATCTAGTCCCCAGCATGGTTCCCCCTCTCATTCCTGGCTCCCTAGCATGGCTTCCCCCTCTCATTCCTGGTCCCTAGCATGGCTCCCCCTCTCATTCCTGACCCTCAGCATGGTTCCCCTTCTCATTCCTGGTTCCCTAGCATGGCTTCCCCTCCCATTCCTGGTCCCTAGCATGGTTCCCCCTCTCATTCCTGGTTCCCTAGCATGGCTCCCCCTCTTATATCTAGTCCCCAGCATGGTTCCCCCTCTCATTCCTGGTTCCCTAGCATGGCTCCCCCTCTCATTCCTGGTTCCCTAGCATGGCTCCCCCTCTCATTCCTGGTCCCTAGCATGGCTCCCCCTCTCATTCCTGACCCTCAGCATGGTTCCTCTTCTCATTCCTGGTTCCCTAGCATGGCTCCCTCTCTCATTCCTGGTCCCTAGCATGGTTCCCCCTCTCATTCCTGGTCCCCAGCATTGCTCCCCCTCACATTCCTGGTCCCCAGCATGGTCCCCCCTCTCATTCCTCAATCACAGCATTCCTCCCCTCTCATTCCTAGTCCCCAGAATCCTCCCACCTCTCATTCCTAGTCTTCAGCAGGCCTCCCTCACATTTCTGGTCCTCAGTAACATTTGCTCTCTCATTACTAAACCCCAGATCTTTGGTCTGAAGGTGGCTATAAGTCCCTCGAAACACTCCTTTTGACTTTGGCAGTATAATCAGAGGAGAAATAAATGTGCTAGGTTTGCAGATTAGGCAGATTGCAATGGACTGTACTGTAATCTCAACGCTTTAAATTTGAAGAACTGTCCCCATTCAGTGAGCTATTCATTCCGTCTTCTTCCTCCTCTGTTATGATGACTAAACCTGATCTCTGCTGTCCAATGGCACAGCTGGCAACATGTCATTCTAATGTTTTATCTCCACCTATGTTTTGTTTTCAAAGGTGTTCCCAATTTAATAATTTGCTAAAAAATGTGATCATTGGTCTGAATGGGGTGAAGTTTCACTGCATTTATCAGCAAGGAAACAATAAAGTTACAAAATTGTAATACTGAGAAGCAAATCATTTGACACTGAAACAAGAGGCCAGCTGTGCATGATGCCAAAGATGATAAAGCCCAGGTAGATCATTAACACACAGACAAAAGAGCTTTAATCTAAGCCTCTGTTCACAATCTCATCCATATACAGTATGCAATGAAAATGATTACCAGATAAGATACTACTGCTACCCAGATACCACCCTTACTATCGCAGAAATACTAGAGGTAGAGGCGGAGGGGTGTTTTTAATTCACAAACAAAGAAACCTCCCCAGACGATCCACCTATGTAGACCAGATTTCCTGTGACAGGTATCAGTTACATCATACACTATACATACTGACCACTACCACAGAAGGTGGCCATCGCAGAGAAACTTCACTACATCGTTTAAAAGACATGTCTTCACAATGATTGTGGAATCAAATCTGTTTCATATTTTATTCCATTTGTTTTCTTCCCTCTTCTCTGAATTATCAAAGGAATAGATGCATGAGATACTGGTTCTGTTGCGGTTGAAATGTATACCAGTGCACATTGGATTCACATTTCTCCGTATAACAATGGTAATTATTCTATGTTTATCCCTTGCGGTAATTGCACTGTTGGACTCATCCTGAGCTCGCTCTACTGGGCTTGCTGTACTGGCTACTATCACACTCGCGTTTGGTGCGGATCCGTCATGGATCTGCACAGACGGATCCGTTCAGATAATACAACCGTCTGCATCCGTTCAGAACAGATCCAGTTGTATTATCTGTAACAAAGCCAAGACGGATCCGTCTTGAACACCATTGAAAGTCAATAGAGGACAGATCCGTTTTCTATTGTGCCTGATTGTGTCAGTGAAAACGGATCCGTCCCCATCTACTTACATTGTGTGCCAGGACGGATCCGTTTGGCTCAGTTTCATCAGACGGACACCAAAACGCTGCTAGCAGCTTTTGGTGTCCATCTCCAAAGCAGAATGGAGACTGAACTGATGCATTCTCAGCGGATCCTTTTCCATTCAGAATGCATTAGGGCAAAACTGATCCGTTTTGGACCGCTTGTGAGAGCCCTGAACGGATCTCACAAACTGAAAGCCAAAATGCCAGTGTGAAAGTAGACTTCGTGAGCTTGTGAATAAGTTGAGTACTGGTGCTGAGTGTGATTTTGTGGGAATGATTGCAAATAGCTGTATATAGTTTATAGCAAAGGTCCTTGTGAGTTAAAGGGGTTGTCTCATCATAGACAATGGAGGCATATTGCTAGGATAGGCCCCCATTGTCTTATAGGAGCCCCGTAAGGTGGTGGCTGGAGGACTCCAGTCCGGCCACCACCAAGCCGGCTCCCTATAGAAGTAAATGGGAGCGTACCACCCATGCGCGGCCCCTGCTCCCATTCATTTCTATAGGGCCGACAGAAATAGCCGAGCCAGCTGTGCGCCCTCCTTCACTTGCGGGGCTCCGTCCTCGATATAGGTGCGGGTCCGAGCAGTGGGACATGCACCTATAAGACAATGGGGGCATATCCTAGCGATATGCCCCCATTGTCCATGATGAGACAACCCCTTTAAGTGCTTGCATTTTGGTTCTGGCATTACTCCTAGCAACCAGAAGGATGCCCCCTGCAGGGAGGGCGGAAAAGGAGTGCAGCAAAGGTCAGACAGATGCTGGTGGTAGGGGACTCTATTATTATCAGGATAGACAGGGTCATCTGTCACTGAGACCGTGAATACTGAACAGTATGGTGCTCGGTTTCAGCATATTGTGGATCGGATTGACAGATTGCTGGGTGGGGCTGGGGAAGACCCGGCGGTCATGGTACACATTGGCTCCAATGACAAAGTCAGGGGGAGATGGAAGGTCCTTAAAAAGGGGTAGGTGGGGGGGGGTCCTACTTATAAAGGGGTAGAGAGTGGGGTATAGGAAGGGACAGTGAGGATTTAGTGGGGGCTGGGGTTAGTGAGGAAAGTAGGGAGAAGACTGGGCAGAACTATACACCGATGAAAAATAGAACTGCTGTTAACAAGAACCTGTTACATACAAACATCAGCCAAGGTAAACCAACAATCCCAGATATTCACTTTACAGATAATAGTAATTTAAAATGTATTTTCAAAAATGCCAGAAGTCTAACTAGCAAAATGGAGGCTATGGTACTAGAAGAACACATAGATGTAGTTGGTGTGTCTGAGACATGGTTGGACTCTTCGCATGACTGGGCTGTTAATATTAAGGGTTGTACACTATTTAGGAAAGACTGGGTCAATAGAAAAGGTGGTGGTGTGTGCCTGCATGTGCGGAGTCATCTGAAGACAAGTGTGAAAGAGGCATTTGTGAGTGAGGATGGTGAGGATGTGGAAACCATATGGGTGGAATTTCAAAGGGATATAAACACAAAAAATAATAATACTTGGTGTAATCTATAGACCCCCTAACATCACAGAGGAGATAGAAGCTCAACTGGATAACCAAATAGAGCAGGCTGCACAGGCTGGTACATTGGTCATAATAGGAGATTTTAACTTCCCAGACATTGACTGGGGTCATGGTTCTGCCTCAACTGCAAAGGGGAGAAGATTCCTCAACTTGCTGCACTTTATGGGCCAGTTTATAGAAGCTCTCACTAGGGGCAATGCTCTGTTGGATCTGGTCATTTCTAATGATGCAGAGCTTGTTGGAAATGTTACTGTTCGAGAAACACTAGGTAATAGTGACCACAATATAATTAAACCCCCCCCCCCCCCCCCCCCCCCACCCATGGCTTACAGCTACTAGCTACTGTAAAAAGGGCAATGAAAGACAAAAAAAGGGGCATTCAAACTGACCGCTGTAGCGTTTACAAAGGGCTTAATATAATCTGTTAAAGTAGATAAAATTAGCAAAAATACAAAACGAACAGCAGGTGGCAAAACAGAGCAAAACAAACCCCCCAAAATTCTTTAAATATATAAATGCTAAAAAACCAAGGTCTGAGCAGGTACGTCTCCTAAATAATGGTAATGGTTAGTCACTGAAGATAAGGAAAAGGCAAAGTTACAAAATGTTTTTTTTTAGCTCTGTATATACAAAAGAAGAGAAAGGAGCTGATATCTGTGGTGCTGGGGCTCTTAGTACACCCAGTAATACACTCAATTGGCTAACTGTAGATATGGTCCAAGATAAGTTAAATAAGGTAAATATGAACAAGACTCCCAAGCACCCAAGAGTGCTTAAAGAGCTCAGCTAAATTATTGCTGTGCCCCTGTTTATACTTTTTAAAGATTCTCTAGGTACTGGTACAGTGCCAAGTGATTGGCGCAAAGCAAATGTGTTGCCCATATTCAAAAAAGGATCTAGGTCCTCCACAGGTACGGTAATTATATAACAGTTAGTTTAACTTCTGTTGTGGGAAACATTTTTGATGGACTCTTAAAAGGACTATATAAAGGAGTATGTGACTATAAATAATATAAGTGATAACCAACATGGGTTTACCAAGGACAGTAGTTGTCAGACTAACCTGGTTTGCTTTTATGAGGAGGTGAGTAGTAGCCTGGACAGATGGGTGGCTGTGGATATAGTGTTTCTGGATTTTGAAAAGGCTTTTGATACTGTCCCTCATAGACGTTTAATAGGTAAAGTAAGGTCTATAGGCTTGGAAAGTATAGTCTGTAATTCGATTGAAAACTGCCTGAAGGACCGTGTCCAGAGAGTTGTGGTCAATGATTCCTATTCAGAATGGTCCTGGGTTATAAGTGGTGTACCCCAAGATTCAGTGCTAGATCCTCTATTTAATTTATTTATTAATGATAGTGAGGACGAGATTAATAGCACCATTTCTATTTTTGCAGATGACTAAGCTATGTAGTACTGTACAGTCTGTGGAAGGTGTCCATAAACTACAAGCTGACTTGAACACTCTGAGTGGTTGGGCATCAACTTGGCAAATGAGGTTCAATGTGGATAAATGTAAAGTTATGCATCTTGGTAGTAATAATCTCTGGACATCATATGTCCTAGGTGATGTTCTTGTAGAGAAGGATTTGGATGTCCTTGTAGATCATAGACTCGTGGGGCAGGGATGTAATATTACCACTTTACAAAGCGCTGGTGCGGCCTCATCTGGAATACGCAGTTCAGTTCTGGGCACCAGTCCATAGAAAGGACGAACTGGAGCTGAAAAAAGTACAGAGGAGAGCGACTAAACTGATAAGCGGCATGGAGGGTCTTAATTATTTAATTTATTTAAATTAACATTTTTATTTTATTTATTTAGTCTTAAGAAAAGACGTCTAATTGGGGGGGGGACATGATTAACCTGTACAAGTATATAAATGGGCCATACAAAAAATACTGTGAAAAACTGTTCCATGTAAAATGCCCTGAAAAGACAAGGGGGCACTGCCTCCGACAGGAGAAGAAAAAGTTCAGTCTCCAGAAGCGTCAAAGCTCCTTTACTGTAAGAACTATGAATCTGTGGAATAGACTTCCTCAGGACGTGGTCACAGCAGGAACAGTGGACAGTTTTAAAAAGGGTTTAGATGATTTCTTAAAAGTAAATGTCATTAATGCTTATGAAAACGTGTAGAAATCTGAGTCTCACTTCCTTCTGGGATTCGCGTCCCCAGAACTTGATGGACTTATGTCTTTTTTCAACCATATTAACTATGTAAGTATATATTTAAGCCCTTAAAGACCAGGCCTATTTTTATTTTAGCATTTTTATTTTTCCTCCCCACGTTCCAATAGCCATAACTTTTTTTATTTTTCCATTCACATAGCCATGTTAGGGCTTTTTTTGCGGGACAAGATGCATTTTTTTATGCCGTCATTCAATATATTAAATGCTTATTGCTTTTAGAAACAGAGAAACAAACTCTAACCATGTATATAGCTGCATGACCTTTTAAATAGAACGAGTACACACACAATGCAAAGTGTATATATTTCCTTTCGCCATGCCAAGCATACAGCTTTCTTCAGGGTCGCTGAGCCTTCCCTTATAATTTTATAGTTCTGGCTTTCTACCATACTTGTATTTGAAGTAAAACAGGATACAGCACCACTAAAGCTACTTTCACACGTTTTGGGCGGATCCGTCATGGACTGATCCGTTCAGATAATACAACCGCATGCATCCATCATGAACGGATCCGTTTGTATTATCTGTAACATAGCCAAGACGGATCCAATGTCAATGGAGGATGGATCCGTTTTCTATTGTGCCAGATTGTGTCAGAGAAAACAGATCCGTCCCCATTGACTTACATTGTGTGTCAGAACGGATCCGTTTGGCTCAGTTTCGTCAAGCGGACAGCAAAACGCTGCAGGCAGTGTTTTGGTGTCCGCCTCCAAAGCGGAATGGAGGCACAACGGAGGCAAACTGATGCATTCTGATCCTTTTCCATTCAGAATGCATGAGGGCAAAACTGATCCGTTTTGGCCCGCTTGTGAGAGCCCTGAACGAATCTCACAAACGGAAAGCCAAAACACCAGTGTGAAAGTAGCCTTAGGCTACTTTCACACCTGCGTAAGGTGCGGATCCGTCTGGTACCTGCACAGACGGATCTGCACCTATAATGCAAACGCTTGCATCCGTTCAGAACGGATCCGTTTGCATTAACATGAACAAAAAAAAAATAGTCAATGGGAGGCGGATCCGTTTTCAATTGCACCATATTGTGTCAGTGAAAACGAATCCATCCCCATTGACTTACATTGTAAGTCAGGACGGATCCGGTTGTCTCCGCATTGTCAGGCGGACATCAAAACGCTGCAAGCAGCGTTTTAGTGTCCGCCTCCAGAGCGGAATGGAGGCTGAACGGAGGCAAACTGATGCATTCGGAACCGATCCATTCAGAATGCATTGGGGCTAAACTGATCCATTTTGGGCCGCTTGTAAGAGCCCTGAAACGGATCTCACAAGCGGACCCAGAAACGCCAGTGTGAAAGTAGCCTTAGTCAGCAGGATGTACACTTAGTGAAGAATTATACAAACCTCACTGTACTCCATAAAATAAAATATGCTATTGTATCAATTTATTAGAAATGTAGCCATTTTACTGAATTGTTAAGTTACTACCCTGCTTTCTCGCTTGCAAGGCAAATCTATCCAATTTTACTGCTCTTCAAGGGTATTTATTGGATGTAAAGCTGTATAATTTGCTATAGCTTCCATTAAACGGATACTCCATTGGCAACAAACTATCACTGGGGCGATCAGTTTGTGTCCCTGCAGGAATCCGTGGCTTGCTTATCATTTCCCCTGCAGCAACCCCTGCAGGAGAAATGTAGTATTACTTGGTAGCTATACAGATGATTCTTTGTAATTCACAATGCGGGACCTACTTTTACAGAGCTCTATGATGTCCCTCCACATGCTGTAATAAAGTATATGTTTTATAGGGTTATCTTAATGAGGCAACCACTTTAAAAAGGACCTATCACCTCTCCTGACGTGTCTGTGTTAGTAACTTGCTTGGGTGTTTCCATGCACAGTCCCACACTATCCAATCAGTGCTATGCAAAGACATGTCCCCCAACTGGTAACACCGAGCTAGACCTGCTGGCAATTTATTCATAAACTTCTAGAAGGAATAACAGAGGAATGGCACAACACAGTTATATGAAAAGATGCTCTAAAATCAGGAATTATAATCACTGTGCTAACTATTCTAATATTGGTTGCAACTTGCCTTTCCTGGAAAGCAATAACTCAGAATATATGCAGAGAACTTTTAACAACTTAAATAAAAAGGAAAATGTAAAGAGGTGGTGCCACTAATATAAATGTATCTCGCACAACAGATATCAATGTCTAGAAATATCACCATTTATCAAAACAGCCTTATTCTACAGTCATTAGACTGCCATTGCACCCTGTGGCAAATCAGTTTTGATATTCAGTTCCTGTAGGTTATGTCCTGCATTGTAGACTTGTAATGTAGGACATAGGGAACGTCATTGGTAAAAACATGGTTAGTGTCACATGATCTGCTGATGTCAGGATACATCTCACTGCCCTCAGGCGTAAGGGAACAGCAGTCACATGATCTGCTGATGTCAGCATGCATCTCACTGCCCTCAGGCGTAAGGGAACAGCAGTCACATGATCTGCTGATGTCAGGATACATGTCACTGCCCTCAGGCGTAAGGGAACAGCATTCACATGATCTGCTGATGTCAGGATACATCTCACTGCCCTCAGGAGTAAGGGAACAGCAGTCACATGATCTGCTGATGTCAGGATACATGTCACTGCCCTCAGGCGTAAGGGAACAGCAGTCACATGATCTGCTGATGTCAGGATACATCTCACTGCCCTCAGGAGTAAGGGAACAGCAGTCACATGATCTGCTGATGTCAGGATACATGTCACTGCCCTCAGGCGTAAGGGAACAGCATTCACATGATCTGCTGATGTCAGGATACATCTCACTGCCCTCAGGAGTAAGGGAACAGCAGTCACATGATCTGCTGATGGCAGGATACATCTCACTGCCCTCAGGCGTAAGGGTACAGCAGTCACATGATTTGCTGATGGCAGGATACATCTCACTGCCCTCAGGCGTAAGGGAACAGCAGTCACATGATCTGCTGATGTCAGGATACATGTTACTGCCCTCATGCGTAAGGGAACAGCAGTCACATGATCTGCTGATGGCAGGATACATCTCACTGCCCTCAGGAGTAAGGGAACAGCAGTCACATGATCTGCTGATGTCAGGATACATCTCACTGCCCTCAGGCGTAAGGGTACAGCAGTCACATGATCTGCTGATGGCAGGATACATCTCACTGCCCTCAGGCGTAAGGGAACAGCAGTCACATGATCTGCTGATGGCAGGATACATCTCACTGCCCTCAGGCGTAAGGGAACAGCAGTCAAATGATCTGCTGATGTCAGGATACATGTTACTGCCCTCAGGCGTAAGGGAACAGCAGTCACATGATCTGCTGATGTCAGGATACATCTCACTGCCCTCAGGAGTAAGGGAACAGCAGTCACATGATCTGCTGATGTCAGCATGCATCTCACTGCCCTCAGGCGTAAGGGAACAGCAGTCACATGATCTGCTGATGGCAGGATACATCTCACTGCCCTCAGGAGTAAGGGAACAGCAGTCACATGATCTGCTGATGGCAGGATACATCTCACTGCCCTCAGGCGTAAGGGAACAGCAGTCAAATGATCTGCTGATGTCAGGATACATGTTACTGCCCTCAGGCGTAAGGGTACAGCAGTCACATGATCTGCTGATGTCAGGATACATGTTACTGCCCTCAGGCGTAAGGGAACAGCAGTCACATGATCTGCTGATGTCAGGATACATGTTACTGCCCTCAGGCGTAAGGGAACAGCAGTCACATGATCTGCTGATGGCAGGATACATCTCACTGCCCTCAGGAGTAAGGGAACAGCAGTCACATGATCTGCTGATGGCAGGATACATCTCACTGCCCTCAGGCGTAAGGGAACAGCAGTCAAATGATCTGCTGATGTCAGGATACATGTTACTGCCCTCAGGCGTAAGGGAACAGCAGTCACATGATCTGCTGATGGCAGGATGCATCTCACTGCCCTCAGGCGTAAGGGTACAGCAGTCACATGATCTGCTGATGGCAGGATACATCTCACTGCCCTCAGGAGTAAGGGAACAGCAGTCACATGATCTGCTGATGGCAGGATGCATCTCACTGCCCTCAGGCGTAAGGGAACAGCAGTCACATGATCTGCTGATGTCAGGATGCATCTCACTGCCCTCAGGAGTAAGGGAACAGCAGTCACATGATCTGCTGATGGCAGGATGCATCTCACTGCCCTCAGGCGTAAGGGAACAGCAGTCACATGATCTGCTGATGTCAGGATGCATCTCACTGCCCTCAGGCGTAAGGGAACAGCAGTCACATGATCTGCTGATGTCAGGATGCATCTCACTGCCCTCAGGCGTAAGGGAACAGCAGTCACATGATCTGCTGATGTCAGGATGCATCTCACTGCCCTCAGGCGTAAGGGAACAGCAGTCACATGATCTGCTGATGTCAGGATGCATCTCACTGCCCTCAGGCGTAAGGGAACAGCAGTCACATGATCTGCTGATGTCAGGATGCATCTCACTGCCCTCAGGCGTAAGGGTACAGCAGTCACATGATCTGCTGATGTCAGCATGCATCTCACTGCCCTCAGGCGTAAGGGTACAGCAGTCACATGATCTGCTGATGTCAGCATGCATCTCACTGCCCTCAGGCGTAAGGGAACAGCAGTCACATGATCTGCTGATGTCAGGATGCATCTCACTGCCCTCAGGCGTAAGGGAACAGCAGTCACATGATCTGCTGATGTCAGGATGCATCTCACCGCCCTCAGGCGTAAGGGAACAGCATTCACATGATCTGCTGATGTCAGGATGCATCTCACCGCCCTCAGGCGTAAGGGAACAGCAGTCACATGATCTGCTGATGTCAGGATACATCTCACCGCCCTCATGCGTAAGGGAACAGCAGTCACATGATCTGCTGATGTCAGGATACATCTCACCGCCCTCAAGCGTAAGGAAACAGCAGTCACATGATCTGCTGATGTCAGGATACATCTCACCGCCCTCAAGCGTAAGGAAACAGCAGTCACATGATCTGCTGATGTCAGGATACATCTCACCGCCCTCAAGCGTAAGGAAACAGCAGTCACATGATCTGCTGATGGCAGGATACATCTCACTGCCCTCAGGCGTAAGGGAACAGCAGTCAAATGACAAGTGAGAGCTAGAGTAACTGATGAAAATACACTTTACGGTGAAAAGTGCTGCAGATTATGGCACAACCCCATTAAAGGATAAGTACAATGGATAATCTTTTTATTTTATTTTTTTGCATTTTAAATAAAATTATGCAACTTTGAAAATATTCTTCATTAGTCTATTAGTCTAACAGAGAATAAACAAACCCAGTGTACTCTAATCCTGCAGTCTCTTAGTCAGGAATGTGTACCCTAGTCTGTTACCATAGAGACGCATACGTCTGCATAGGAGCTATAAACATAGAAAAATAGTTTTAGAAAAAAAAACTTTCTAGAAGCAAAACTTCCCAACAGCTCCCAAGTGACAAATCTTCTGTATCATCAACTACATTTGTCTAAGGCTACTTTCACACTTGCATTTAACTTTTCCGGTATTGAGATCCCTGTCAATGGGGACAAAACGGAACTGAACAGAACTGAATGCCTCAAAATGCATTCTATTGCAAGCAGCAGTTTTCTTTCCGTCATGGGATGCGGCACAAAACGGAATGACACACAATGCAAGTCAATGGTCGCAGATCCGTTTTCTTGGACACAATAGAAAACGGATCCGTCCTCCATTGACTTTCAATGGAGTTCATGATGGATCCGTCTTGGCTATGTTAAAGATAATACAACCGGATCCGTTCATAATGGATGCAGCCAGTTGTATTATCAAAAACGGAAGCAGTTTTGCTGAACCCTGCCGGATTAGGCAAAAACACAAGTGTGAAGGAAGCCTTACGGTGGCTTATTGATGGACTGGAGAAATGTGATAAAATATAGGTAAAGTCCTCCTTTAGTGTCCCTGTATATAAAGTGACTGGGGGAAATTTATCAAAACTGGTGTAAGGGAAAACTGGTCTAGTTGCCCATAGCAACCAATCAAAATACACCTTTCATTTTTCAGAGCTCCTTTGCAAAATGAAAGGATCAATCTGATTGCTACAGGCAATTAAGCCACCTTTTTGTTGCACCAGTTTTGATAAATCTCCCCCATTATGTAGCCAAAATGCATGGAAACATTATCACATGCTATAACGCTGTGTATGGTAAAATATTGGAAGGAGTGTATATTATTTTGTGTATGTCTATGTAGTGACTAATTGATTTGCATGCCACTGTCTTGTGGTTGATGGAAAATAAAAGCTGTTTGGACTTTTAACCCCTGAAATATGCGAGTCTGTCATTGTCCGCACCCTCCACCAAATGTCGCGAGTCTGTGTGCTTGTGGTGGGGTTGGCAATGACAGACTCACAAATTTCAATGGTAATAGTCCGAACAGATTTTCTTTTCCATCCAATTTTCCCCCAGGACTGTGACTGTGACAAGGGGACATCCTCTGCGTCTGGAGGAAGGAAGGTTTGTACACAAACATAGAAGAGGATTCTTTACGGTAAGAGCAGTGAGACTATGGAACTCTTTGCCTGAGGAGGTGGTGATGGTGAGTACAATAAAGGAATTCAAGAGGGGCCTGGATGTATTTCTGGAGTGTAATAATATTACAGGCTATAGCTACTAGAGAGGGGTCGTTGATCCAGGGAGTTATTCTGATTGCCTGATTGGAGTCAGGAAGGAATTTTTTATTCCCCTAAAGTGGGGAAAATTGGCTTCTACCTCACAGTTTTTTTTTTGCCTTCCTCTGGATCAACTTGCAGGATGACAGGCCGAACTGGATGGACAAATGTCTTTTTTCGGCCTTATGTACTATGTTACTAAGACAGTGGCATGCAAACCAATTAGTAACTTTTTGAAGCATTGACATGTGACATACACAAAATAAAACATGTTACCCATCTCAGCGCTAACTATACATTAGGTTACCTCACCTATGTATTACAAGTCCAAACACAGAGGGATCAGGCTCTGCACAGCCTCCACAGTAAGTGCAACTTCCTGGTACCGACTCTGAATGAGCCTTTCGGGCTTGTTTTTATTCCCCACTAACGGGGGCAGCAATTACACCTGGGTTCGTTTCAGGCTAGGGGAAATACCGTACCAGATTAGGATGGAATGGCAAGTCCCTCTACCTACCCACCATTCTATAAAAATCTAGGCCTAATACTTCAAAGAAAAGTAACTCTGCAAACTACACTTTGCCAAAACAACAGCTTTCCTGGATTCTTTTACCTCTGGATGAGATATTCACTCCCTCCAGTACTTACCATACACAATTTGAGTTACCATACACAGTGTTACATTGCACTGTGCAAAGTAAGGCTCATGTACACAGGCGTAGTACAGCTCCCCTCAACCTCTGAGTTCATATAAATCTGTAAGTCATATGCCTCTGATTTGATTCGGAATCATACAAAGGATTTTTCTGTTTGATACTGGAATGAAAACTTCTGGCGTACTCCTTTGAATGCTTTATGTCCAACAGCATCCCCTTAGAAACAATGCTCCTGGGAGAAAATACCTGCATACTTAGGGCATAGCAGTGCTTCATAAGGCAGCACAAATGTGACTGTGACTAAGGAGCCATAAAGGCTCCATTCACTCTGCCATGTGCATGAGGCCTAAAATAATATTACATCTATAAGATCATTGTTATTCTATTGTATCTTAAAGGCTATGATTGCATTTTACTCATTTTGTGCTAAATTCATTTTTTCAATTGGTCTTTATAAAAAAAAATATAAATATTGAGCCATTCTGTCACAAAGGGCTAACTGTTTTTCTAGCTGTGTGACTGGTACTTTCACTTTGTGCCCTTATCTCTGTAAATTACTAAAAGGTCATAAACAGATACTGAAGGCACACTGTTATCAGTAAGATAAGACCTGAGCTATAATGAGTGTTTGTAATTAATGTCAGAGATCAGGTCAGAGGTCAGGTGACCTAGCTGATGGAACAGAGAGAAAATTCAGATCCTGCTACTAGAGACACTCAAGGCAGCACAAAGACAGTGGTTCAACATTTTTAATAAAGATCAAAAATAAATTTTAGCTAAAAATGAGTAAAATGCAATGATAAAAAAAATCTCTATCAAAGGTGTACATAGCCTTTAAGCTGTTTTGTGAATAGTTGTTAATTTTCTGCATTACACCCCATACACACCCCAGAATGGTATCAATGAAAAGGACAGATCATCCCGATCATCCCACAAATTTTTTTTAGAATTCCACCCCATTTGGAATTTTTTTTCCTGCTTCCCACCACATTGTATGCAACCATAAATGGTGCCATTAGAAAGTGCATCTTGTACTACTATACTACTTTGCACAGTACACGCCTCCAAAGCAGCCTAGGTCAGCACTACAGACCGTCCATTTGTGCCAGTGACATCACCGGGCTCACTGCTAGGCGGAAGTCTCCGCCTAACATAATGAGGAGAAGCCCGATATGTCACCGGCAGTAAACAGACCGGCGAAAGGCAAGGGGGAGCATCGGAGTAAGGAAATGCTGCGATGCTCTATTCATATATATGGTAGTAAAAGAATAAAGAAGAGCTCATATCTAGGTACAGCCCTGAACCCGGAGAACTCCTTCAATAGAAATAATTTATTAAGTAGCAAATCTACTAAATAAAATGCTCTGCACCCGTTATGACGAACCATCAATGCACAAGAATTCATCAACCCTGCACCTTGTCAACATGTTCCTGTGCTTAAAGGGGTTCTCCAAGATTTAACAATTGATATCAATATCACATTAGAGGGGTCTAACACTTCGCACCCTTGTCCGTCAGCTGTTTTGCAGTAGCTGCAAAGCAAGAAATAGGGGCAAGAACTACACAGCTCATCCACTGTGTGGAGACTGCTGGTTGCTGCAGTGCTGCTCCCATTTACTTTAATAACAAAAGTAGCAGAGTTCCGGCCCCTATTTGAGCTGCTGAACTGCTGATATTGATGATCTCTCCTAGGGTTACCTACCTGAGGGATAGGTCATCAATCAGAAAGACCACACTCCCTAAACTGACAGGGAGAGAGCTGCAGCAGAAAGAACACATCTCCTAAACTGTGATAGGGAGACAGCTACAACAGAAAGAACACACTCCCTAAACTGACAGGGAGAGAGCGGCAGCAGAAAGGATACATCCCCTGAACTGTGACAGGGAGACAGCTACAACAGAAAGACCACACTCCATAAACTGACAGGGAGAGAGCGGCAGCGGAAAGGACACATCTCCTAAACTGTGATAGGGAGACAGCTACAACAGAAAGAACACACCCCCTAAACTGACAGGGAGAGAGCGGCAGCAGAAAGGATACATCCCCTGAACTGTGACAGGGAGACAGCTACAACAGAAAGACCAGACTCCCTAAACTGACAGGGAGAGAGCGGCAGCAGAAAGGACACATCTCCTAAACTGTGATAGGGAGACAGCTACAACAGAAAGACCACACTCCATAAACTGACAGGGAGAGAGCTGCAGCAGAAAGGATACATCCCCTGAACTTTTATAGGAAGAGAGTTGCAGCAGAAAGGATACATGCCTAAACTGACAGGGAGAGAGCGGCAGCAGAAAGGATACATCCCCTGAACTGTGACAGGGAGACAGCTACAACAGAAAGACCACACTCCCTAAACTGACAGGGAGAGAGCGGCAGCAGAAAGGACACATCTCCTAAACTGTGACAGGGAGACAGCTACAACAGAAAGACCACACTCCATAAACTGACAGGGAGAGAGCGGCAGCAGAAAGGTTACATCCCATGAACTTTTATAGGGAGAGAGTTGCAGCATAAAGGATACATCTCCTAAACTGTGATAGGGAGAGAGCTGCAGCAGAAAGGATACGTCCCCTGAACTTTCATAGGGAGAGAGCTGCAGCAGAAATCATCCCCTGAACTTTCATAGGGAGAGAGCTGCAGCAGAAAGGATACATTCCCTGAACTTTCATAGTGAGAGAGCTGCAGCAGAAAGGATACATTCCCTGAACTTTCATAGGGAGAGAGCTGCAGCAGAAAGGATACATTCCCTGAACTTTCATAGGGAGAGAGCTGCAGCAGAAAGGATACATTCCCTGAACTTTCATAGGGAGAGAGCTGCAGCAGAAAGGATACATTCCCTGAACTTTTATAGGGAGAGAGCTGCAGCAGAAAGGATACATCCCCTGAACTTTGATAGGGAGAGAGCTGTAGCAGAATGGATACATCCCTCGAACTTTGATAGGAAGAGAGCTGCAGCAAAAAAGACACACTCCCTGAGCTGTGATAGGGAGAGAGATGCAGCAGAAAGGACATGCCCCCCAAGAAAGGACATGCCCTCCGAGTTGCTAGTTTGAAATAAATCTAGTAGAGCAATGAATGGGGAGATCTCTGGATCCATGTGAGGTACAGGGCTGGTTCTACTACAGTATACTATGTCTGATTTCTATTTTTTATGTTACTCCTGGGATAACCCGTTTAAGGAGGCAATGGTTCTAATATCATACTAGCAGTTTGCTTTTCTGTGTTTAGTAAAATGGACCAAATGGGCCACTCACCACACCTCCGATTTATTTGGGCACCTTTATTTCCTGCAAATACTTCCTTTCAAGGCAAACACCCACCGCTGAATGAGGTCAAAATCCTGGTGGGTGCTCTGCTGACTGTACATGTAGCTGCGTCCACTCAGCTCAGCGCTGCCCACCAGGACATCACAGCAAGCAGGCAGCAATAATCAGCAGAATGGCTCAAAAATCAAGTGTTGCTTATGGCAACCATCCAGAGTCCAACTTTCTTAGTAAGGGTTAGAAAAGGCATGCAAGCATCTAATTTGTCACTATAGCAACACCACTGCTTTTTCTCTGCGCTGTCCCCCACTGTGTCAATGGAGCTCTATAGAAATGATAAGGCGTGGGTGAAACCAAAATCTGTATCTACACCTAATATACTGCTGGGGTGGAACCCAACTACAGTACGGCACTACTGGAGACATAAATCAACACAAGAAAACCGCAGTTTTCTTTCTTTATGAATATAACCCCCCATGCCGCAGCCTGATCTGCAAGTACGCCTACAACAGAAAGAAATACAGTCATTGACAGGTAATAAGAGCTCTCCGTAACACGGGTCTTAAAGGAGGTCTCCGACTAAAAGCATTACTACACAATGAATAGGGCACTTCTGAAATATACATGAAATAAAGATATTGTAAGGTTTTTATGCACATTGGTAGCGCCCCCTGCTGTTTATCCTACTGGTCCACCTTCTTCTGTATTCAGTGGTGGACTGACATGCTCAGTAGCGTCCCCTCCTCAGTGCCGGCATAGTGGCCTCCAGACGCCTTTCATCTATTCACCCCTACTTCTAAATTCATAGAAATATACAGCTATATCTCCCTCTAGACCAGGGATGGCCAACCAGTGGCTCTTGAGCCGCATGCGGCTCTTTGCTTTCTCAAGTGATGCTCTAGCTGTGGAGCCAGGAAGCAGTCAGACCGGCTCACTCTGCACCCCATGCTCAGATCTCTTCTCCTGATCGGGTACTGTTACTACTTTGCAGCTCCAGCTCACTCTCCACTACGTCCTGATGCACACAGTGTGAGAACGTAGTACATAGAGACACGCACTATGACCTGACGTTGTGCTCATCAGGTCACAGTGGAGAGCGTGTCAGACCTGCAGAGTAGCAGGTGCCCGAGCAGGAGCCCAGTGCTTGATCAGGAGAGGGAAGAGATTTATTTAAATCATAGAACTGAGCATGGGGGTCTGATCTAAGCATGGGAGGTTCTGATCTGTGCATGGGGGGGTCCTGGTCTGGGCAATGGGAGTCTGATCTGAGCAATGGGGGTCCTGATCTAAGCAATGGGGATCTGATCTGAGCAATGGGGGTCAGATCTGAGCATGGAGGGATCAGATCTGAGAAGGGGGGAGTCAGATCTGAGAAGGGGGGGTCAGATCTGAGCATGGGGTGGAGATCTGAGCATGGGGAGGAGATCTGACACTGGAAGTCTGATTTGTGTTGTCTGATCCGAGCATTGGGGTCTGATGAGGTTTGGGGATCTTATTTTAGGTCAGATGAGGATTGGGGATCTGATTTAGGAGTCTAATCTGAGGTCTGATGAAAAATATATTTTTTCTTTTTTTCTCTGCTAATGAAAAAAAAGGAAAAAAATATTTTTTATCAGACCTCAAATCAGATGAAAAATATTTTATTTCTCTTATTTTTATTTGTTAAAACCTAGGTGCATCTTGTAGGGCGAAAAATATGGTGACTTGTGTGTAAATGTATAGCTTGTGGCTCCTGGTAGTCATACATTTATTTTTTTGGGGTTCTTTGTGTCTGTAAGGTTGGCCACCCCTGCTCTAGACAGTGGAGAAGGAAATTGTGAGGCATTATATACCATACGTATCTCTGGAGCTATAAGTGAGGGACTATTTTCTATGCAGGGGAGGAAGGGGTTAGAGGGGTTGTCCAGGCTTTTAATATTGATGACCCATCCTCAGGATAGGTAATCAGTATCAGATTGGCAGGGGTCCGATAACCAGCACCTCTGCCAATCAGCTCTATGAAAAAAAGGCACATGCGCATTCTCCTCTCTCTCTCTTCCGGCTTACCATAGACATAGCAGCAGGGGGCAGAAGGAGAGACAGGAGAAGGCATGTCGGTGGGGGTGTCAGGTATAGGACCCCGTCAATCTGATAGGATAGGTCATCAATATTAAAGGCCTGGAAAACCCCTTTAACAAGAGCTAATTGCAATGCATCCTGGGAGATGAAAGTGCCTGATGAGCTGCTGCTCCCCCACAGAAAGGAAAGAAGGTCCTCCAGATAAGTAAGAGTTTTTAAAAACGCATTTAAAATTTGTGGGATAACCCCTTTAACATCTAACTTTGGAGATGTAAGGTGACCACAGAAAGGATTTCCAAAGTGTAAAACACATCTGTAACATAAAGCTCATGTTGGCGACACTGACGGGATTTACTAAGGCCTCATGCACACGACAGTATTTTTTCACGGTCCGCAAAAACAGGGTCCGTAGGTCCGTGATCCGTGACCGTTTTTTCGTCCGTGGGTCTTCCTTGATTTTTGGAGGATCCACGGACATGAAAAAAAAATCGTTTTGGTGTCCGCCTGGCCGTGCGGAGCCAAACGGATCCGTCCTGAATTACAATGCAAGTCAATGGGGACGGATCCGTTTGACGTTGACACAATATGGTGCCATTTCAAACGGATCCGTCCCCATTGACTTTCAATGTAAAGTCTGGAGTTCTTTTTTACCATCGGATTGGAGTTTTCTCCAATCCGATGGTATATTTTAACTTGAAGCGTCCCCATCACCATGGGAACGCCTCTATGTTAGAATATACTGTCGGATATGAGTTACATCGTGAAAACTCATTTCCGACAGTATATTCTAACACAGAGGCGTTCCCATGGTGATGGGGACGCTTCTAGTTAGAATATACTACAAACTGTGTACATGACTGCCCCCTGCTGCCTGGCAGCCCTGATCTCTTACAGGGGGCCGTGATCAGCACAATTAACTCCTCAGGTGCCGCACCTGAAGGGGTTAATTGTACTATCATATCCCCCTGTAAGAGATCAGGGCTGCCAGGCAGCAGGGGGCAGACCCCCCCCCCTCCCCAGTTTGAATATCATTGGTGGCCAGTGCGGCCCCCCCCTCCCTACCTCTATTGTAATAAATCGTTGGTGGCACAGTGTGCGCCCCCCATCGCCCCCCCTCCCTCCCTCTATTGTAATAAATCGTTGGTGGCACAGTGTGCGCCCCCCATCGGCCCCCCTCCCTCTATAGCAGTAACAACATTGGTGGCCAGTGTGCGGCCTCCCATCTCCCCCCCCCCCCAATCATTGGTGGCAGCGTAGTTCCGATCAGAGTCCCAGTTTAATCGCTGGGGCTCCGATCGGTAACCATGGCAACCAGGAAGCTACTGCAGCCCTGGTTGCCATGGTTACTTAGCAATAGTACAATAGTAGAAGATTCATACTTACCTGCTGGCTGCTGCGATGTCTGTGACCGGCCGGGAGCTCCTCCTACTGGTAAGTGACAGTTCATTTAGCAATGCGCCGCACAGACCTGTCACTTACCAGTAGGTGGAGCTCCCGGCCGGACACGAACATCGCAGCAGCCAGCAGGTAACTATGAATCTTCTACTATTGTACTATTGCTAAGTAACCATGGCAACCAGGACTGCAGTAGCGTCCTGGTTGCCATGGTTACCGATCGGAGCCCCAGCGATTAAACTGGGACTCCGATCGGAACTCCGCTGCCACCAATGATCGGAGGGGGGGGAGATGGGAGGCCGCACACTGGCCACCAATGTTGTTAATGCTATATAGGGAGGGGGGCCGATGGGGGGCGCACACTGTGCCACCAACGATTTATTACAATAGAGGGAGGAAGGGGGGGGGCGATGGGGGACACACACTGTGCCACCAACGATTTATTACAATAGAGGGGGGAAGGGGGGGGCCCGATGGGGGGCGCACACTGTGCCACCAACGATTTATTACAATAGAGGGAGGAAGGGGGGGGGCCGCACACTGGCCACCAAGCTATTATTACAATAGAGGGAGGGAGGGGGGGCCGCACTGGCCACCAATGATATTCAAACTGGGGAGGGGGGGGTCTGCCCCCTGCTGCCTGGCAGCCCTGATCTCTTACAGGGGGATATGATAGTACAATTAACCCCTTCAGGTGCCGCACCTGAAGGGGTTAATTGTACGGATCACGGCCCCCTGTAAGAGATCGGGTGCTGCCAGGCAGCAGGGGGCAGTCTTGTACACAGTTTGTAGTGTATTCTAACTAGAAGCGTCCCCATCACCATGGGAACGCCTCTGTGTTAGAATATACTGTCGGATATGAGTTTTCACGAAGTGAAAACTTAGATCTGAAAAAGCTTTTACGCAGATCTAACAGGATCCGTCTGTATGAAAGCAACCTACGGCCACGGATCACGGACACGGATGCCAATCTTGTGTGCATCCGTGTTCTTTCACGGACCCATTGACTTGAATGGGTCCGTGAACCGTTGTCCGTCAAAAAAATAGGACAGGTCTATTTTTTTGACGGACAGGATACACGGATCACGGCCTCGGCTGCAAAACAGTGCATTTTCCGATTTTTCCACGGACCCATTGAAAGTCAATGGGTCCGCGAAAAAAAACCCGAAAACGGCACAACGGCCACGGATGCACACAACGGTCGTGTGCATGAGGCCTAAGACTGGCAAATCTGCTAATGGGCACAGTGTGGGATCAAATATATAGCAGCCGCTACAGAAAAGTAATAAGGTGGAGCAGCCACTGAACATCTGACTGTACCCTGGTCTACTGGCAATGTCAGTAATTGACATGGACAAGAGATAATGAACATGAGCCTAACACGTTTCAGTGTGTGTCGCTCATCTAAGGAAAGGGTAAAGAACCAACCTGAAACACGTAAGGCTACTTTGACACTTGCGGCAGAGTGATCCGGTAAGCAGTTCCGTCGCCGGAACTGCCTGCCGCATCCGGCAAAACGTATGCCAACTGATGGCATTTGTAAGACTGATCAGGATCCTGATCATTCTGAAAAATGCCTGATCAGTCAAAAAAATGCATTGAAATGCCGGATCCGTCTTTCCAGTGGCATTTATTTCTTTCACCTTTTTTTCGGTCAGCGCATGCGCAAACCGGAAGGACAGATCCGGCATTCCGGTATTTTGAATGCCGGATCGGGCACTAATACATTCCTATGGAAAAAAAATGCCGGCATTCAGGCAAGTCTTCAGTTTTTTTCGCCGGAAATAAAACCGTAGCATGCTACGGTTTTCTCTTTTGCCTGATCAGTCAAACCTGAACGGATTACTCTCCATTCAGAATGCATGGGGATAAAACTGATCAGTTATTTTCCGGTATAGAGCCCCTAGGACAGAACTCAGTGCCGGAAAAGAAAAACGCTAGTGTGAAAGTACCCTTAGCCAGCTGACTACTGTCTGTATGAATCACTCCAAACTTGTACAGGCAATGGGTTACACAAAAGCTGGGAACCTGAGCCTCCTGAACACTTGTCTACACTTCCAGCACCACACGAGGAGCGCTCTGTGGTCCTTCTTGGTTTCATCATTTTTATGTGTTCTCTGGAGCTCCATGAATGGTAGATACCCCTGTTAAAGGCACCTAAACAGTTGCAGAATTTACTAGAAAAGAATATTTATTACATGCCCTGTTACCTATGAAGGTGAGGACGAAGTTAGAAGGTGAAGGGTAGTAATCGTATGTCCCATGAAGCGCCCCCTGTTTGTGGTTCTTTTAGGTGCATCCTACCTGCCATGGCTCCATTAAGTAGCATGAAGGGCCTAACGTCTGGGTGCTGTCCAAGCGTAGAACAGACAGGACCTGGACTGAGCACCATACTCAATGGGCCAATTCACATGCGCCATTTTCCACATGCCGTGTGCACTTAGGTCCAATTTCCTCACAAAACTGGCCCATTCTAGTGAACTTATGTGCAAAAAAACTGTCCGCACATGGGCGACATCCACGTGCACAGACGGCATGGAGCTCTCTGAACGAGCCCTGAATCAGCCTGATACAACTACACACATCATTTGTGCCCACACCACATCTTATTCTTATCAAAGAGGGTACACATGGCAGAGCCGCACAATTACCCATTAATGAGGCTAATGGATTCCCAAATGAACAATGGCAATTTCCACTTTTCTCTGCAGTCGCCATGTAAAGCGTTCTCTGGGCAGTGGCGGTTGGAGTCGAGCACATGCCGCTGACGACTGTCATGGCACAGCTCTGACAGACACAACAATGGTTCATTCTGTCCGCGATTTCTGACGTATCACATTTCGACAAGACTGTAATTGTGTGGCTTATTGTTCGCACTCTTTCAGCCTGCATTATTGATGCTTTTACTTGCTGCCAAGACACACAGTTAAGCGATACGCAGAAGACCTCCTAATATGAACAGTGACACATGTAAACCATTAAAAGCATGTAATAGTAACAAAAACAACCCCTGATACCATGATGGAAGCATCCTGGCTGAAAAGCACTGTGAGAACTTTATTCATGTGCCCTACAGGCGTCTATGTATATATGTAACAGAGGGGGTCACCCATATGGATAGAGGTAAGTATTAGAGGGGGTCACCCACATTGAGGGATGTAAAAGTGGGCGGTTACCAAAAAGAATGTATGTATGTAAAGGAAGGGGGTTACCCATAAGGATGGATGTAAAAGGAGGGGGGGGGGGGTATCCAAGGATGGATGGATGTAAAGGGGGGGCTACCCATATGGACAGATGTAAAAGAGGAGCGTATGTAAAAGAGGGGGGTTACCCATATGGAAGGATGTAATCGAGGGGATCACCCACATGGATAAATGTATGTAAAAGAGGGGGGTTACCCATATGGAAGGATGTAATCAAGGGGATCACCCACATGGATGAATGTGTGTAAAAGAGGGGGGTTACCTATATTGAAGGATGTAATCAAGGGGATCACCCACATGGATGAATGTGTGTAAAAGAGGGGGCCTATCAATATGGATGTATGCACATAATGGGGGGGGGGGGATCCATATGGATGTTTGGATGTGAAGGGGGGTGTTAGCCATATGGATGAATGTACACAATAGACGGGGGTTACCCATATGGATCTATGTATGTAATGGGGGGGGGGGATTTACCCATATTGATGTATGTACGTAAAAGGATGGGGTTTACTCATATGGATCTATGTATGTAATAGACAGGGTTTACCCATACAGATGTATGTGGGTAATGGGGGGTTACCCATACAAATGTACATATGTACCAGATGGGTGTTACCCATATGGATGTAAGTACGTAATACAGGTAAGTGCCCATATCGATATATTGTACCTCTGTGTGTAATAGAGGGGGGTTGCCCATTCCAGACATCGATCTATCAGCCAAATAATGGCTGTAAGGTTGGAGGACCTGGCGGTGTCCTATACACATGGCCAGCTCCACAGAAATAGCCGTCCGAAGAGTGCCAATAACACAACCAACCATAGCCCGACCGCACATCTGTGCTCGCCATTCGCCAACCTAACAACTGGCTCTCAGCGTAGGAATTATCTGGCGGCATCAAGTAATCTCTGTGTATGTGGCAAACCGGAGCCCACCAAAGCTAGACGCCCACCACTGCCAACCAGGGGTGGAAATCAAAATTAAGGGGCACACTTTGCTTAGGGCATGGACAATACCACCTAATAGATGGGTAAGGGTGGGCGCAGGATGGGTAGGGGTATACGCCTTCTGCACCCATTCACAAGTATCATGAGGACCAGGCTGAGGCACTTTATTCTTGGCATGTGAGAGGTGAGACATGCCCCCAGAAATACATTTTTATTTAGGAGTGCAATATACACCCCCACCACCACAGCAGCCTCAAGATGTTCTGCAGCAGCTGTACCCCCGTTATTCCCTGCACATTCCAGCAGCAGTAGATGAGGCGCCGCAGCCTGCAGCAGGAGAAGCCCGGCGGGCATGGCGCTGCCTCCATTCAGCAACCGTTACTATGGAGAAGCTGTGGGAGTCCTGTGAGGAAACCTCCCGCGCACACAGCACTGACTTACCGCTATGGCTTGCAGGCGCTCCCTGTGCAGCTCTGCCTCCGCCATCCTCAGGTCCCAGGAGAAGAGTGTGTGGTGAGAAGCTGTGCGCCGGAGAGCCTCCCTCACAGTGACGGGCGCGGAGCCGGGCTGCCTCCCATCCCTCTGCTGCTGTCACACCAGCCCGTCATGCTCCCTGGAAGCGCTCACTGCGCCACTTCTACGTCTTTGCTCCTCCTATGTGGTGTCAAGTCACCAGAGGACCCTGGCATCAGCAGCTCACTCCTACAGATGGTTCAGCACGGAGAAGGCTGGCAATGCCCAATGACTAAGCAGGCACGCGTATTCTCGAGGTGTTACTACCACAAATACAGCCTTCACCTCATAGTACTAGTACTCTTATTGTTACTCCTGGAAGAAAAATGAACGGTACAGGTCTGGGAACTTTAGAAATACAAATTATACCACAAGAAATATAACTATAATTCATAATAAGATGGGGGCCCCCACTACCTAGTGGAAAATCATGAAAACAGCAGCAGAAATAGGAATAATTAGCTGAAAACCGACATTATAGAAAAAAGCCAGCCATAAAAAGGAGCGATGGCCTTGCACCGGACTGGGCCCCTCAGCCTCCGGGCTCCACACCAAGGGCTATGGCTATTAGTAACATACATGAACGCAGTGTCTCCATTGTGACCACCTGTCACAATATCATTTCATTCTATTTCAATTGTGCTTTGATGTAATACAGTGAAAACGGCCCAGAAGAACCAAATACCACAGGCCAGCATAAAATACTGGCCCAGGAGAACCAAATACCACAGTCCAGCACAAAATACTGGCCCAGGAGAACCAAATACCACAAACCACCACAAAATACTGGCCCAGGAGAACCAAATACCACAGTTCAGCACAAAATACTGGCCCAGGAGAACCAAATACCACAAACCACCACAAAATACTGGCCCAGGAGAACCAAATACCACAGTCCAGCACAAAATACTGGCCCAGGAGAACCAAATACCACAGTCCAGCACAAAATACTGGCCCAGGAGAACCAAATACCACAGTCCAGCACAAAATACTGGCCCAGGAGAACCAAATACCACAGTCCAGCACAAAATACTGGCCCAGGAGAACCAAATACCACAATGTTGTACAATATACTTCTCCAGCAGAACAAAGTACCACAGTGCAGCACAAAATACTGCCCCAGCAGAACCAGATACCACAGTGCAGCACAAAATACTGCCCAGGAGAACCAAATACCACAGTCCAGCACAAAATACTGGCCCAGGAGAACCAAATACCACAGTCCAGTACAAAATACTGACCCAGGAGAACCAAATACCACAAACCACCACAAAATAATGGCCCAGGAGAACCAAATACCACAATGTTGTACAATATACTTCTCCAGCAGAACAAAGTACAACAGGGCAGCACAAAATACTGCCCCAGCAGAACCAGATACCATAGTGCAGCACAATATACTGCCCCAGCGGAACCAAATACCACAGTGCAGCACAAAATACTGGCCAAGGAGAACCAAATACCACAGTCCAGCACAAAATACTGTCCCAGGAGAACCAAATGCCACAGTCCAGTACAAAATACTGGCCCAGGAGAACCAAATACCACAAACCACCACAAAATACTGGCCCAGGAGAACCAAATACCACAATGTTGTACAATATACTTCTCCAGCAGAACAAAGTACAACAGGGCAGCACAAAATACTGCCCCAGCAGAACCAGATACCATAGTGCAGCACAATATACTGCCCCAGCGGAACCAAATACCACAGTGCAGCACAAAATACTGGCCAAGGAAAACCAAATAGGACAGCGTAGTACAATATACTGCCCTTGCTGAACAAAACACCACAGTGCAATAAGATATTCTGCCCCAGCAGAACCAAGTACCACAGTGTTGTACAATATACTGCCCCAGCAGAACCATGTACCACAGTGTTGTACAATATACTTCTCCAGCAGAACAAAGTACCACAGTGCAGCGCAAAGTACTGCCCCAGCAGAACCAAATACCACAGCACAGTACAATATACTGCCCCTGCAGAACCAAATACCACAGTGCAGTGCAATATACTGCCCCTGCAGAACCAAGTATCACAGTGTAGGTACAATATACTGCCCCGGCAGAACCAAATGCCTCAGTGCAGCACAATATACTGCCCCTGCAGAACCAAGTATCACTGGGTTGCACAATATACTGCCCCAGCAGAACCAAATACCACCTTGCAGCACCATATACTGCCCCTGCAGAACCAAATACCACAGTGCAGCGCAAAGTACTGCCCCAGCAGAACCAAATACCACAGTGCAGAGCAATATACTGCCCCTGCAGAACCAAATACCCCAGTGCAGCGCAAAGTACTGCCCCAGCAGAACCAAATACCACAGTGCAGCGCAATATACTGCCCCTGCAGAACCAAGTATCACAGTGTAGGTACAATATACTGCCCCAGCAGAACCAAATGCCTCAGTGCAGCACAATATACTGCCCCTGCAGAACCAAGTATCACTGTGTTGCACAATATACTGCCCCAGCAGAACCAAATACTACCTTGCAGCACCATATACTGCCCCTGCAGAGCCAAATACCACAGTGCAGCACAATATATAGGACTGGCCATAGACCCTACAGATAAATTTCCCTGGTGAGCTGATGCCCAGGGGGCCACCCAAGTCCTCCTTACGCCACAGGCCAGGTATATAATTATCTGATGCGCTCAGCAATAAATAATTTTTATAGTATCATGTACTTATGCACTTGGCCGGCGGCCGCAAGTGCTCTCCTTAATTTGAATCCTCAGGATGGTGATACAGTTGAATTCTGCGGCAGATGCAGTAGTATTTTGTGCTGCACTGTGGTATTTGGTTCCGCTGAGGCGGTATTTTGTGCAGCACTACAGTATTGCTGGCCGCGCCTACTTGTCTCTGCCTACTTGTAATGCCCTACCTTCTTCTTCAGACCCCCATCAGAACCCCCAGCCTCCATTAGCCTCAGATCAGCCCCCCCATCAGATCTCCAACCCCCATCAGCCTCAAATCAGACCCCCAATCAGCCTCAGATGGGATCCCTCAGCCCCCATCAGACTCAGATTAGACCCCCAATCAGACCCTATCAGCCTCAGATCGCACTCCCTGCCCCACTCAGCCTCAGATTGGACCCTCCAGCCCAGCCCCCATCAGCCTCAGATCAGATGTTACAAAAAATAAACTTACCTCGCTTGCTCCGGACTGCGCCTCATATCCAGGATACACTGTTCCATCGCTTCTTCCGGGTACTGATGCGTACTGTAACCTGACAACGCACAGCGTCAGGTCATAGTGTGTGCCTATGTACACGGTCAGGACACCACAGCGGGACCCGGAATAAGACCAAGGAAGGAGCCTCACCTCCTCGTGCCTCCTACCTGCTAATGATCACTTCCATAATGGAAGCGGTCATCAGCATTCAAACTATAAGACACACTGCCATTCTTTCCCCCAATCCTTGGGGGGAAAAGTATGTCTTATAGTCTGAAAAGTATGGTAAACTGTGGCAAAGGATTCATGCAAGTCTTCTGCAGATTTCCCATTGGCAACAATGAAAGGTGGATTTTGAGCAGATACCACACAGATTTCAGCACAGAATCTATATGGAATGCCTGCCGTGTGAAGATACCCTAAGATAAAAACCATAGTACAGAAGTAGCTGTAAATCACTGGCCTTTGCCTTTCAGGTGTCAAAAACTCTCCAACTTTTGTGCAAGGATTATTTGCAAACAGAAATCATGCCTTTTGGGGGGTTTTCACCACTTTACCACTAGATTTTTTTTTTTCCACCAAAAAGTAGGGCTTAGTGGAAGGCATAGCTTATAGCACACATCTACGGCAGTTTATAGCTGGTTTGCTTTTGCTTTTCAGGCAGACAGACTGCCAAAAATGCACCTTATAATACATTTGCCACATCTCATTTCAGTGTACTTCATATTAACCCCTTAGTGACCTGCCTGTTTTTGGCCTTAGTGACCAAGCACATTTTTTTCATCGTCTCATTCCAAGAGCGTATAAAGTTTTTTAAAATTTTTGCATCAATAATGCCATGTGGGGGCTTATTTTTTTTTTTCTGCAGAAAACGTAACTTTTAATGCACCATTTTGAAGTACACATAACTCCTGACTAACTTTTTTTTACCTCTTTCTGTGACGATAAAAAAAAAACCAATACTGTCATTTTACGTTGTAAATTTTGTGCCATTCACTTTACGACAAATAACATGATAACTTTACTGTCTAGGGCAGTATGATTACAGAGATACCAGATATATATAGTCTTTTTTGTTTACGTTGTACTACTTTTGTACAATAAAACCGCTTTAAAAAGAAAAATATTTTTGCATCACACATCTGAAGACCCATAACTTTATTCTTTTTTTTCTGTTTGGAGCAGTGCGGGGGCCTGATTTTTGCAGGTCAATTTGTAGTTTTCTGGGGTACATAAAATGTTTTGATAGCTTTTTACTATTTTAGGTGGCGGATAAGCAAAAAACTGTAATTCTTACTTTTTTTTCCAGCATTCCCTATGCGGGATAAATTATGTTCCGGTTGTGGCGATTCAAAATATGTGGATTTTTTTTTTTTTTTCAATTTCTTCCATTGAGAAGCAATTTTCTTAATGGAAAAATTTGTTTTATTATCTAACTTGGAGATTTTTTCTAATAAAACTTTATTTCATTCATTGTTTTACACTTATTAGTCCCATAAGAGGACTTTAACATGCAATCCTTTGGTTATTTCTATAATACACTGTACTACTTTTCTAAAGGCATACACTGAAGGCAGACCTGGGGGCCTTCACTGGACCCCTGGCTGTGGTGTACCCCACAATCGCATTCGTGGTGGTGGCGATGACTGACAGAGGAAGCCCCTTCCCTTTGAAACCACTTAGATGCCAGGGTCACTATTGATAGTTACATCTAAGGGGTTAAATGGCCAGACTTAGCGATTCTGCCAATCTGCATCGTTAGAGCAGGAGCCCAGCTGTCATTAGACATCTAGGCTCCTGCTTTTCGCTGCTTGGGCGACCCGTGCAGCGCTAAGGGCCCTTTCACACCTGCGTTATAGTCTTCCGGCATAGAGTTCCGTCGTCGGGGCTCTATGCCGGAAGAATACTGATCAGGATTATCCTAATGCATTCTGAATGGACAGTCCGTCCTTCAGGATGCATCAGGATGTCTTCCATTCCGGAACGGAACGTTTTTTGGCCGCAGCAAATAGCGCAGCATGCTGCGCTTTTTGCTCCGGCCAAAAATCCGGAACACTTGCCGCAAGGCCGGATCCGGAATGAATGCCCATTGAAAGGCATTGATCCGGATCCGGCCTTAAGCTAAACGTCGTTTCGGCGCATTGCCGGATGCGACGTTTAGCTTTTTCTGAATGGTTACCATGGCTGCCGGGACGCTAAAGTCCTGGCAGCCATGGTAAACTGTAGTGGGGAGCGGGGAGCAGCATACTTACCGTCCGTGCGGCTCCCGGGGCGCTCCAGAGTGACGTCAGGGCGCCCCAGGCGCATGGATGACGTGATCGCATGGATCACATGATCCATGCGCATGGGGCGCTCTGACGTCATTCTGGAGCGCCCCGGGAGCCGCACGGACTGTAAGTATACCGCTCCCCCGCTCCCCACTACTACTATGGCAACCAGGACTTTAATAGCGTCCTGGGTGCCATAGTAACACTGAAAGCATTTTGAAGACGGATCCGTCTTCAAATGCTTTCAGTACACTTGCGTTTTTCCGGATCCGGCGTGTAATTCCGGCAAGTGGAGTACACGCCGGATCCGGACAACGCAAGTGTGAAAGAGGCCTTAGACAAGATGCAGTTAAAAGGTAGCCACCTAGTCTGAGGCCCCGTAGTGACCACAGTAAAAAGGCACATTGTGGCCACTAAGGGGTTAAGACTTACATATGAAAGGCTAGTCTTATTATATACTCCTTAAAAAGTTGTCGAAACACTGCAGTAAAATGTATTAATGCTGAACCCAGCTCTTCATTGCAACACTTACAGAAGTCAAAAGGCAAGAGCTATATCTTAAAAGGGTTTTCCAAGATTTTGATACTGATGACCTATCCTCAGGATCGGATCTGTGGGGGTCTGACACATGGGACCCCCGCTGAGCAGCCGTTTTGAGAAGGCACCAGGACTCCTGTGAGCCCCGCTGCCTTCTCCATGCTCACCAAGCACAGTGCCGTACCTTGTATAGCGGCTTTGTACTTGGTATCGAGCTCAGACCCATACACTTGAATGGGGCTGAGCTGCGCCTAGGCCACATAACAGATTAACGTGTCGTCATTCGGCCTAGGAAAAGCTGAGAGATCGGAGGGGGCCCCAGGTGTAGGGCCCTCACTCATCAGATTCTGATGACCTTTCCAGAGGAGAGGTCATTAGTATAAAAATCTCGGAAAACCTTATTTAAGGGTGCATTCACACGATTATTTGTGGGAGGAGCTGCTTGGGCCAGGATAGGCATGCCTATGGACCGTCCCTGTCCCTACCCGACTGGCTGGAGTGTGCCCGGTGCCAGTGACGAGGTAAGGCCTGAATAAGTGGGCCACCCAAGAGGAAGGTATTTAAGAAAGGGAAGGGAGGGAGGGCAAGAAGCCGGGCGCCCTTACTGCTTGTGGGAGGGGGTTTAAATGAGGTAAGCGCGCCCCTCCCACAAATACAGGCTGCAAGCAGCCTTCAATACTTGTGGGAGGAGCTGCTTGGGCCAGGATAGGCATGCCTATGGACCGTCCCTGTCCCTACCCGACTGGCTGGAGTGTGCCCGGTGCCAGTGACGAGGTAAGGCCTGAATAAGTGGGCAAGAGAACCGGCAAGTGCAGGGTATGAAGTATTTATTGAAGTATTGTGCGGCCTATAATGCCAAAGAACAGAAGGCTCGGGATACTTCCGTCCGTGGATTTGGGATGTACCTTGAAAAGCAGGATGATCTCCATCGACCCATCTTACGGATGATGTGTGCTGGTACCTGGTGACTGGATGCTGCCGACGCCGCCCCTATACGAAATGAATGCCCGGATATTGCGCTAGGGTTGTAACCCAAACCTGCGGCCAGGGTGCGGATATTGGCGATGAACAAGGTGGAAGACAGGGGCTTCCCGAGAACTGGAAGTAACAGGCCGTCCAAAGCGGGAGATTGAAGTGAGGCCAGGAGCTCCTGGAGCACCTTGATAGGACACCAACAGTTAAACGTGGGGTAAAATTCCACCTCCGTGGGGGGACCGGTTTGACTGGTCTTGGAGAACGGAATGGACAAGACAAAGTGGTCGGAGTGCCATGCGAGATGCCGTCTTAGCAGGGTCGATCGGGAGATGGTGTTGCAGGTGAATTCCCCGGGCCTGAGGAACCCATAAAACCCGAGATACATGGCTGCCTTCGTGACGATGCTTGCAAACTGGCCAAAAGGAAGCCCATCCAGGGCTATGGATAACCTGCGGAAAAGCTCACCTGAGACCGGCTGCCTGCGCACCTGGACTGCCGTGCTGGCCTTCTGAACGCCCCTGAGGGTGGCTTTGATGGCCTGATTCGAGAAGATGGACCTGGCAGAGGGGTCGCTGAGCATCCGGTGGTGCTGGATGCCTGCCAAATACAGCCTGATGGTATTGTATGAGAGGTGGCGGTGGGAGTGGCAATGGGCTATGAACGCCATGATGAAGGTGACCTCATCTACGTTCCCCTGCGGGTGAGTGTCAGCAAAGCGTCTAAACATGCTGAACCCGGTATCGTAATTCCTGGCGGTGCTGGTGGCTAGCGACCGCCGGATCAATGACTGCGCTGTTGCGACCAGGGGCTCTAGTCCAACAGGAGGGCGCTGTAAGGTGGAGCTGGAACGCCGACGGGATCCGCCTCTGGGAGTTCCTGGAAGAAAGTACTGAGATTAAAGCGGGACAGGGCGTCAGCTGCCACATTCTGCGCTCCCTGAATATGGACCGCGAAGATGTGGAAGTTACACTTCAGGGATAGCCAGACAAGCCTACGCAACATGGACATAATCCTAAGATTTTTGGCCCTCCCCTTGGAGATCACTTCCACCAGAACCTGACTGTCCGTTCTCAAGACAACCGATTTGTTTGCCCAGAGCGGACCCCAGACATGGGCTGCCGCCACGATGGGGTATAGCTCCAATAGTGGCGAGGACCTCATGGCCCCTGCCTCGGACAGGAGCTCCACCGGCCAACCGCCGACCAACCAGTGCGGATAGAAGACTGCCGCGAACCCACGGGAGCCCGCGGCGTCCGTGTAAACCGTGGGGGAAGCCGCGTTTGGGGATGGCACGAACAAAGAAATGCCGTTCCACCCGGTCAGGAAGGTTCGCCACATCCTAAGATCCGCCATGGCGGGACCGTCCAGCCGGACGGTGGAGTCCTGATCAGGCGCAGCCGGGAGGAGATTGAGGAGCCGTGAGATGAAGGACCTCCCCTGTGGCATGATTTTGAAGGTACATGTGAGGAATCCTAGCAGGGACTGGAGCTCCTGCCTGGACAAAACTCCAGACGAGGCCGCGGAGGCCACGGCGGACTTGATCTTGGCCAACTTGGCTGCGGGGAGGCTGGCCTCCATGCGGACCGAGTCCAGAGTAATGCCCAAGAAGGTAACCCCCGTGCCTGGACCCTCTGTCTTAGCGGCTGCCACCGGGACCTTGAGCCTGGCGAATAGCTGGAGCAAGCTCCCCAAGCCTGATGGGGGGCTCTGGGGCTTCTCGATGATTAGGAAGTCATCTAAGTAATGAATGACCATTTCCATCCCCCCATGATGGACAAGGATCCAATGTAAGGCACAGGCAAACTTGTTGAACAACCACGGGCTGCTTTTAGACCCAAACGTAAGGCGGTTGGCAAAATAAAACCTGTCTGCCCACTGCAACCCGTAGTACTGCCATAACCGAGGAAGGATGGGGAGTAGCTTGAAGGCATCCGCGATGTCGGCCTTGGCCAACCAAGCCCCCTCCCCGGCCAGCAGGATGAACTGAATGGCCTCGTCAATGGACGAATAGGACATTGAGAACTCCCCCGATGGGATCAGGGAGTTGAGACTAGGGATCGGCGACATGTGTGGAGCGGACAGGTCGTATATCAGACGCTTTTTATTTGATGCTTGTTTGGAGACTAGACCAATGGGGTTGATCCTCCACTCAGAAAAGGGAATGGCTTCAAACGGGCCTAGCAGGAACCCTTTGTGGACCTCGTCTCGCAACAGAGTGGCCACCGCCTCTGGATCCTGTAAGGCTGACTGCAGGTTCCCTCCTTCCCAGGAACTTTGCGGGAGGGTAATGAGTCCTGTGTTGAAACCCTTCTCGAAGCCGGTGATGAGGAACTCCACTGACTGGCGATCTGGGTGATCTCGTAACAGGATGCCCAAGAGCTCAACGTTGATGTCGGATAGTCATAGGCCCTTACGTTGCCTCTTCGGGCAGCTGGAGCGGGGGTGGGCCCTGAAGCAGAGGGAACACACATGCAGAGCTCTACAACTGTTGAAACCGCAGCCCCCGGCATTAAAATTGTTGCAGACCTGACTCTGGCCTAAGAAGGTGATGGGCCTGCCCAGCTTGTCGGTGGAACCCTGAGGCCGTTGCGCGCCAGATGGGCCTGGCTGGGGGCTTTCCCGGGCCGGGGTGGGAAGATTAGGGCACCAGTCGGCCGTGTGCTGGATGGATTGGCATGAAGCGCACGTGGGGGCCTGCAACCCAGCAAAATGACGGCAGAATAGCTCCATGTCCAGGCTCGCCCAGTCCGTGGTGAACTGGAACTGGGCGAGGGCGGCCGCCGCTTTGGCTGAAAAAGACCTGTGATAATCGTAGAAGTTCTTTCCCCCGTATTTGTACCCTAAGTCGGTGACTTGGTACAGGTAGGAGTCCAGCTCCTCACGTCTGTGCGGCTGGACGCTGCAGACGGTATCTCGGTAGAGGCTGAATGCCAGGACGAACTCGGGAACCGACAGTTTCCGGTTCAGGCGGGAATCCTTGGCCCGCATGACCACCGAGACCTCCCCGCAGTTGATGATTTTATTCTCGGACACGTCTTGTGATGCAATGAGGATGGACGCCAGGTTGACGTCCCTCCCTGCCAGGATGTCCTTTTTAAGGTTTTCCGGAATGTAATGCGAGGGGGCAATCTGGGGTCTGACACGGACCGTACCTGGCGTCAACTCTTGGGATGTGGATGGCAAGACCGGCCGTGCTGGAGAAGGCAGGGCTGGAGGAGGCCGGGACTCCCACTCCCCCATCCTAGTCTGGATATCTGCCACCGAACCTGCCAGACTGGCGATGGTGGCCTGCAGCTGCAGGAGGGTTAGCTGGATCGATGAGGGAGAAGGCTCCTCGCCTGACCCTGATGGAGCCGTCATCAGGAGCCGGTACAGCTCCGCTTTCCTTGCGGTGGCCGGATGGTGAATCCCTCTGCGTCTGAGCTCCGCTATCAACTTCGGAACGGTCCAGCTCCTCAGGGAGGGGTTGCTGGCGTGGCCTGACACGGAGGTTCCGGCCAAGGACAGATTCTCCTCTGACTCAGGGACCTGTGACATCTTCAAGCTGCATGGAGGAGGTATGAAGGTGACATATGAGACTTCCTTTCCCCCCCCCCCCCGGGAGCCCGACCGAGAGCTACAGGGGAACTAGTTCTCCTGACCGAATGGCGTTGCCTGCTACTTACCTTGACCGAAAGGAACCACGCTACAGACTTCTGTATGGGCAGACCTATGAACGGGAGCTTATGACCACGAATAGCTAAATGCGGAAACAGGTCGTAGCACCGCTCTGCGGTTGTATCTTACCTGAACCGGAAAAATAGGCGCAACGACCGTGGTTTGCTAGAAGCTCCGGTGGGTGCGGCCCTGCTTATGACAAAATAAATAACATAAGCCGTGCTTACCGTTGCACGGTGAGGGCCGCGACCTGCTGGTCAGTGAACCAACCACACCTGAGCGGTTCAGGGACCCGTTGCCCCTGAGCGATTCCGGGAACTATTGCGCCTGAGCGATTCCGGGAACTATTGCGCCTGAGCGATTCAGGGAACCCTTGCGCCTGAGCGATTCAGGGAACCATTGCACCTGAGCGATTCAGGGAACCATTGCACCTGAGCGATTCAGGGAACCATTGCACCTGAGCGATTCAGGAAACCATTGCACCTGAGCGAATCAGGGAACCATTGCACCTGAGCGATTCAGGGAACCCTTGCACCTGAGCGATACAGGGCACCCTTGCACCTGAGCGATTCAGGGAACCATTGCACCTGAGCGATTCAGGGAACCATTGCACCTGAGCGATTCAGGGCACCCTTGCACCTGAGCGATTCAGGGAACCATTGCACCTGAGCGATTCAGGGAACTATCGCACCTGAGCGATTCAGGGAACCATCGCACCTGAGCGATTCAGGGAACCATTGCACCTGAGCGATTCAGGGAACCATTGCACCTGAGCGATTCAGGGAACCATTGCCCCTGAGCGATTCAGGGAACCATTGCACCTGAGCGATTCAGGGAACCATTGCACCTGAGCGATTCAGGGAACCATTGCACCTGAGCGATTCAGGGAACCATTGCACCTGAGCGATTCAGGGAACCATTGCACCTGAGCGATTCAGGGAACCATTGCACCTGAGCGATTTCAGGGAACCATTGCACTTGAGCGATTTCAGGGAACCATTGCACTTGAGCGATTTCAGGGAACCAATGCACCTGAGCGAATTCAGGGAACCATTGCACCTGAGCGAATTCAGGGAACCATTGCACCTGAGCGAATTCAGGGAACCATTGTACCTGAGCGAATTCAGGGAACCATTGCACCTGAGCGAATTCAGGGGACCATTGCACCTGAGTGATCCCGGGGACCGCTGCACCTGAGTGACTCAGGGAACCATTGCACCTAAGCGATTCAGGGAACCATGCACCTGGGCGATTCAGGGAACCATTGCACCTGAGCGATTCAGGGAACCATTGCATCTGAGCGACTCAGGGAACCATTGCCCCTGAGCGACTCAGGGAACCATTGCAACCAACGTCCCTGAGTGACTCAGGGAACCATTTTTTTTTTTTTTTTTTTTACCATCATAGTCTTGGGACTTGAGACAGAGATACTGTGACTGATCTTGGAAGCCACCTGCATGCGACACCCTTATCATGGCCTGGTCTGCTTAAGTGTGGCAGCCTGCCCCAGCACCATTGCTCAGGTTTACCTGCATGCTTGTGAAGTGGCACCTTAACCCTTCTTATGCTCCTGTTGCAGGCACTACCCCTTGATTAGCTTGCGGCCCGAGGTGTGTGACTCAGGGAGACCAGGCCTACTGCCTCAATCTCTGACCCCCTGACACACACACCGCCGTCATGGAAGGTACCGGGCCGCCGCTGCTTCGTAAGCCACCCCCGCCCCCCCCACAACCCCACACATAACCTCTTCTCCTGGCGTGCCGCGCGGTGCTCCGGCGGCCCTGCCGCAGCCGCCAGGCCGGAACCGGCAACCGCCGCATATGTCCGTTCATTCCCCCCCCCCGATGCGCCGGGTGAGACGGCTGCTGAAGAACGAGGTGCCGGTGGCAAGGCGTATCTGGCCGGGCCGCAGCGGTGATACTCACGGTGCACTTCAGAGGTGATGACAGGGACGTACGAACGGGACGACAATCGACAGAGCCGCGACCGGAAGTGACGTCAAGGCGCTGGAAACTGCAAAAGCAAGAAGCCGGGCGCCCTTACTGCTTGTGGGAGGGGGTTTAAATGAGGTAAGCGCGCCCCTCCCACAAATACAGGCTGCAAGCAGCCTTCAATACATGTATTTTGCAGTCCATAAATCGTGTCCGTATGAAGTCCATGTTGCATCCGTTTTTTGGGGGGGACCCATTGTAACAATGACTATTCTTGTCCACAAAACAATTAAGAATAGGACATGTTCTATTTTTTTTTTGCGAGACTGTGGAACGGACATACTTGACATACTGACGGGGACAGCACACAGTGTGCTGTCTGCATTTTTTGCATCCCCATTGAAATAAATGCGGATTGGATGCAGACCAAAAATACAGTCGTGTGAATGGGGCCTAAAGCTGCATTCACATGGCTGTGTGCGATCCAGTGAATACATTTCCCAGACCAACAGCGGCACACGTGAACCGAATTCACTGCATCATAATGATCTGTGAGTTCCAGCCCAAGGTCCACAGGTCTAGTGTCCTGTACTCACAGCATCATTTAACTACAGGACAGTAGATCCCCAGTTGGGCTGGAACTCATAGCATCATTAATCGCTATGATGCAGTGGGATCAGCTCACATGAGCTGTGGTCAGTCCGGGAAATGTACCTGTCACCCATGACTGCGCACGGTCATGTGAATGCAGCCTTACTGGTGAGTAGCTTTTTTACTTAGGCATTCTGATTAACAATAAAATACCTGATGTCATGCCACCTGCATAAACATTATAAAATGAGATTTCTTTTAATGATGTCACTTTGAACACAAGATAGCTGTTCGTTGGTATATTTTAAGTGTAACCAGATTCTGATATTTGGTTTGGCTCCTATACAATATGGGTCAGTCACGTCTAACTAGATGTCTGAATTGGTTAATTTTCTGTCATAGACATGAATCCATAGGCAACATTTCCCTCTTTGTGTCATACATATTGTTATTTCTAGAGCAACAGAATGCGTAAGGGTGAATTTACATGTGGCAGATTTGTTGCAGAAATCCCTTCAGATCAATGGAGTTTACAGAAACATCGTGCTTGCCACCAAAACGCTTCACTTTCACACGGGCGTCCCGAATTTGCTCCTGATGCGTCGCGTGTGCATTGCGGGAAAACCGCGCGAGTAGGTACGCGTTTGCGTTCCGATGTTCAGTTTTTTCCACGCGAGTGCAATGCGTTTTGCACGCACGTGAGAAAAAACTGAATGTGGTACCCTGACCCGAACCCGGACTTCTTCACTGAAGTTCGGGTTTGGGTTAGGTGTTCTATTCATTTTATTATTTGCCCTCATAATATGGTTATAAGGGAAAATAATAGCATTCTTAATACAGAATTCTTACTAAAATGTGGCTTGAGGGGTTAAAAAATAAAAAAATTACTCACCTCATTCACTTGATCGCGCAGCCGGCATCCTCTTCTTGCAGGACCTGCAAAAGGACCTTTGATGATGTAATCGCGCTCACCACGTGGTGACGTCAGCGCAGGTCCTGCAGAATGAAGATAGAAGGTGGTAAGCGCGATTACGTCATCAAAGGTCCTTTTGCAGGTCCTGAAAGAAGAAGAAAGAAGAAGATGCCGGCTGCGCAAACAACAGGATGAGGTGAGTTAAATTTTTTACATTTTTAACCCCTTCAGCCCTATTGTACTATGCAAGAATGCTATTATTTTCCCTTATAACCATAAGGGAAAATAATACAGTGAATTTTGTTCAATATTTAATGTGATTTTATTCTTGAACCAGTGGGTCACTTTAAATTCAAGAGTGACAGTTAATTCTAGTTAATTCCAGTATCCCACTCCCTCCCCTTCATTCAACTCACATAGAAAGCTAAAATAGAAGGAAATAGAAACTTTGTGTCAATAACAAAACTGTGCTTCTGGAGAGCAAAATAAATGTTTTACACCTTTATTTTTCAAACTTAATGATGTTAGAGAAACATGATGTTAGAGAAAAGAATCACAGTGACCTCCTGCTCTCTAGAGAGTGGCCAAGATTAACTACTCCTATAGATCTGTGATGGCTAACCTCCGGCACTCCAGCTGGGTTAAAACTACGACTCCCAAGATGTACACTTGCTTGGCTGTTCTCAGAACTTAATAGAAATTAATGGAGCATGCTGGAAGTTGTAGTTGCACCACAGCTGGAGTGCTGGAGGTTAGCCATCACTGCTGGACGGTGTAAACTTACACTGTCTAGACCTGCACCAGATTTATCAAAGTGGCTCAGAATGGAAGACTGGGATTGTGCCGCAGGTATAAATACATGCCCACATGACATCACTGCTACGACTGAAACCCAACACGCAAAGGAAGCAGAGGATCTAGAGCAAGAAGCAGAGTGGGGCAGAACTGGATTTAGGTTTACATCTATTTAAATCCAAGACACTACATGTCTGTTAGAGGCAGCATTTACCTGTTTCAGCAGAGGTAACATTCTGTGAAATGTGATAGCATGAGTCTGTTCCATTTCTCACTTCCCTACACTAGTGAAACATCTGTCATGTACATGTGCCAGTAGATAGAGTCTATGAGGAACGTTTCAGACCACCACTTCTATTTTTGTGCAGTAGATAGAATCTAGTAACCTGAGGTCACATCAGTTATCATAGTACCGGTATAATCACACTAGCTTGAGAGGCAAGTCAAACCTGGTGGCTATTTTTGCAAAGCAAATATGGTGGCCTGAAAGAAAGGATCAATGGAAAATGACACTGGGAATTCTCTTTTCAGTACTTGTTTGCAAGACAAGACATTCCCCAAATGTAATTTTTTTGAGTTTGGGTGGAGTTCTTTTTAAAATGAAGTAAGTAAAAATCACGTGTTTTACATCTTTTGTTAGGCTACTTTCACACTAGCGTTCGATCGGATCCGTTCTGAACGGATCCGATCATAATAATGCAGACGGAGGCTCCGTTCAGTACGGATCCGTCTGCATTATATTGGCATATAAAAGCTAAGTGTGAAAATAGCCTCGGACGGATCCGTCCAGACTTTCAATGTAAAGTCAATGGGGGACGGATCCGCTTGAAGATTGAGCCATATTGTGGCATCTTCAAACGGATCCGTCCCCATTGACTTACATTGTAAGTCTGGACGGATCCGCACGCCTCCGCACGGCCAGGCGGACACCTGAACGCTGCAAGCAGCGTTCAGCTGTCCGCCTGTCCGTGCGGAGGCGAGCGGAGCGGAGGCTGAACGCCACCAGACTGATGCAGTCTGAGCGGATCCGCATCCATTCAGACTGCATCAGGGCTGGACGGAGGCGTTCGGGTCTGCTCGTGAGCCCCTTCAAACGGAGCTCACGAGCGGACAGCCGAACGCTAGTGTGAAAGTAGCCTTAATTGGTTACTAGAGTTCATGTGGAACCAAATCTAAGATAAATTGTATTTTAAAATAGATATATGGAGTCATTTATGAAACTGGTGTAAAGTAGAACTGGCTCAGGTGCCCATAGCAACCAATCAGATTCCACCTTTCATTTTGGACAGCTCCTTTGGAAAATGAAAGGTGGAATCTGATTGGTTGCTATGGGCAACTAAGCTAGTTCTACTTTACACCAATTTGATAAAAGACGCCGATAAAACATAATTTTTGATCCTCAAATTTAAAATGTCATAATACAGACATCTAAAACCGTGTGCACACCCCATCTATAAGGCACCCCTATAGTATCCCCAATAGTTATACTGCCCTCTATAGGGGCCCAGTAGTTATAATTCCCCCTGTAGTACGGTAGCTCCAAGTACTTAAAATGCTCTGTGTAGTAGCCCTAATACTTATAATGCCACAATGTCCCCCGTAGTTATAATGACACATGTAGTAGCAGTACATACAGTGAGGAACAGAAGTATTTGAACACCCGGTGATTTTGCTAGTTCTCCCACTTAGAAATCATGGAGGGGTCTGAAATTCACATTGTAGGTGCATTCCCACTCTGAGACAGAATAAAAAAATTAATAACTCAGGAAATCACATTGTATGATTTTTAAAGAATGTATTTGTCTTGCACTGCTGAACATAAGTATTTGAACACCTGAGAAAATTGCATGATTTTCCTATTTTATGACCTAAAGTCATGATTTTATGAAAGGCGAGTATTGCTTAAGGCCTCATGCACACGACAGTATTTTTTCACGGTCCGCAAAGCGGGGTTCCGTTGTTCCTTGATCCTTGTCCGTTTTTTCTTCTAATGTTTTGTGGAAAACTTTTTATTTTTTATTTTTAATCCCTGACACATAACATCCCAATTTTGTAGTTTTTTTTTCTTTAGTGCAAGTTTCAAACTTGTGTTCAGCTAACGTCCTCGAGACACTCGCCAGTAGTTTGTCAAAAATGGTGATTTATTCAGTCAGTCAGCCAGGTTACAGCAGGCTGTAACCTGCCTGTCTGAGTGAATAAATCATCTTTTTTTGTCAATTTCTTGTGAGTGCTGCAGATTATTGTAGTGTTTGGAAGAATTGGGACCCTCAGTCAGGATCCCTATCTGCGTGCACCTCCCGGCTTGAAGCCTAGATACCGGTCTGTACCCTATTTTGGTGGATTGTGGTGCTGCCAACCCCAGAGATTTTCAGCTAGCGTCCTCATCATGCATAATGTTCACATAATTTGGAACTTTCACATTACTTTTAGCATTTCAAAGGGGCTAAACACAGTTGTTGTCACTTAGTTGTGGTAGTACTGCCCACACCCCAGTAGCTGTTAGTGTTTTGCTCCTAGACACAAATTTTATTATTTTATTTTAAACGACAATGGACAAAGGGCAGTGATGGCGGGCCGTATACAAACTGAGTTTCCAAACTTCAACCCAAAACCCACGTATTTATCGCTAAGTGACAACACGGCAATTTTACTTGAATTCTATAGTCCAATATAGTTTATCTTCCATGTATTTTATCATTGAGCTATAACAGCCTGCTTACATGCAATGCTGCCTGTGCTGTTCATAGTGCGCCCTGCGCAGATGAATGTTTTGAAAAGTCTAAGGTATATTGTAAAACCATATACTTTTTCAAGGGTGTAGGTGCCCACAGAGAGGGCCCTGAGTGCCGCTTCTGGCACCCGTGCCATAGGTTCGCCACCACTGACATAGGGTGTTTAATATCATGTCTTGTATACAACATTATACGTGATTCATGAATCTGTTGTTCCCTTTGATTTGCTGCTGACTGATTTTATATATTTTTTTTTTTTCAACAGATTCCTTGCAACTGGGAACTCTTTTGCACCCCTACATTTTGAGTTTCTATTAGGAACCTCGACGATATCTCGGATTTTACGTTACACTTGCCATGTCATCTGGCAGCAACTCCGAGAGACGGTGATGCCGCAGCCCAAGGTGGACGATTGGGTTCGGATTGCTGAGGGCTTCCAAATTTCAGCGCAGTTTCCAAACTGCATCAGGGCAATGGATGGCAAGCACATCCGTGTGAAGAAGCCTCCTCACTCAGGGTCCCGATTATTAAATTATAAACAATATTTTTCGGTAGTGCTGATGGCTGTTGCTGACAGTAACTACCGGTTTATAATGGTTTATATCGGGGCCTATGGAAGCACTGCGGATGCTCGCATCTTTAGTGCTTCTAGAATGGGTGAGCGGCTTTGTGTCAACCAGCTTGCCCTGCCCGAGTCCAGAAGACTGCCCGGATATGCAGGTCCGCCGGCTCCATTTGTCATCGTGGCGGATGAAGGGTTTGCATTGACTCCCCATGTTATGCGGCCCTTTCCAAAGCGTGGTTTGGATGTCCGAAGGCGTATTTTCAACTACCGGTTGACTCGTGCCCATCGGTATGTTGAGTGCGCTTTCAGGATACTTTCTAGCAAGTGGAGGGTGTTTTTGTCATCCATACAAATGGATACAAATGCTACCCTGGTGATTCAAGCTTGTGTTGTTCTACACAACTTCACCAGGATTCACGAGGCTTCCTCTTCTGTTGACCTGGAAGATCTTCCTACCTCATCAGATTTGGGTTTGGAATGGACCCTGCATAGACGACCTGGGACTGCAGGCATTGCAGTTCGGGAACTCTATGCAGACTACTTTTACAGCACAGAGAAAATAACAAGAGTGTACTTATCTGGAGTGGCAGCAGCAAAGAAAGAGGAGGATCCCAGTTGAGAGGGTCCATATATACAGGGACACTGGGGAAGAGTTATTGTCATGGTTACAGTTTGTATTTCTTTTTTCTCTTTCCTGCTATGTGGTTTCAGTAAAGAAAGGGTTAAGCAATAGGAGCCTCCATGTCTTGATATAAAATCAGTGTTAGTATTTGGTACAGAAGCCTTTGTTTGCAATTACAGAGGTCAAACGTTTCCTATAGTTCTTGACCAGGTTTGCACACACTGCAACAGGGATTTTGGCCCACTACTCCGCACAGATCTCTTCTAGATCTGTCAGGTTTCGGGGCTGTCGCTGAGCAACACAGCGTTTCTGCTCCCTCCAAAGATGTTCTATTGGATTTAGGTCTGGAGAGTGGCTAGGCCACTCCAGAACCTTGATAAGCTTCTTACGGAGCCACTCCTTGGTTATCCTGGCTGTGTGCTTCGGGTCGTTGTCATGTTGGAAGACCCATCCACGACCCATCTTCAGTGCTTTGACTGAGGTTGTTGCTCAAAATCTCACAATAAATGGTCCCATTCATCCTCTCCTTAATACAGTGCAGTCGTCTTGTCCCTTTCGCAGAAAAGCACCCCCAAAGCATGATGTTACCACCCCCATGCTTCACATTAGGGATGGTGTTCTTGGGATGCAACTGATCCTTCTTTTTCCTCCAAACACGACGAGTGAAGTTTAGACCAAAAAGTTATACTTTGGTCTCATCTGACCACATGACTTTCTCCCATGCCTCCTCTGGATCATCCAGATGGTCATTGGAAAACTTCAGACGGGCCTGGACATGTGAGGACTTGAGCAGGGGAACCTTTCGTGCAATGCATGATTTGAAACCATGACAGCGTAGTGTTCTACCGACAGTGACCTTTGAAACTGTGGTCCCAGCTCTCTTCACATCATTGACCAGCTCCTCCCTTGTAGTTCTGGGCTGATTCCTCACCTTTCTTATCATCAGTGATACCCCACGAGGTGAGATCTTGCATGAATCCCCAGTCCGAAGGAGACTGATAGTCTTCTTTAGCCTCTTCCATTTTCTAACAATTGCTACAACAGTTGATCTATTTTCACCAAGCTGCTTGGAAATTGTCCAGTAGCCCTTTCCAGCCTTGAAGAGGTCCACAATTTTGTCTCTGGTGTCTTTTGACAGCTCTTTGGTCTTACCCATGGTAGTAGTTGGCGTCTGACTGACTGTGGGGTGGACAGGGGTCTTTAAAGAGCTGAGACAGGTGCTACTAAGTTAGATTAATGAGTGGAGTAGAGGTGGACTTTTTAAAGGCACAATAACAGGTCTTTGAGAGCCATGTCTTGGTTTTACCATGGCAGATGACTCGGAGGATGAGGCCATAGTGTACTGGCTTTTTACTAGGCGACGCGGACAGCAGTCCCTTCTGCTGGACGAGGAACCGAGGAGACTTTGGGTCCATCCCATTATTTCCCAATGGTACACGAAAGGCCACTTCCATACCCTCTACACTGATCTTCGTCAGCATCCTGAAAAGTTCTGGTCGTTCTGTTGGATGTCAGCGTCTAGATACATTTGATTGCCTGCTGTCGTTTCTACGTACTGTCCTCAGATTCCAGGACACCAATATGAGGCGCAGCATTACTCGGAGGATGAGGCCATAGTGTACTGGCTTTTTACTAGGCGACGCGGACAGCAGTCCCTTCTGCTGGACGAGGAACCGAGGAGACTTTGGGTCCATCCCATTATTTCCCAACGGTACACGAAAGGCCACTTCCATACCCTCTACACTGATCTTCGTCAGCATCCTGAAAAGTTCTGGTCGTTCTATCGGATGTCAGCGTCTAGATACATTTGATTGCCTGCTGTCGTTTCTACGTACTGTCCTCAGATTCCAGGACACCAATATGAGGCGCAGCATTACTCCAGAGGAAAGGCTCATCGTTACGCTGAGGTAAGCAATATGTTACTTTATTGCTACCAGTAATGTATAGGGCTTATGTCATTATTTTCATGGTTGTTTAAGTGCATGATGTTACACATGTGGTAATGTAAACTGAACTTACTATTCTTTGTCCCTTATTTATTAGTGCTAGTTTTCATTTATATAGTTAGTAATTGTAATAGGCAAATGAAATGTTTTTTTTTTGTTTTTTTTTTGGTCTGGCGATGGCAACAGCATGTTGCTAGACTGTTCCCATCATCCTGCGTTGACCATACATTCATTCTGAAAATGGCATGACCACACTAGTGGTAAAAAAGCCTGTCAGAGTAGGGCCCAGAACAACATTTGTGTTGTAGTGTTTAGCTGCGTTGTAAATGGTTTCTTTAACGAAATTATGTACTAAAAAGGGACATTAATGGTTAGCTTTTTTGTCTACTACAAACAATTCTATTAAGCATTTTCCAGCTGCAATAAACCCCTATTATTAATGTTTTTTATTTTTTTCCAGATATTCTTGCAACTGGGAACTTCTTTGCATCCCTGCATTTTTAGTTTCTTTTGGGAACCTCAACGATTTCTCGGATTGTGCGTCATACTTGTCATGTCATCTGGCATAAACTCCGAGAGGCGGTAATGCCACAGCCCAAGGCGGAACATTGGGTTCTGATCGCTGACGGCTTCAATGAATGTGCACAGTTTCCATTCTGCATTGGGGTACAGGATGGCAAGCGCATTTGTGTTAAGAAGCCGCCTCACTCTGGCAGCCGATACTTCAATTATAAACAATATTTTTCGGTAGCGCTTTTGGCTTTGGCTGATAGCAACTACTGGTTTATAATGGTTAAAATTGGGGCCTATGGAAGCACTTCAGATACTCGCATCTTTAGTGCTTCTAGATTGGGTGAGCGGCTTCTTGTCAACCAGCTTGCCCTGCCTGACCCCAGAAGACTGCCCGGATATGCAGGTCCGCTGGCTCAATTTGTCATTGTGGCTGATGAAGGGTTTGCATTGACTCCCCATGTTTTGCGGCCCTACCCCAGACACGGTTTGGATGTCAGGTAGCGTATTTTCAACTAACGGTTGACTTGTGCCCGTCAGTATGTTGAGTGTGCTTTTGGCATACTCTGCAAGTGGAGGGTGTTTAATTCATCCATACAGATGGATCCGGAGAATACTGCCCTGGTGATTCAAGCTTGGTTTGTTCTACACATCTTCACCCAGATGCACAAACCTTTCTCTACTGTTGACCAAAACCAATTTCCCACATCATCAGGTGTGGGTTTGGATCTTACCTGGTACTGCAGGCATTGCAGTTCGGGAAATGTATGCAGACTATTTCAGCAGCCCAGAGGGGGCCGTGCCATGGCAGTTGGATGCTATTCGTGGCGGGGCTTGGTAGTTTTTATTTTAATTTTATAGATAGCTTCTTGAATTCTGTTGTAGTTGAGTGTAGGGACCCGCAAGATAATGAGGACCCTTGATGTGGGCTTGTGGGCTGAGGTTTTTTGGCCATAAACCTTAAATAAAATCTGCGTAAAATTACTACAGATGCAGTTCAAAGTGTACTTAGTAATCATCATTAAATATATTTGCAATCTTGGCCCAAAAATTTTTCTAATACCTCAGTGAACGAAGAATTATTTTATGAAGTATGCCAATTATTAAACTAATAGTATATGATAGATTGTGTGTGTGTCTATCTTTTTATGTTAAAATGGGTATACATGATTACATCATTGTTTTTACAAGCAAGACCTACAGCCAAATGATTTTAACATAGGTTTTTAAAACTCAAATAAAATAAAATAAATAGACCAACCATGTCACTAATGTTATAGGATAGATAAATAACATAAATTAGTAATAATATATATATATTTTTTTTTTAACAAATCCCTCGTAAACGAGGTTGGTCCAAAAGAGGGTCCCTGCTGCACATTCCCCTGATCTGGGGCAACTGATATGTAATGACCCGGAAAAAGTGGGTTGTGAAAAGGGGGGTTTCTGTTTTGGGGCATGGGAAAATGTTGTGGTGGTACCGAAGGCCCTCTGACTGGCAAGGTGGAAGGGGGGGGGGGTTGACTGGGGGCCAAGATAACCTGGCGCTGCAGGGTATCAATTAAGTAATGTATGTCCCCTTGCTATGGGGAGGCATACATTTCGAGGACGCTAGCTATGGAGGACACGCAACAACTTTGGCGTTCAAGAGGTACACACCGCAGCAACGGCGCCTTCCCCCTCATCATGATCTCCTCCTAAACATCATTCCTCTTCTGGGCTAGGTAGTCCACAAATTTGGAATCTATTAGTTCCCGACTAGCTAGCCCAGAAGAAGGATGACTGCGAACCCTCCTTCGCCTGGGTCTTTGGACTGGTGCAGGGCTCACTTGTGTGTTTGACTTGTCTGCGGTTGTGGTTCATCAGCCGGGGTTGGTTGGGACTGGATGCCAGCGAGAATACAGCAGGAGTTTCCCCATCTTCAAGATCAGACGCCTGCGAGTCCTCCTGCTCGGGATCATCCCAGCTGTCCCACTGTACTGTAGCAAAAATCTGAAAAAAATATATAGGACATTAGCCATAACTAGCATTACAAATATAATGCATTTTTGGGCAATAATAGTGCTGCATGTCCCCCATCTAAGGTGAGCCTGCCCAGAATCAAGAAGGATTACAAATGTTCGCCAGGAGAAATTGGAATAAAACACAAATTGGCATACTGTTGCTTGGAATATTGTTCAAATAGCCAAAGAACATTATGTCGTTTCATGGGTCTTTAGAGCTGTCAGAGTTTAAGAAATGTAATAACATTCCTGAGCTAACCAAATGTGGAAATTCGGGCAGTCTGTATAAAGGGATAGGGCCAAAAAGATTGCTTGACATATACTTTGATAAACCGTTATTTAGTGGTTTTTGGCGCAGACGACTTGTAATCCAACATTAAAAATACCTGGCAACCATTAAGCACTAAACCACACTGTGCATCCTCTTTTATAAAATAATACATGATCAGATGGGTAGGCCACAGCCATCATAGATTTCATACCACATCCATATGAAAGGTCTTTACATAAACTAGGGATGCTCAACCTGCTTACCTCCAGCTGTTGTAAAACTACAACTCCCACAATGACCTCCTGTAGACTGATAGCTGTAGCCTGTCCAGGCATGCTGGGAGTTGTAGTTCAGCTACATCTGGAGGTCCGCAGGTTTCCCATCCCTGAAATCGACAAATAGTGGCCAATTGCCAACAGTTACAAACATGCTTTAGGATTGATGATCAAAACTTACAGCCTTAAATCCATCACTGTTCTAAAGAACCTCAATTGTTCTGTATACAAATAGGGCTTTTACGTGACCCCCTGTCACGAACCATGCACACAGTCAAGCTAACTCCGGCGCAACCACCTCCAGTTGCTACTGGTAACACATGTGCCTGCCGGAAAGAGCCTATCCGTGTAACACGGCCGTGAAAATATATGGGTGCCGAGAATAAATCAAAGCATTAACTCCCCACACCCTATATTTGCTGCCACCAGGTTCTTAAAGGGAACCTGTCATGTGGATATTTGATTATAATCTAACTAATTATATACAATCATTAACTACTAAAAAGTGCCTTAGATGTATTCACTTACTGGTGTGACAGATGGTTACCTCATAATATACAAACAAAGATGCCGCATGCTGCATGCTAATGAGCTGATTTGAGTCCAGCGTGATGTCATTGAGTCCAGCGTATATTTAATTCAGAGATATAGCCACTCCCCTGCCCACCTGCTGCTGATTCATATGGAAAAAACTGTCATTCAGCAGCAGGTGGGCAGGGAGAGTCAGGAGCTCATGAATATTCATGACTCATCATTATCAGCTGGAGCTTTTCAATACAAGGTGTTGGCAGATTGACTGGGTCAATTAAAGAAAGTGACCCAGCATTTTGCTAAGAGAATCAGTCACTTATTTATGTTACCCTTAGTTAGGACACCATAAAACTGGTGACAGGTTCCCTTTAAAGAGAACCACACTAAACCTGAGGATCAGGAATTTTGCTACTGTAATTGCCAATCTACCGTCAATTAAGCATCAACTTGCTCTTTGCCGATCGATAAGATATTGATCGGCAGAGAGCAAGTTGATGCTTAATTGACGGTAGATTGGCAATTACAGATCGCCTATGACCTATTGCACTGTAACACTTGGGTGGTATACCAAAAGACCTATTGGTCACTTTCCTGGACACAATAATCTCTTCTCAGATGACCCACATCTGATTGGACAGTCCCCATACATATACAATCATCATACAATTAAATCTTAACTATAACACTGGAATATACCAATTCTCTCCTGAAGGAAGTTGGATTCTCAAGCTGTTAATATTTAAGAGCAAAAGGAAACCGACAATTAAAAAGAAATAGTTCTTTTTAATGGAACAAAGTCAGTCATAACAAGATGCGTTTTCAAAGATTTACAGAAAAAATTGTAGACAAGACATAGGGAATTAAATGTAAACAAAAGGGGTTTAACATTGAAAAAAATACCCTTTCATAAATGAGTATTATCTAGGCTCTTAGGTTATGTCTAGAGTCCTGCACACATTTGGTATCCTGTCAGAGCTGTTACCACACAGCTCTCTCCTCTAATGCTGCTCTCTCAACTGAACACCAAAATGGCTTCCTGCATCCAGCTCAAACAGACTCTGACAGGTTGCCTAGGTAACCAAACTCTTACTGAAATGGCTGCCAGTCTGGTGCCATTTCAGTTATTTCAAACAGAAAATTAGCAGATAAGAAACAGATTAACCACTACAGGACCGCCGCACGCAGGATTGCGTCTTTGTGGCGGCCCTGTTATTTCTCCTGAACGCGCCGGGGCGTCATCTCGCGAGACGCGAGATTTCCTGTGAATGCGCGCACACAGGCGCGCGCGTTCACAGGAAGTGCAGGTAAACTAGCTGATCTACAGCCTGCCAGCGGCGATCGTTTGCTGGCAGGCTGTAGATGCGATTTTTTTAACCCCTAAAAGGTATATTAGACGCTGTTTTGATAACAGCGTCTAATATACCTGCTACCTGGTCCTCTGGTGGTCCCTTTTGCTTGGATCGACCACCAGAGGACACAGGTAGCTCAGTAAAGTAGCACCAACCACCACTACACTACACTACACCCCCCCCTGTCACTTATTAACCCCTGATCACCGCATATAGACTCCCTGATCACCCCCCTGTCATTGATCACCCCCCCTGTAAGGCTCCATTCAGACATCCGTATGTGTTTTGCGGAGCCAATCCATGGATCCGCGGATCCTCAAAACACATATGGACGTCTGAATGGAGCCTTAGAGGGGGGTGATCACCCCATATAGACTCCCTGATCACCCCCTGTTTTTGATCACCCCCCTGTAAGGCTCCATTTAGAGGTCCGTATGTGTTTTGCGGATCCACGGATCGGATCCGCAAAACACATATGGACGTCTGAATGGAGCCTTACAGGGGGTGATCAATGACAGGGGGGTTATCACCCCATATAGACTCCCTGATCACCCCCCTGTCATTGATCACCCCCCTATAAGGCTCCATTCAGACGTCCATATGTGTTTTGCGGATCCGATCCGTGGATTCGTAAAACACATACGGACCTCTGAATGGAGCCTTCCAGGGGGGTGATCAATGACAGGGGGGTGATTAGGGAGTCTATATGGGGTGATCACCCCCCTGTCATTGATCCCCCTCTATAAGGCTCCATTCAGACGTCCGTATGTGCTTTGCGGATCCACGGATCCGTGGATCCGCAAAACACGGACACCGCGGATCCACAAAACACATACGGACGTCTGAATGGAGCCTTACAGGGGGGTGATCACCCCATATAGACTACCTAATCACCCCCCTGTCATTGATCACCCCCCTTTAAGGCTCCAGTCAGACATTTTTTTGGCACAAGTTAGCGGAAGTTGATTTTTTATTTTTTTTTCTTACAAAGTCTCATTTTCCACTAATCTCACATAAACTCACCATACCCCTCACGGAATCCAAATGCGTAAAGTTTTTTAGACATTTATATTCCAGACTTCTTCTTAAGCTTTAGGGCCCCTAAAATGCCAGGGCAGTATAAATACCCCACATGTGACCCCATTTCGGAAAGAAGACACCCCAAGGTATTCGCTGAGGGGCATATTGAGTCCATGAAAGATTGAACTTTTTGTCCCAAGTTAGCGGAAAGGGAGACTTTGTGAGAAAAAACACCTAGGCTGCAAAAAAGTGTCACACATGTGGTACCGCCGTACTCAGGAGAAGTTGGTCAATGTGTTTTGGGGTGTCATTTTACATATACCCATGCTGGGTGAGATAAATATCTTGGTCAAATGCCAACTTTGTATTAAAAAATGGGAAAAGTTGTCTTTTGCCGAGATATTTCTCTCACCCAGCATGGGTATATGTAAAATGACACCCCAAAACACATTGCCCTACTTCTCCGGAGTACAGCGATACCACACGTGTGACACCTTTTTGCAGCCTAGATGCGCAAAGGGGCCCAAATTCCTTTTAGGAGGGCATTTTTAGACATTTGGATCCCAGACTTCTTCTCACGCTTTAAGGCCCCAAAAAGCCAGGGCAGTATAAATACCCCACATGTGACCCCATTTTGGAAAGAAGACACCCCAAGGTATTCAATGAGGGGCAAAAAACAAAAAAAAATCAATTTCCGCTAACTTGTGCCAAAAAAATGTCTGAATGGAGCCTTACAGGGGGGTGATCAATGACAGGGGGGTGATCAGGGAGTGTATATGGGGTGATCACCCCCCTGTCAGGCTCCATTCAGACGTCCGTATGTGTTTTGCGGATCCATGGATCGGATCCGCAAAACACATACGGACGTCTGAATGGAGCCTTACAGGGGGGTGATCAATGACAGGGGGGTGATCAATGACAGGTGGGTGATCAGGGAGTGTATATGGGGTGATCACCCCCCTGTAAGGCTCCATTCAGACGTCCGTATGTGTTTTGCGGATCCGATCCATGGATGCGTGGATCCGTAAAACACATACAGACGTCTGAATGGAGCCTTACAGGGGGGTGATCAATGACAGGGGGTGTCACTGATCACCCCCCTGTAAGGCTCCATTCAGACGTCCGTATGCGTTTTGCGGATCCGATCCATGGATGCGTGGATCCGTAAAACACATACGGGCGTCTGAATGGAGCCTTACAGGGGGGTGATCAATGACAGGGGGGTGATCAATGACAGGGGGTGATCAGGGAGTGTATATGGGGTGATCACCCCCCTGTCATTGATCACCCCCCTGTAAGGCTACATTGAGATGTCCGTATGCGTTTTGCGGATCCGATCCATGGATGCGTGGATCCGTAAAACACATACGGGCGTCTGAATGGAGCCTTACAGGGCGTCTAAATGACAGGGGGGTGATCAATGACAGGGGGTGATCAGGGAGTGTATATGGGTGATCACCCCCCTGTCATTGATCACCCCCCTGTAAGGCTCCATTGAGATGTCCGTATGCGTTTTGCGGATCTGATCCATGGATGCGTGGATCCGTAAAACACATACGGGCGTCTGAATGGAGCCTTACAGGGGGGTGATCAATGACAGGAGGGTGATCAATGACAGGGGGGTGATCAGGGAGTCTATATGGGGTGATCAGGGGTTTATAAGGGGTTAATAAGTGACAGGGGGGGGCGTAGTGTATTGGTGGTTGGTGCTACTTTACAGAGCTGCCTGTGTCCTCTGGTGGTCGATCCAAGCAAAAGGGACCACCAGAGGATCAGATAGGTTATCAAAACAGCGTCTAATATACCTGTTAGGGGTTAAAAAAAAAAAATCGCATCTACAGCCTGCCAGCGAACGATCGCCGCTGGTAGGCTGTAGATCCAGTCTCTTACCTTCCGATCCTGTGAACGCGCGCACCTGTGTGCGTGCGTTCACAGGAAATCTCGCCTCTCGCGAGATGACGCACGGATGCGTCCAGGAGGAATGAATCGACCGCCTCCAGGACGCATCCGTGCGTTAGGAGGTCCTGGAGCGGTTAAAGGGGTATTCCCATCACAATGATCACTGTGGCAAACACTTCAAGCTGGATAGTATCTCCAAACTGTCTGGCCAAAGCCAGTTTCAACTTCCTGTACAAATTCACAGGCCTTGTGGGGTTTCATAGCAACCATCCGCAAAAAAATGCGGATGCAGACGACATACGGATTGCCACCGTTGGTCATCCTCATTTTTTGCCGACCCATTGACTTCAATGGGTCTGCAAACCATTTATTGCGGACAAGAATAGGACATGCATTACTTTTTTTTGCGGAAGGGAACCATGGACAGCGGAGGTGGAAAACAAACGGTTGACTACACCGCATTTTCTACGGCTCCATTGAAAAGAATGGGTACTCATCCTGTCCGCGAAAAAAACCGAAACGGGCGTAGAAACAGACAACGTTTGTGTGCATGTAGCCATAACAAGACAGACTTTGCAAAATATGTTGTAAATATAGTGTAATGCAAAATAAAACTCTTGCTTTAAATAAATGAAAATCATAAATTTTTTGCTACCAGGAAACCTAGAACTGCTACATGTATTTGCCATATGTGATCATTGGCTATGTGACCTTTATTAGTTAACTACATTGACAGTGAGAAAATAAGGTGTTCATAGAACTTTCTTTCTCTAGAAGAATGACTAGAAGAATGATGGTTGCCAGTGGAATCTCAGGCCTTGTTTACATTCGCATTGGAGACTCCATCCTTAGCCTCTGTTGCAAATTTGGAGACATTTTCTTTGTGTCAAAACGACGGACCTCAAGTCAGTAAGGTCTGTCAGGTGTCACTGACATCCATCATCTGATAGATCCTACAGAGCATTGTGATCTCTGTTATAAACAGATTCTATAATGCAGACAAGGATAGAACCTTAGACTAGGTTCACAAAAGGTTCCAGCAGGAACCTCCGTCATAGATTATGGCGAAATAAGTACAAAACATCATGCATACATTGGTATTTTGCCTGTCAGAATGCTGGATTCCGTATCGGAAGACCATTATAATCAATGGGATCTATCAGACACCAGTAGTGTCCGGCATATGCCAGGTGTTTCAACATGTATTTATTTTTTGTTTAGTACTAGAACAGAAACACAGGGGGAGATTTATCAAAACTGGTGGAGAGGAAAACTGGCTTAGGCTACTTTCACACTAGCGTTTTTACTGGATCCGGCAGGGTTCAGCAAAAACGCTTTCGTTACTGATAATACAACCGTCTGCATCCGTTATGAACGGATCCGGTTGTATTATCTTTAACATACCCAAGACGGATCCGTCATGAACTCCATTGAAAGTCAATGGAGGACGGATCCGTTTTCTATTGTGTCAGATTGTGGCAGAGAAAACGGATCTGTCCACATCGACTTGCATTGGGGGTTATGCAGGATCCGTCTTGCTCCGCATACCAGGATATGTTGTGGTTTGCTCTCCGGTATAGGAATGCAACTAAACGGAACGGAATGCATTTTGTACCATTCCGTTATGTTTAGTTCAGATTTGTCCCCAATGACAATGAATGAGGACAAAACATATTTTTTTTTTCCGGTATTGAGCCCCTATGACGGTTCTCAATACCGGAAAACTAAAACGCTAGTCTGATAGTAGCCTTAGTTGCCCAAAGCAACCAATCAGGTTGCTCCTTTCATTTTACAAAGGAGCTGTGAAAAATAAAAGGTGGAATCTGATTGGTTGCTATGGGCAACCAAGCCAGTTCTACTTTACACCTCTTTTGATAAATCTCCCCCACAGAATTTCATAGTAGATGTGAAACTAGTATTAGATAGATTCACCAAAATGTAACCAATAAAGTATAAGTTTTTTATCACTACTAAAGTAGCTTGTGTGATTCCATACATCTTTGGAGGAATGGCAAAATACTGATCTTACAATCTGCAGCAGGTGTGGTATGTCAAGGTGTACTGTAACGCCTTGATGAATCCATGTATGGAGAACTCTGAGGGCAAAGAGGAGAATGATTCGGATGTACTTGTAGATCATAGACTAAATAACAGCATGCAATGTCAATCAGCAGCCTCTAAGGCCACCAGGATATTGTCATGTAGTAAAGGGACGTAATATTACCACCTTACAAAGCGCTGGTGCGGCCTCATCTGGAATATGCAGTTTAGTTCTGGGCACCAGTCCATAGAAAGGACGCTCTGGAAAAAGTACAGAGGAGAGCGACTAAACTGATATGGGACATGCAGGGTCTTGGTGGTGAGGAAAGATTAAAAGATTTACATATATTTAGTCTTGAGGAGAGGCGTCTAAGGGGGGGGGGGGGGGTGGGACGACATGATTAACCTATACAAATATATAAATGGGCCGTACAAACAGTATACTGAAAAACTGTTCCATGTAAAATGCCCTGAAAAGACAAGGGGGCACTGCCTCTGACTGGAGAAGAAAAAGTTCAGTCTCCAGAAGCGTCAAAGCTCCTTTACTGTAAGAACTGTGAATCTGTGGAATAGACTTCCCCAGGACGTGGTCACAGCAGGAACAGAGGACAGTTTTAAAAAAAGGCTTAGATGATTTCTTAGAACTAAATAACATTAATTCTTATTTAAATTTGTAGAAATCTGGGTCTCACTCCCCTTTCATAAAATTCACATCCCCACCCATCCCTTGGTTGAACTTGATGGACTCATGTGGTTTTTTTAACCATACTATGTGTCTGTTTTTCCATACATTTATGCATAACCATGCTATTTTTATGTAATGTAGTTGTGGCGAAAGCCACTTCGCCACGGTGTTTTGGAGCGGGCTGTTTGCCCGCCTCCTGCCCCAGGATTATGGCCCACATTAACTTTGAAGGAGAAGATAGACCGGCCGCACAGCTTAAATCTGTGGAACTGTTTTGGGCAGAAAAGCCATGCTTGCGGCCGGCCAAATGTGACTTCCATGGAATTCGGGAACCCCTGCTCAGATCTGGGTGATTTTTGGATATGTTGTTCACCCAGATCAGAGCTATCCATGAATGTATAAATTATGGGGATATGTGGGGTTTTGGGGCATTTTCTGTGTTTGGGGGAAAAATGTGTGTTTTCTGCATGTGAGTGATTAAGTTAGCCCATTACGTTTGGTAATTGTATTTTGTGGATTGCGTCTCTGTGTTAGTTAATTACGTCTCAGACAAGGCTCATTTGGTTTTGTGTATTGTGTTACAGACAGAGGGGAGGGGAGTTTGTGTACAATGGCTGGGGAACTGTATAAATATACAAGTTGTGAATAAAGCCAGTAGTTGACTCCCAGACTGTGTTTCGTCCGGTTATTGGGAGGATTGGGAATATTGCCGTACTGTTCAGCGCTGACTGTGGATTTACCTGTTATACCAGCGGAGATCGTGGATTCTAATATTGCACTCCACTACAATTGGTGGTAAGCAACGGGATCATTCTCACGGCCCAGAAGGACAGCTACAAGGCAACACCAGTTCCTGGATTACAAACTGAGGGCAACACTAGTACCCGTACAGCGCCCCTATCTACAAAGGAACCTAAATCAGCAGAGCAAGCATGGAGCCCTGCTACACTCAGGAGGAGTTTGATAGAGAGGTTAATTGGGTGCTGTCTCTCTTGGGACCCAACCCTGCGGAGGGCCTCGTGCAGATCGTGAAGTGGAGGATCAGAGAGTACCTGCAGGCCATGGCAGCGGTAGACAGGGGGGAGATACCCCAGCAGCCGAGCAAGTTCCCGGGAGCTGAAGATGCTGTCCTTGCTCCCCAGCGGCAGTGTGAGTTACAGGGAGATGAAGGTGCCGTCCTACCTCCCCAACAGCCGAGTATTGTATTGGGAGCAGAGACAACCGGTCTCTCTCTCCAGCGGCAGTGTGTACCCTTAGGAGAGAAGACAGTTGGTCCCTCTCCACAGCAGCCAAGTGATCCACAGGGAGCTGAAGGTGCTGGCCTTCCTCCCCAGCGGCAGTGTGTCCTGCAGGGAGCAGAGATAGTTGGTCTCTCTCCCCAGCAGCCAAGTGATCCACAGGGAGCTGAAGGTGCTGGCCTTCCTCCCCAGCGGCAGTGTGTCCTGCAGGGAGCAGAGATAGTTGGTCTCTCTCCCCAGCAGCCAAGTGATCCACAGGGAGCTGAAGGTATCGTCCTTCCTCCCCAGCGGCAGTGTGTCCTGCAGGGAGCAGAGATAGTTGGTCTCTCTCCCCAGCAGCCAAGTGAGTCCCAGGGAGCTGAAGGTGCCGTCCTGACTCCCCAGCGCCAGTGTGTATTCATGGGAGAAGAGACAGTCGGTCCTCTCCCCCAACAGGGACCAGAAGTACCGGAGGTCGCGGACCTCATAGACTGGTCCTGGGAGGACTCCCAGCAGGCAAGGGGAGATGGGACCGAAGTCTCTCTACCAGCCCTACAGGGATGCTGGGCAGTCGGCCCAGATCTCCAGAGGCAGTGTGAGTACCAGGAGGAGGAGGTAAGCCATCCCTACCCTCCACAGCTGACCCCTACCGAGGTACTGAGGTCAGTAGAGGAGCCGTTAGCTTCCTCTGACCCCCTCCCAGCAGAAGAGCTGGCATCTGGGCAGAGCGCCGCTGGCCTCTGCCCTAACTTTCCCTTTGTCACCGGGCAGGACTATACCCCGATTGCTCCAGCGGAAGTGCTGGCAACTGGGCAGAGCACAGTTGGCCTCTGCCCTTCTTTGTCCCCTTGTCCCAGGCTTGTCTACCTGCAGGTCCCCCCAGCTGAAGCGCTGGCACCAGGGCAGAGTACCGCTGGTCTCTGCTCACTCAGCGACCCACAAAGCCAAGAGACCAGTGCCCAACACAGCCATGTTGAAGCCATGGGATCGAAACAAGCTACAAAATTCCCCGGGTGCAGTAACCAAGTGTTGGGGGGGGACTGCACTGCAGATTGTATATTATTGTGGGGGGGCTGCCTTATTGATTGTAATTTACTGTGGGTGGGTGACTCGACTAACTCAGGCACTGACCGACAGAAGGTCAGCTACCTGGTTAGTCTCCCCCCGAATGGGAAGATATGTGGCGAAAGCCACTTCGCCACGGTGTTTTGGAGCGGGCTGTTTGCCCGCCTCCTGCCCCAGGATTATGGCCCACATTAACTTTGAAGGAGAAGATAGACCGGCCGCACAGCTTAAATCTGTGGAACTGTTTTGGGCAGAAAAGCCATGCTTGCGGCCGGCCAAATGTGACTTCCATGGAATTCGGGAACCCCTGCTCAGATCTGGGTGATTTTTGGATATGTTGTTCACCCAGATCAGAGCTATCCATGAATGTATAAATTATGGGGATATGTGGGGTTTTGGGGCATTTTCTGTGTTTGGGGGAAAAATGTGTGTTTTCTGCATGTGAGTGATTAAGTTAGCCCATTACGTTTGGTAATTGTATTTTGTGGATTGCGTCTCTGTGTTAGTTAATTACGTCTCAGACAAGGCTCATTTGGTTTTGTGTATTGTGTTACAGACAGAGGGGAGGGGAGTTTGTGTACAATGGCTGGGGAACTGTATAAATATACAAGTTGTGAATAAAGCCAGTAGTTGACTCCCAGACTGTGTTTCGTCCGGTTATTGGGAGGATTGGGAATATTGCCGTACTGTTCAGCGCTGACTGTGGATTTACCTGTTATACCAGCGGAGATCGTGGATTCTAATATTGCACTCCGCTACAGTAGTAAAGGCAACAACAGACAGTTTTGCAAATAACGTTTTCAGTTTATTGACCACATATGTTCACATGTTCTACCATGAATACATGTAATAACTAAACTGAAGAAGCCATTTGTAAGAAGCCTGTTCATTGTGTTCAATCTATCCCTGGTGGTCGTACACAGCCCTTAATTTCTGTGAAAAGTGCTACATTTTATACTTATTTTACAGCTTTTTTATATAATTCTTACTGTTGTGGGGATTCGCTCTAGTAGACAGGGTATGTGGACGTAGTACAGAGGCAAATTACCAGTTCTTAAATCAAACTTCCATGTTTATTCACACATAAGGCAAAAACAAAACGTCACTTTGCAGTCTTGGTGTTAGTTCACACACAATGGAAAGTCCACATAGCAAAAATCACCTTGTTGGCAGTTCTATCTGTAGCAGTCCATAGCAGGCTTTTAGGGGGCCTGTTTCCCCTAAACACGGGTCTCAGCCCTCCAGCATGCCACAAGCCCCAGATCCCAGCACACACACACCTTGCTGCTGAGCCCAGCTGTCTTTTAAGGACAGCTAGGTGCTTTCAAAACCCGGACCGGCACTTAAAATCCAGTCCAGTGTTTGACTCCACCTGGCTGCAAATCAGCCCAGCAGCACACGTTGGGAGGAAAATACCTGTTTTCCCAGACCAGACCCTTCACTGTGTCACACTGTATATGGGATGGTTTATGCACTGGCCTACATTTACTAATGCTACCTAATATTTAGAGAGAGTAAACTTATACCAGGCAGTCAAAAGATGTGCTAGATTTAGGATAGTGGCCAATGCTGGGTGATACATCTTGCACATCTTGCAAGAACTTAGACATGTTTTATACCAAAGTCAGTTTTATATAAATTGCCACAGATTTTTTTTCACAAAAAAAGTTGGCATAGAATACAACACATTTCAAGAGCAATCAGAATAGTAAATGTGTTCTAGTGGATATGATCTTGGCAGAAGGTAGCAGGGAAAAAGTTGTAATAAATCCTCTGATCCTCCAGTTAACCAAGGGAAGATTGATATGCAGTCAGTCTTAGAGACTGTGGTAAAGAGGCAGGATCCACAGTCTAAACACAGTCCACAAAGCTAATCAATACATGAATAGAGTGAGCCAAGTGTTTCTTACTCATGATTCCTGCGGTACAACAATACAGTACATTCATTTCTTTATTTTCATTTTTGTATCCAAATTACTTTTACTGAGTAATCATTTTACCCACAACTGCAGAGAATGCTAACATTCCTCATCACACACAATGTTTTGGCAGACCATGCCCACTTAATCATGTGCATAGATAGATAGGGAATAGGGAACAGGTTTAAACATATCAATAGGGATCTGTATTCACAGTGGGGTCGGCAATGACAGATTTACACGGAGACAGCGGGTTTCAAAGTCCAAACCGTGCTTTATTTGGTCACTTCAGCATAACAGGTTAGCATCCAAGTTATAGCGTCACTTGAGGTGACGTTTATAGCACCAGCAAAGATAAATACCTGCCCGTATTAACTATGTAACTATACACAGGTGATTCCTGTCTCACCTATAGAGTCCTGTTGACACCAGGGGAGATCATGCTTCACTCAGCCTCACGGTCAGCCAGTTTCCAGGCTCTGACCACACAGCTCTCCAGGCTTCAATCCCACAGACTGTCAGTCTGGGATTTCTTTTTATTCCTCACTAATGATTCCAGCACCCTACACCTAGGATCCCTCAGACTAGGGGGAATACCTGTAGTGGAAGGGTGTGGACTGGGAGGTCCCTCTGCCAATCCTACCTCTCAGTCCAAATGAAATCCAGCCCATGAAATCTAAACAAAACAGCTCCAGCAAACTATGCTTTGCCGAAACAAGTGCAGCTTTCTGGATTTCATCTGTCTTACCCAGCTGAGGAACCTGGTTGAGATATACACGCCTTCCATCACTTTACCGTACACAGTACCACAATACATTAGCATCTTGAGTCACTATATTTAAATTTAAAATAAACTATATCAGAATTATAAATACATAGCTAAACATTAAATATTATTACACAGAGAGTGTATTTTCTGTGTTTTATACTTATGTGAGCCAGGACAATGAACAGTGTAAAGAATAAGATGCTTCAGTTGATAGATATTTGATTTTGTGCTCAATGCATTTCCTGTATGTCAAAGTCAATGTATCTCATAGGGATGATTCCAATAAATCAGATAGTTGAAGCATCTACACATGTTTTCTTATGCTTCACTAATCATGCATCTGTTATAGCCCTCAAAGGAATAAAAGAAAAATCAGATGGATATGGATAAAACAGATTTTGAACAATTGAGTACTTATACACAAAAAATGAAATACATTTCATAAAGTAAGATTAGGACTTAGGGCTGTTTCACACAAGCGAGTCCATTGCGGGAATCACGCTCCGTGTGTGAGTGTGATCCTCCGCTCTGGACTTGCAGGAGCGCACGGCATTATCATGATTTATAATGTGTCTCTGCATGGCCTTTTTTCCACAGGATCATAGTGACATAAAGCTGTCAGTATGATTCTGTAGAAATAAGCTCATCAGAGGCACATAGCATTATAAATCATGATAATGCCCTGCGCTCCTGCAAGTCCAGAATGGAGGATCACTCTCACACACGGAGCTGTTAAATTTGGAGTACTGCACACAGTTATTGCTGGTGCCAGCAAGGACTTGTTAGTCGTAATCAAGTAGTAGAAAATTGCAGCACACAGTATTTTTCTTTGCTGTTGGGTTATGTTTTAATCTTGTATCATCATATGATCATCATGATCCAGTGCAGTTACAGGGTATATAAGGCAGGCATATACAAATCAATATGGTGACCGGACGTTTCGGCCTGTCAGGGCCTTCTTCAGCGGTCTATAATCTGTAGCTGGCTCCCTGTAGTAAGTGGCGCTGGATACTGGGCACAGAAAAATACTGTGTGCTGCAATTTTCTACTACTCACACACGGAGCGTGATTCCCGCAATGGACTCGCTCGTGTGAAACAGCCCTTAGGGCCCATTAGTGAATGACGTGGGATTCACGTCCCCACCTATTCCTTGGTTGAACTTGATCTACTTATGTCTCATTTTAACCGTATTAACTATGTAACTATATGACTGCCAGCAGGTGATGGTTGAAGTGCTGAGTTGTACTGGTTTGCAGTGGGTGGGCTTATTTTTCCTATGCTAGTTACTGATTGTTAGTTGGGCTAGTTTATATACAGTGGAAGAATTATGGATTTCAGCTTCATAAATGCATGTAAGAAGGGAGACAATAGCTGGCCAGACACACATTCTAATTGTCGAGGATCATTCTTTTTGGCACAACCGAATAATCTATGTCTAAAATGAGGACGCCAAAAACAATGGCAAGAAAGTAGCGCACGTCTCATAGTAAATGTGGGCCTTTGTATCCATAAGAAAATCTGAAAAAGGTTTACCAGAGCTGAATTTTTAATCTGGATCTGAAGATTGCATCGTCTTGCAGATTGCAAGTTTGGAAACTACTGAACTGTGCAGTAGATGGGTATTCCAGTTTTTAAAGGTTATCCCCTGTCCACAGGATAGGCGATAACTATTAGATAGGTGGGGATACTACAGAGTCTCCCGAAATAAGTCATACCTTTCGGAGGCATTGTAACGAGCCCCTGCTCGCGCTATTCTGCTCTTACGGCACTCCCTGATGTGACCACAATACTGATGTGACCACAATATCTGATGGTTCTGCCGTTGATGATCTGGCCTCAAATGACCGCTCATGTCGTTTTAATTCTCACAGAACTAACACCAGTCAGGCTGTATGTGAGTTCAAACTGAAAAAATTATTTATTGAATGCCCCACATATATTTATATTGACAGTTGGAACACCTCTTTCAATTGGTAAATTGTAAAACCCGCTCTGATTGGCTATGCAAATGAGGTAAGCAGGGATTAGTTCAAGAGCTTGGCTGGGAGGCAGATGGGTGTGGCCATTGTCACAGAGAGATTCAAACCATGACATTACCCCCCCCCCCTCCCGGGAAACAGTCCAACAGCCACAGTGGGACCCTCACCGGGTCAACTCGAGGATGTTGGAAAAGTAGTCTTAAGATTCTACGTCTGTCTGCCGGGATAATCCATCCGCATTCCCGTTTTGAGGCCCTGGCCGATATTGTATGGTGAAATTGTAGGGTTGCAAAGCCAGGCTCCACCTTAGTAATCGGCCATTCTCTCCCGCCACCCGGTTTAGCCATATCAAGGGATTGTGGTCCGTCATGGCGGTAAAAGAGCATCCATACACGTAGGGCTGCAATTTCTTTAAAGCCCAGACTAAAGCCAAAACATTCTTTTTCCACGGCAGCATATCCAACTTCACAGGGTAACAACTTGCGGCTGAGATACGCCACCAGGTGCTCCTTCCCGTCGTTGCCAACTTGACTTAGTACAGCTCCTAGTCCGAACATGGAGGCGTCTGTATGTACGACAACACGTTTGTTAGGATCGGGTGCCGCCAGTATGGGAGCTTGTGTTAGGGTGGTTTTTAACTGTTGAAATGCTGTTTCGCACTCCGGGGACCACAGGACTTGTCTAGGGAAATACTTTTTGGTCAGGTCCGTCAGTGGTTTGGCTATGTCACTATAGTGGGGTACAAATTTTCGGTCCTTGGTTCTGGGAACTGGCCATTTTAGGATGGCCTCGATTTTTGCAGGCTCCGGCCTCTGCTACCCACATCCCACTCTATGTGCCAGATATTGTACCTCAGACATCTCGATATTACACTTGTCTGGCTTCAGGGTCAGGCCTGCAACTCTGATTCTGTCTAGCACTATGCCCAGGTGTCTGAGATGCTCCTCCCATGTCTGGCTATAAATTGCAATGTCATCAAGATATGCGCATGCAAAATCCTGCAGACCACTGAGGAGTTGATCTATCATTCGTTGGAAGGTAGCCGGAGCATTTTTCATCCAGAATGACATTACCCGGAACTGGTAAAGGCCAAACGGGGTGATAAAGGCCGACTTTGAAATGGCGTCCGCCTCCAGGGGAATCTTCCAGTAGCCCTTACACAGGTTAATAGTCATCAGATAATGTCCCTGAGCTATTTTGTCCAACAATTCATCCACTTGGTGCATGGGGTAGGCATCTGTCACAGTACAGTCATTCAGTGGCCTATAGTCCACACAAAATCGGGTCGTGCCATCCTGTTTTGGGACTAATACTACAGGGGAAGCCCAGGGGTTTGCTGACGGTTCGATCACCCCTAACTCAAGCATCTCCCTGATCTCTGCTCTCATCCCTTCTTGCACAGCTCCGGGAATCCTATAGGCTGATTGTCTCAGGGGCTTCTGCCCGAGGGTCTCCACCTTGTGCACTGCCAAGTGAGTGTATCCAGGGAGTGTTGAGAGCATTTCTCTTTCCGGTCCTGGAGTAATTCCCTGACCTGTTCTTGTTCCTGTGGTCCTCCTAACCCATCTCCTAACTGATCATCTTCCACCCCCCCCCCCCCCCCAGAACGGTTACTGATTGCGGGAAGCTCCAGCATCGGCAGGTATTCAGAGTCCCCAATGGTAGGAGCGCATATGGTGGCTATTGCCTCAGCCCTCTCGTGAGAGGCCTTCATCATATTGATGTGGAATGTCCTCTTAATTCTTGTGTCTGCACAGCTGGCGACCACGTAGGTGGTGTCGCACAGCTGTTTTACCACCTGATAGGGGCCCTGCCAGGAGGCCTATAATTTATTTTGTTTTAAGGGTTTTAGTACTAGGACCTTCTGTCCGACACAAAAAGTGTGATTCCGAGCAGATCGATCATACCAAACCTCCTGCTGACTCTGGGCTGATTGCATATTCTCATGGACTAGCTCGGTAAGTTCCCGCAGTCACTCCCTGAGTTCCAAGACATAACTAAGGATGGGGAGGCCTTCCGGATCCTCTCCCCCTTCCCACTGGGCCCTCACTAAGTCTAAGGGTCCCCTAACCCTTCGCCCATACAACAGCTCAAATGGTGAAAACCCTGTAGACTCTTGAGGCACCTCCCTGTAGGCGAACAGTAGATGGAGAAGATTTTTCTTCCTATTCTTCCTACTCTCCACGAAGGCCCGAAGTAGCTGCTTTAGGGTCCCGTTAAATCTCTCGCACAGCCCGTTCATTTGGGGGTGGTAGGGTGCGCTCTGGAGGGTTTTAATACCACAGATGCAATAGTAAAAAAACGCAGCACTCTCCAGTCTTTGATTTATTCAAAGATTTATTCACCAACTCTTTGTGACGTTTCGACCTGTGTGGTCTTTATCAAGCCTTGAGGCTTGATAAAGACCACACAGGTCAAAACGTCACAGAGAGTTGGTGAATAAACCTTTGAAGAAATCAAGGCTGGAGAGTGCTGCGTTTTTTTTTACTATTGCATCGGAAGTTGGGGGAGTACGGCAGGCACCACCACAATAAGAAACGGTATTTACCCCAGTTTTTCCGTTGTGCTGCTACATCTAGTTTTTTTTAATACCACAGAGGCGCCAGAGCTGCTGGGTCAGCTCGGCAGTGAACTGATTTCCTTGTTCAGACAATATCTCCTGGGGAAATCCTACCCTAGTGAACACCCGCAGTAAAGCATCAGCTACTGTGTCAGCCTGGATATTGGATAGGGGAATGGCTTCCGGGTAGCGGGTGGTGTAATCCACCACTGTAAGAATATACTTCTTCCAAGTGGCACTAGGGCGGGCCAGTGGGCCAATAATGTCTACTGCTGGGGGTGAAGAGAGGCTTTTGGATGATCCCCCGCCTTTCCTACCCTCTGACAGGTTTCACAGGTCCGGCAGTATTTTCGTACCTCTGCATGTAACCTAGGCCAGAAGAAAGCATGAGACAACCGACTCCGGGTCTTAGCTTTCCCTAAATGTCCGGCCAAGGGGATATTGTGAGCCAGCCTCAATAGCTCCTGTCTGTACTTCTGGGGTACGACTAGCTGTTTGTGGGGGCCCTCGCGCTTCCCGTTGCCCATCCCTTCAGTGTAACGATAAAGAAGCCCTCCCTCCCACTCTATTCTGTCTTCCCCTAACCACCCTGGATCCTTGCCCGCCCTGTCCCGATAGCACGCTAAAGTAGGGTCTCTCCGGGTTTCTTGCCTAACATCAGAAGGAGAATCCCAGGACATGGGGTTGTCAAGTCGGGGTAACGTGGGAGGATTTGGTCTTAACTGGGTCCCCATAGAAGTGGAGTTGCCTTGTTGGTGGCTATGTTGTCGAGTGGTCAAAGCCATGGCGGTCTCTGGTGCAAATGAAGAAGTCAAATGCCCCAAGTCGTTCCCCAAAAGTATTTCCGTGGGTAACTCACGGAGTATCCCTACTCGTACTTCTCGCTTCCCCAATCCAGGTGAACTCTGGTGGTGGATAAACGCAGCACCTTGCCCCCTGCTACCCTGACTGCTACAGTCTGGCTGGTTCGGGCCGACTGAGGAACCATGTGAGGTTGAATAATGGTAATCGTAGCCCCGGAATCACAAAGTCCCTGGGCCGGCTGCCCATTAACCCATACCGCCTGACGATGGTGCTGCCCATTATCTTCAGCTGCGGCCTGGACGGGATCAGCCTCGAACAGCTCACCAAACTCTTCCTGAACATGTAGAGGGTTGGCCTTGTTATGGAGACAATAAGTCGCCGACCTGGATGACTGGGCAGTCTCTTGGTACCTCGGGATTGGTTAGGGCAATAACGCTGCAGATGACCCGTCTGATTACATGTATAGCACTTAGGCCCGGTAGAAGGTTTTGATTGGGCTAAGGGTCTAGAGGCAGCCCACTGAGATACTGGAGTTGGGCTCGAGGTTGGTACACTGGGCTGCAGTAGTGGATAGCGCTGGCCTCTAATGGATCTCCGAGAGTCCAGATATTCATCGGCCAAAGTCGCTGCTTGCTGTACCATCTGTGGCCGCTTATCTCGCACCCAATCCCATACTATCGGAGGGGTGTGGTCAAAGAACTGCTCTAAGAGAACTAGCTGAGTGATGTCCTTTATGGTATGAGCATGGCTTCCCTGGAACCAGCCCTTGAGGTTCCGCTGCAGACGATGTGCCCACTCCACGTAGGTCAGGTTGCCTTGTTTCCGGGATTGTCAAAACTTAATCCGGCTGGCCACAGGGGTAATGGCAAATCGGGCTAGCAGGGCTTCTTTTACCTGGTCATACTCCATGGCGTCCTCATCCTCTATGGCCCGATACGCATCCGCAGCTTTGCCAGTTAGGTTACTCGCCAGTAAGGCGACCCGATCTTGGGACGGCACTTTATGTATCTGGCACAATCACTCAAAGTCCTGGAGGAACTTTTCTATTTCCTTCTCTCCTTCCTTAAATAATTTGAATGCGCGAAAGGGCAACTTACGGACAGGTGCTGTATCTCTAGGTGTTGTCTCTGATCGCCGTATTTCCGCCATTCTCCACTCATGTTGTCGCTCCAATTCTCTCTCTTGTCGCTCTAGTTCTCTCTCTTGCCACTTATCCTGCAGCTGAATGTCTCTGATTGCATTCTGTATGGCGGTCTCGGATGGGTTGGCACCATATAATGCCAACCGCTCTCTAACTCGTTGCTGAAACAAGTCTTCCACGGACCGAGGTCCAACATCACCATCCCTCTGATCCATCTCAGCTAACTCACTGTGATCAAGGTGGCCTTGTTCTTTGTCCCAGCGATCCCTCCTCAGCTCTCAAGTAAATCTTTCAGCGTGTCTCTCCTGCAGGCTGCGTAGCTGGTCATTCCTAGTTGTAATTTGGAGTGTCCCAGTAACTGGAGAGCCAATCCCACCGCTGCCACCAATGTAACGAGCCCCTGCTTTCTCTATTCTGCTCTCACGGCACTCCCTGATGTGACTACAATATCTGCTGGTATCGCCATTGATGATCCGGCCTCAAACGACCGCTCGTGTCGTTTTAATTCTCGCAGAACTAACACCAGTCAGGCTGTATGTGAGTTCAAACTGACAAATTTTTTTATTGAATGCCCCACATATATTTATATCGACAGTTGGAACACCTCTTTCAATTGGTAAATTGTAAAACCCCCTCTGATTGGCTATGCAAATGAGGGAAGCAGGGATTAGTTTAAGAGCTTGGCTGAGAGGCAGATGGGTGTGGCCATTGTCACAGAGAGATTCAAACCATAACAGGCATACTCTTGGGGGTACCCCAAGGAGACCCTGAAATGAATGGAGGAGCAGGTCAGGAATGTGAACTGCTGCTACATTCATCTCCATGGGAGCTAAGGTGATAGCTACGTAAGCACTGTACTCAGCTATCTCTGGAACTCCTACAGAGATGAATGAAGTGGCAGAGTGCATGCTCAATTTACTGCTCCCTTCATTTTGGAGGACTACAAGGGGTAGTCCCAGCAGTAGCACCTCAGTAGGACCTCATTGGGGGAGTCCCAGCAGTAGGACCTCATTGATCTAACAGTTATCCCATATCTTGTGGATAAGGGATAACTTTTAACAACTGGAATACCCTTTTAACTCCATAATGATCAAGTGCTGTACACATACGGCGCTTGGTGCTGGGCTTTAATTCCAGCACACATGTATGGCGTTCATGTACAGTGTGGCAGGAGCATGTTAGGTCTCTGAGGAGAAGACAAAAGTAATTTACTACCACTCAATGAGCACAATGCAGTGAATAGAGGAAGAAGTGATTGCCTGGTGTCTTGGGCAGAACAGAGCTGCTAGGTCTTAGAAGACCCTAATCAGCTATATCTATGGACAATGCCCCCCCAAGGGGCTGTTTTTCACTGTAACTGTGGCTCCTTTGGCCCAGTTGCAGTGAAAAAATAAAAATAAATACATAAAAAGTGCCAGTGTACCCGAGAGGTCTTTTAATGACTTTGGGTGTCGCTGGACATATATGCCAAAAATATATTAAAAAGTTTTGTAAAAATAAATTAATTAATTACAACTAAAAGAAAACATAATAATAAAAAAGGCACAGACAACCAAAACCGTTGCCATAGTCGACCCCTTCATGTGAAATTATCCTATTATACTGTAAATCAAAACAACAACACAAAATGAAGATAAATGATTTAACTGATTTTAATCATTTATTTTGGTTTAGGTTTGCATATTTAAAAAATACAAATCTATAGTTTTCAAACAAAATGATTTTTTAAACTTTTTTGCAGTTTTGTTTTCCAATAAAAAAACTAAAGGAAAAAATCTCTAAACAACATAATAAAAATCTCTAAGTGTCACTTAAAAAAATGTTACAAAAACTATTTTTATAGTAAAAAATATTAAAAAGTTAAACCACAAAAAAGTGTCTTGTCAATAAGGCCTTTTCGGTCCTGGTCATTAAAGGGATAAACATTTTTCACAGTGATTCATATAGATAGCTGGATAGGTATCGACAGATAGCCTTTTAAACTTGAACACTGAAGCATAAGAAGTCTACACTGCGTTTTCTGTTATTGCTTTACGTGCCCCTCACATATCTGCTATGTTACTTGATAGCTAGCTGCTTCGTATCTAAAGCTTTATCAGATGTCAATGACACAAGAATTTGTTGGTGTATTTAGGCATGGTGTATCCTGCTTTTTCCACATGTGAGTTCACATGGGAACATAGCTACTATTGACTTAAATAGGATCAGGCCAGACCCCTTTATCTAATTATAGATGCTGCTTTCCAAAGCCAGTTGCCAAAGAATACACTGTATAAGACTATTACTACTACTAATGATAATAATCTTTTTATACACTACTGTGCAAAAGTTTTAGGTGTGGGGAAAATGCTACAAATTCAGAATGATTTGAAAAATAGAAGTGTAAATAGATATCAATCAACAAAATGTTAAGTGAATGAACAAATGTGAAATCTAAATCAGATAAATATTTGGTGTAACCACCCTTTGCCTTCAACACAGCATCAGTTCTAGGTGCACTTCAACACAGGGAGGTTTCTAAAAACATCTTGGAGGACTAACCACAGATCTTATGTGGACGTAGGGGGGAACTTAGATGTACTAATTAACCTCTCCGAGGATATGCATATAAGATAATTGTCAATTCCTGCAGTATATATAATTGGATCACAGTGGGCATGAATAAAACGTAACTTTTAATATTTAATGTTAATAAATCCAACCACTCAAGAGATAGAAACAAATATTTTTATGACATCAAATCTTTTTATCACCTTTATTAAATCTAAGGGAAAGGACTGATAGAAAAGACACGTGAGGGACCACGCTATCCCTACGAGGACCCTCACTAGTGCATTAACCCACAGGACCACCCTGATGGTGGATGGCCTGTGGTCTCGTACCTGCCCTAACTTTCCCTCATATGAGCCTAAAACCTCCCAACGCGTTTCCCCTAGTAAAGGTTCATCAAGGGAGAGATAATGGGTAAAAAAACAAAACACAACACAGATTTACTATAAGTCTTAGGCCTCTTTCACACTTGTGTTGTCCGGATCCGGCGTGTACTCCACTTGCCGGAATTACATGCCGGATGCGGAAAAACACAAGTGTACTGAAAGCATTTGAAGACGGATCCGTCTTCAAAATGCTTTCAGTGTTACTATGGCAGCCAGGACGCTATTAAACTCCTGGTTGCCATAGTAGTAGTGGGGAGCGGGGGAGCAGTATACTTACAGTCCGTGCGGCTCCCGGGGCGCTCCAGAATGACGTCAGAGCGCCCCATGCGCATGGATGACGTGCCATGCGATCACGTCATCCATGCGCGTGGGGCGCCCTGACGTCACTCTGGAGCGCCCCGGGAGCCGCATGGACGGTAAGTATACTGCTCCCCCGCTCCCCACTACACTTTACCATGGCTGCCAGGACTTTAGCGTCCCGGCAGCCATGGTAACCATTCAGAAAAAGCTAAACGTCGGATCCGGCAATGCGCCGAAACGACTTTTAGCTTAAGGCCGGATCCGGATCAATGCCTTTCAATGGGCATTAATTCCGGATCCGGCCTTGCGGCAAGTCTTCAGGATTTTTGGCCGGAGCAAAAAGCGCAGCATGCTGCGGTATTTTCTCCGGCCAAAAAACGTTCCAGTCCTGAACTGAAGACATCCTGATGCATCCTGAACGGATTTCTCTCCATTCAGAATGCATTAGGATAAAACTGATCAGAATTCTTCCGGCATAGAGCCCCGACGACGGAACTCTATGCCGGAAGAAAAGAACGCAAGTGTGAAAGAGCCCTAAGATGTGCAAGTCAAATCCACAGACCGTTCCTCAGTGGCCCTATCCTTCTATTAGTTATATATAATTTATGCAGTATGACCATATATTACTTCTATAAGTTATATATAATAGTTTAAGAGCTTGACTATCTGGCTAAAGTTGAGTATTCTGCTTTTGGACAGAAAGTAACATTACACAATCAAATGTTTTTTTTTTTTTCGGTCTTATGGTTTTGTATACATTTCATTTAAATTAGTAAATAAAAGAATATATAGCAAACATATTTCTGCAAAAAACCTAAGTAAGCCTAGGTTCACATCTGCAGCAGAGGTTCTAGGAGGAACCTAAAAATTGTCTGAATACCGCTGCATGCAGCAGAATTTTGTCCAGCAAAATGTCAATTATGCACATTGGACACCTGATGGTCCCCACTATAGGGATGTGTTGGGCATCGGCAGTGTCCAGCATATGCAAGATCTGGTACAGAATACCAGAATTGTGGCGCAGATGTACACTTACCCTAAGAAGTATAATTATTGTGGACAGCTGTGATTACAGTAATTGAGTAGTGTACCCTTCACTTTGCCAGAAATGTCTAAGAAGCCAGCGCACTGAGGTCATGAATCTGTGAAGTATGCACCACTCTCTTGTCAATCACTGCTGTATGGCAACAGACACTGCTATTCCAGATCAGTGTGTGAAGTGAATATACAGAGCTGAAGAAACAGCTTGTGCCTTTGGAAACCCCACTTCAGAATTAACTGTGAGGATACAGCCGCAGGTTCAGGTTTCCAGATGCAGTTTTGGAAACCAAGAGTGAATTTAAAAGAAGAGCAAATGTTGTATCTGTCCTTTATGCTTTCTCTCCTATCCATTCCTGATTTTGGCTTCCAAAACTGCATCAGGAAACCTGACCATGTGGCTAAACCCTAATGGAAGATAACAGTGAAAGAACAAGTATGACCGGTAGCATAAATATATGTACTCACCAGAAGAAGTCCTACTGCTTTACATTACTCACAGTATCAATGACTGAATCTGCCTCCTAATGACTTGAGCATGACGTTACGCTACAGGGAAAATCAGAGAAGGAACTGCAGTATGGTCTCCCACTAACATTTTACTTACAAACACTATGGTTCATTACACTGTTGTATTTGAATCGTTGAATATATTTCATTCAGGTTCATTAGAATGCATACATTTAAATTTAGTAGGATTTATAGACCATCTTTCCAAATACAGTGTTATGGATTGTGCATGGGAGGTCAGTTAATAAATGTCTATAGGAAATTGAGGTGTCTGCTGCAGACCTAACGTAAAGTAGAAGATAAACTTTCAGAAGTATTTTTGAAAAAGGTATACATTTTCTAAATACTTAAGCTGCCTTTATAAATCCTTGAAACTTCTATGTTTGCCTGACATTTCATAAACCATTGCTGGCTATATACATAGAAAAGTTGGCCAGGAACTTCAGCCTTGTTGCCCCTGCCCAGCAGGTCTTCATTAGGCACCATCCATGTCATGTCAGAGCGTTGCCAGGGTGATCCCTCGAAAGGTTGCATTGGCAGGTGGTCATGTTCATTCCACCTCTAACAGAGTCTCCCCATGGATTACCACTTTTGGACACACAAACTGATTAATAAGATTTTGCACTCTAGATAAATACATTTTGCTATGTATGCTGCAACTATAGAAACATGTTTTTAAGAAAATATATGTGTACAGTTTGTATAAGCAACTTACTGTAAGGCAGATGATCGGGTAAACAGTTACTAAGCTCATTCCCAATCGTTTCCCTATGTATGCATGCCCAGCGGCGAGCCGTCAAAAGAGCAAATGCTGATCGGCTAATCTCGGTTGGATGTGCATAAAAATTGTTGTTTATCGGCAGCTCATCTACCTGTGTAAACAGTTTATATGCTGCTGACAGTAATGGAAGAAAATGTCCCCATGATCTGTTGTAAGTAGTGAACAATCACACATGCTGCTGTACAGGCAACTATCTGCCTTAGGCCCCATTCACACGACTCCGCTGGTCTGCAAAATACAAGCACCGGCCGTGTGCACTCTGCATAGCAGTGAGGACCCACTGACCGTTGACGGAGAGTCATATACCGCAAGGCGATGACATACCTGGACGGCCGGCTGGCTGAAAACTGGTGAGATCGCTCCTGTGTCAAGCTACCCAGAGTCACTCCTTCCTATTAACCAACGTCTTACATTCTAACCCTGTGTGTAAGGAGGGTTGTCGCCCGCCTGATCCGGTCTTTGACTACTGGTTGACTACTGGCTGTTGTGTCGGCTGGGAGCATGACTCCGGTATACCCTGTTGAAATGGCAATGCGGGACAACCCTGTGGCAATCCCCTGTGAAGTGGATGGTCGGTGAAGGAGGGTTGGAACCCTGACACCTCTCTGATACAGGGGTGTGAGCCAACTGGGCGGTTGGGCTCTATGTGATTCCATGTGACTCTCTTACTCCCTGTCGACCTAATCCCTCAACGGCTGAAGTCTATACATATCCCCCCACGGCGATGCACATTGATTATGTGGCGGCAGGAGAGTGAAGCTACAGGGGATTACAGGGGGCCATTGCTTGATATTTTCCTCTATAACAAGCTAATAGGGGTTCCCTTTATGCAGCAGCGCCGAGATTGACTGGATTGGCTGGACTGCCCCCGTGACAATCCTTATTGGGGACTACTTCCCATTACTTTGGAATCTCAGGGAAGGACACTACCCGCCGACTCCAATCTGGGGTCCAAACTGTTATTAGGTCTAATCGGGGTATACGTGGAGAGCGGTGAAGGGGTCTGCGACCCTTTTTCATTACCGACTCCACTTGTACCATTGATGTGAACAGGTGCCTAGTCTCTGCTGACACTTTTTTCCGCACGTTGCTGTTGGGCAAGACTCTGACACTTATCGACTTTATGCTATGTACATAACGGCTGTTGCTTTTGTATATGTATGTGTTCCAAATAGGTTGATATAGCTATATCCCTCTTAGAAGGGTTTGGACAAATCAATGCCGGGTATGCACATAATTTCACTCTGTTACTGAGTAGACACAAGCAGAAAATCAGATGCTGAAACGGTGCTAGGATATTTGCGACAGGGGGCGATACTGCGAGTGGGGGGCGATGGACGCCTCCTCTATAACTCACAATATGACCAATAACAGAGTTATGATATGGAATGTGCGTGGACTGGCTGATAGAACGAAACGGGTAGTGGTTTTTGATCTGATTATTCGACACCTCCCCGCAATAGTTGCCCTACTGGAAACGCACGCTACACCTAATATCCCAGAATATCTAACAAAGAGATGGGCAGGGCATCAGTTCCATTCCGGCTTTTCGTCATACTCCCGAGGGATCAGTGTGTATGTACATCAAAGCATTGACTTTATCCTACTGGACCAGTCGATTGATAGAGATGGGAGATTCATCTTCCTCTATGCCCAATGGAACGGTAGAAAGTGCGTCCTTGCTTTCTTGTACATCCCGCCACCGTTTACAATGACAGTCCTAAAGCAGCTGGCGCTTTTTATGCATAATAGAGAGCGGTCTCCGGTATTAATATGTGGCGACTTCAACTGCGTGCTGGACCCGGCGCTGGATAGAATTTCAGTTGCGGGGAAAAGTGCGCAGGGAAAGCACGCCCTATTTCGAGGGTTTTGTGAGGAGATAGGATTAACAGATGTCTGGCGATGGCTTTATGGTAACAAACAGGTGTTCTCTTGCTTTAGTAAAGCGTATAGTGCTATGTCCAGGATTGATATTGCCTTGGCCAATGGTGAGATGCTTGATTCCATCTTAAAAATGACATATGAGATCCATGGCATCTCCGACCATTCACCGATTTTACTGGTGATGAAGACCGGACAACAAACTGGTATTAGTAGACCATTCAGACTGAATGAACACTGGCTAACCATATTAAATGACTCTGTAGGGATTGATAAAGAACTCATACAATTTTGGCAAGAGAACATTGGTACAGCACACGTTCACTATGTCTGGGATGCCATGAAAGCATTTATTCACGGGCTATATTTTTCCAGAATAAAAAAGAAAAAAAATGAATTCTTTGAGGAGCAAAAAAAGTTGGAGGTAAACATTGCATATCTGGAGGGTTGTATCCGAATACAGAATGACGCGAGCACACGCACCAAGTTAAAATCCACTAAAGACTACTATACAACCTTTATGAGGAAAAAAGCTCAGAATCAACTATTTTTTATGGGCTATAAAGACTTCTGCGAGGGAGGCACCCCGGGTAAGCTATTGGTCTCTATCATAGCGAATCAAAAGCCCCCTCAAAAAATTATACAAATACTGACAGGTGATGGGCGCAGATTGGAAGGAGGAGTGGAGATGGAGGGAGAGTTTTTTAAATATTTTGACAATTTATATCGCTCCGGTGTGGTGGACACAGGGACCAAGATAGATGACTTCCTAGAACAGGTTAAGATCCCGGTGCTGTCGGACTCTGACTCGGCCCCCTTGAGCGCCCCCATTTCTCTGGAGGAGCTACAGGCGGCTTTGCAAGAGACCCGGGGCTCCTCGGTGCCCGGATCGGATGGACTCCCGTTTGACATATATAAGTGCCATGCGGGGGTGCTCCTGCCCGGACTGTTGCAGGTCCTGAATGAATCTAGTAAATGTGGAAAGCTGCCCCCGTCTTTGACAGAGGCAACGGTTACACTGATCCTTAAGAAAGGGAAAAATGGCAATAAAGTTGAGGATTATCGCCCTATATCGCTGCTTAACGCGGACTACAAAGTAATTGCAAAAGTTCTCTCCAACGGGTTAAAAAAAGTAATAACCGGCCTAGTCCATGCAGACCAGACAGGTTTATCCCCGGGCGACAGATACAGACCAATATACGCCGGACCATCCTTAACATTCAGATTGGAGGGGGGGAGGACCGCTCCATCCTGTCGTTGGACGCCGCTAAGGCGTTCGATCGGGTGGAGTGGCCCTTCCTCTGGCGTGTTATGCATAGGATGAATCTGGGTCAGGAATTTATTGGATGGGTCAAATTGCTATATAGTGACGCAACGGCCAGAATTAAGGTTAATGGGGCGCTCACCCCTGCCGTTTCCCTAAAGCGGGGGACACGTCAGGGATGCCCCCTCTCTCCACTCCTCTTTTCAATTTTTATGGAACCCTTCGCTTGCAGGATACGGGCTGAACCTTGTATAGTGGGCTTTGGGGGGAGAGGGACGGATGATAAGATCTGTCTATATGCAGACGACGTACTACTTTATCTGAATGACGGATGGAGAAGCGTCCCAGATGTTATGCGGATAACAGAGGAATTCGGTAGCAATTGCCGGATACGAGATAAACTGGGCAAAGTCTGTACTCTTCCCCCTGAATCGGATGCCTCCCCTGAACGATCTCAGGGTCAGAATTATTGCTCCAACAGATCATTTAGACTATCTAGGGATAAAAATTAGCAATACCATTAGGGATTATAATAAGCTAAACATCACCCCTCTAGTCGGGAAAATAAAAGAAAAAATAAGGGTTTGGCAGAAACTTCCGCTCTCGCAGATTAATAGGATCGCGCTGATTAAAATGGTTCTGTTGCCTTGGATATTGTACACGGTTAGCTCTTGCCCTGCCTGGATTGAGGATAGTGTTTTCAATCTGATTGATCGATTGATAAATGACCTGATATGGGGCAGAAAAAGGGTCCGTATTAAGTTACAATATTTGCGAATGGCGGCAAGTAATGGAGGCCTAGGCCTACCCCACTTTCAAATCTACTACTTGTGTTCACAACTACAATGGTGCGTCAATACTGGGGATGGAGTACTATTATCCCATATTTTAGGGCAACGTCAACAGCATACATATAATATATTCAGTATACTGGAAACCGGGCTTCTCCAGCGCGCGGATTCTTCCTGCCCCATTGGGGCCGCGCTACAGAAGGCCTGGAATAAAATCAAGGTACTGATTCAGGCTCCTCAAGTTCTGGACTTCTCCCCGTTATGGGATAATCCTGCGCTAACAGAATTCCTGACACTTAATGAAAATGAGTATTGGACTCGAAGAGGTATCACGTTAGTCTCACACATATACACGAAAGGGAAAATTAAATCAATAAGGGAACTGATTCAACAGACACCAATAACTGCATTAGAACACTATAGATATTGTCAATTACAACACGCATTAGTATGCACGCTTAAAAAAACACCTTTGATAATAGCCACTCAGAGGTTTTTATTATTTTGCTATAATATAGTAGGGAATAAAGTTAAGATTTCACTAATATACAGGAGATTCATTGAGGAACTAAGCACTGTCACTAAATTTAAAAGTGTAGATAAATGGAAGGCGGATATAGGGTAATGTAACCCTTCACAATGGCGGGAAATATACCAAAACATCAAGAAGGCTTCCCTCTCACGACAACACCGGCTGACACAATTTAAAATAATACACCGCTTATATGTTACCCCGAGTCTCTTATCCAAAATGTATAGTAACAAGGGTCAAGAATTTAGCTGTCTGAAATGCTCCCTCGTAGCCGCAGGGCTTGTACACATGTTGTGGGATTGCCCAGTTATTAAGACTTTTTGGGGCAGCATATTTCAGACGATGGCGGTACAAAGTGGGAATAGCCCCCCCTTAACTATCCAAGTAGTTGTGCTTGGACTTTTTCCCCCCGAGTATAAAAAAAGAACTACCAAAAACGAACAGGCGTATTGGCTGAAGGGATTTCTATTGGCCAAGGTAATAATCTTGAGACAGTGGGTGAAAGATAGATCACCAACAATAAATGAATGGCAAAGCTTAATGGCAAGAATAACAGACTTTGAGGGCATGAAACGGCGCGGGGTGAGCTATGCCACAGAAATGGGCGTATAGAGAGGGGAAATGGCGAGAAGAAACACCCTGACTGGAACTGATGACCTCCCACTAGCTGCGGCTATGTCCCAATTATAAACAAATAAATTGTTAAGCATGCTTAAATAATAAATGCTATTATCACAGTTCACACTAAGCAGGATCCGATACTATAAACGTTTTGAAAAATACCCAAGAGAGGGGCATGAGCGCCCTATCGCCCCTCGTGGCGGCCGCACCAGGCCAGGTGTGATGGGTGGGGGGATGATGAGGGGGGGGTGGGCATTTGGAGCCTTGGGGGAGGGATGGGCTTTTGGGTTTTGATATGTGTGACAGAGAATTGATATTAAGCTAGGGTAACCCTGGATATAGATGCTTTTGTATACATGTATGTTGTCTAGTACGGAAGCGACACACTGTTTAAATGTACTTGCCATACGTGCTTATTCTCTGTGACCAGATATCCGTTTTATATTGTTCCTATTTAAGAAAAACAATAAAGATACTAAAACTGAAAAAAAAAGTGTAATTTTAAAACTTCCACGGGCCCAGAGGAAACATGTACCTGGGATAAGTTATGACGGTAATTTGCACCATAATACTTAGCTTGGCTTAGTTTGCCATGTTGATAAAACTTGGGTGGGTTGTAACAGCTTGTTATGTGAGATGGTGAATATTTCAGAGGGTTTGCAGTGTTCGAGTGATTAGGATAACATTGTTGGGAATGCAAACCAAAAATAGACCCTTTTCGGAGTAACTCCATTGGGAATATAATAGAAATATGTGAGGAGGCTTGATACTGGTGCTTTACCTAAACAAATTCAAAGACCCTTGTCTTAAAAGTATTTGTCCATTCATGAGCCATGAGGTTTTTGTTTATTCATGTGGCTTCAGAGATGCTTTAGCTATTCGTTATCACTGAGGGTGATGATATAAGTGTGATAGCAGGGTCTTTTCATCAGAGACCAAGAGAAAGATTTGCAATCATCTGTTCCCAACAGCCTGGGCACTTGAAATGGTTGTCATTCTTTGCTGAATAAATTCAAATACCTTTTAAGGCAAAGTCTGGGAAGACGGAACAGCAGCGGAAAGTGCTAGAGATTCATGGGAATGCATGGTATGACCCTGGCAAGGATCACAGACAACATTAAGCTTACCAGTGTGAAACAATCCAGTTGTCACCAGAGTTATTCTAGTTTAGATTAAAAAATACATATATAACAGTCTTCAGTCTAGCACTAAAAGTTATACTAAGCTATTTCTTAGTGTTATCTATTTCTGGAAAAGCTGCATCAACCAACCTTTTAGGCCGCTTTCACATGGTCAGTATTTGTTTAGTACTTTGCCTCACTTTTTTAAGCCAAAACCAGTAGAGGACTCTGCAGAGAAAATATATAATAGAAATGTTTGTGAGCGCCATAGCTATTGGGTGCCTGCTGTTTCACATAGCAGACTTCCAGGGCTAATGTCTGTGATCAGCGATAACACAGATTGTGGACGTTTAAACCCTCAGATGCTGTGGCTGAGATCGGGGAAGGCATTCATAGTACATGGCTTCTAGGCCTATTACTGTAATATTCAAATACAGGCCTGCAGATGGCAGCACTGCATTGGAATATACTGATCTTTGTAATCTATAATGGATACAATTCCATTGTTTTATACAAAAGGTAATCTAATGACTGCATGTTGGGGTCCACTTGGGGGTCTAAAAAAAGTTTTAAAAAATATAAAAAAATATATAAAAAAATATAAAAAGAGTTTTTTTCCTCCAGTATTAAAACACAAGAAAACGATATCAATGTGGTATTATTGTAATTGTACTGACCCAGAGCATGAAGGGCATGGGTCAGTTTTACCGTATATTGAAGGCCGCAAAAACAAAACCCTTAAAACTGTGGTGGAATTGCATTTTATTCCCAATTCCACAGCATTTGGATTTTTTTTCCAGCTTCCCACTTCATTATATGTATCAAATGGTGGCATTACAAAATAAAACTTGTTCCACAAACAACAAGCACTCTTACGGCTATGTGAATGGAAAAATAAAAAGTTATGGCTCTAGGAAGGCAGGGAGTAAAAAAACTAAAATGGAAAAGGCCATGTCAGGAAGGGTTTAATATCTATGACCTATGCTTAGGATAAGTCATCAATATCAGATTGCCAGGAGTCTGACTCTCAGAATTCCCTTCTATGTTCTGGAATGGGCAATGGCACCCTACGCGTAGTCTCCTTTTTAGAGGTGGCACAATGTAATTGCAACTACTCGTCCCATTCACTTTATTGCCTGCGAAATAGCTGTCATGTCCATAGGGTTCGCTCTACAAAGATTTTTAAAATAGTCATAAAAGCTAGATTTCTATGCTGTCAGTGTCTGTGCATATATAATTTGTCAATGTGCCTTTAAAGGTCTTTTTGGGGCGGCGATGACAGACTACTCATCAAACAAGGGATTTTCAAGCTCGAACGGTGCTTTATAAGTTTGGCATCACCTATAGGTCGCTGTTCACATTGGGAAATCCGTCTTTACACAGCCGTACGGTCCAGCAGCCTCCCGGCTGTGACCAACACGAAACTTTGGGGTCCTCCTGACTGTGACCATGCTATACCTTGAGGAGATATGGTCCAACAGTCCTCCCGACTCTTACCATGTGACACCCCTCTTTCCCAGGCATCACCAGGCCCCCAAACTCAGGTTTTACTCAGCCTTGTGACCCCCAGCCCTCCTGAATTAGCCCACACGGAGCCTCTGCAGGCTCCCTTCTCAATTCCTAATTCCTGCACTGACACACAGTGAGAATTTATTTATCACTCAGTGATTATCACAGCTGGCCTCACTTTGTGCCAGGGGAATACCTGTAGTGGACTAAGAGTGTGGACTGAGATCTCCAGCAAGCTTTGCCTTGCTAAAAGCAAAACATATCTCTGGATTTTGTGGAAAATTTCAGCCCGCACAACCCTTAGCAGGTGCAGATTGCTGTGGCGAAATAGAAATATAAATGTAAAAACACAAAATGCAATCGCACACTGCAACCAGCTCTCTGCCCTACCTTTATGCTGGATGTTGAATAAGGCATTGGTGTACATTTTGGCCAAAGCGTAATAAGCCACTCACCGCGTCAAGGTCTACCTCTCTGGATTTTGTCTACCTCACTCACTGGAAATCGGTTGAGATATACACCCCCACCGCAACTCTACTGTACACTTCAGCACAATAGGTTTTCTAGTGGTATCTGGATGAGTAAATTGCCATAGAGTATCACTGAAGCTCTAATGTAAATCTATGAGAGACAGAAAGTGTTACAATGTATCTGTTTGTGCTGAACTTCTCTACCCAACCCCTCCCACTAGAATGTTCCAGTCTGGCTAGAAATGTTATATAAGGAGAGCAGACAGCAAACAAAACGTATGGCAGCAGACTATTACATATGCAAACAATAGAACTAAGGATTAGGGATTATTCTGGATTAAAGGAGTACAATACCTACTATACATAAAAAGTGGAAGCTCTTTGCGCACATTTTTGATCAAACGTGTGTCAGGCCAATCTACTGACATCAAGGTAGCTTCCGCAGATGGGTACCTAACACTAACAGAACTGCCTCTCCTGGGCCTAACCTAGGCCTACAATATTCAGTGTGGTGTAAGAACCAGCTATATTCATACTCTGCTCAGAAGCCCTGGGTGGATGGGCGGGGAGTGCTCAATCTAAAGGAGGGAGCTACCCTTCAAACATACTGCAAGAAAATTTAGACTAGCACATCCATAGTCACAGGTGCACATCCATAAAGCTAGTATGCAGACAGCAAACAAAAACGTATGGCGACACACGTTTGATCAAAAATGTGCGCAAAGAGCTTCCACTTTTTATGTATAGTAGGTATTCTACCACTTTAATCCAGAATTATCCCTAATCCTTAGTTCTATTGTTTGCATGTGTAATGGTATGCTGCCATACGTTTTTGTTTGCTGTCTGCATGCTAGCTTTATGGATGTGCACCTGTGACTATGGATGTCCTCGTCTAAATTTTCTTGCAATATAAGGAGAGCAGTCAGTGTCCCTAGTGTTCTGCAATTAGGGACCAGTGCTTGGAGGGGAAACTCATGTCAACTTGCATGAGTGACCAGAAGAAGATGCTGAGATGGGGACGCTGAGCCACAGACCATGGGTCACCAGACCTGTGACGAAGGAACCACCCGGACTATTGAGCTACAGACCGTGGGCCTTTGACCAGGGTACCAGCCTTCTGAGTGAGAGAGAGAGGGACAGCTAACTTAAGCTTTTCCTCAGCATTAAACCCTTTTTCTGGCAGGGAGGAGACTGGAGAATCCAGCCCTATGCCTTGCCTGTATTGTTTTACACCTGAATACATCCAGTAAAGAAGCACACTGGTTTACTGCAGACCCTGATTCGCTGGACTTATTTTCCATAGGGGTGCACCACACCTTACCATCCCTTCCGGAGAGCAGGAACAAGTGGTGACGACTCAACGATGTCCGGAGGACACAATGTAGCGTTGGGGTCACCCCAAGCCTAGCCACTGCAATTTGGTGTCACAAACTGGATACGGTCCAGTGCCACAGCAATTTGGCATCAAGAACAGGATACTGTCTAGTGTCACTGCAATTTCGCATCATGAACAGGATACAGTCCAGCACCATCAGAGCAAGTCATCATGGATCCAACTCCAGTGGATCAAAACAGCCAGTAGTATCTACAGGAACACCCCTGTATGTTTCTGAGTTGAACCAGCCCCATAAATCATCTGTGATTGTAAGTGTTACCCTTATGGGGTCTGCCACAAGCAGTGCCGGCGCTACCATAAGGCAGACCAAGCGGCTGCGCAGGGCGGAAGAATGAATGACCTTTTTTTTTTATTATCACTTACTACTTGCGGCAATTAAATTTGTGCCGCCAGGGCCACCGTCCGCCTGTCCCCAGCCTGCGTGTGCCGGCCGCTCCCAGCCCTCACAGCAACACGGTCACATGGGCTCTGGCCACGGGGCGTGACTGGTGACAGTGAGCGGCGCTGCGGTGGCGGGAGCAGGGACTAGAGGCGAGGCGAGCTGACTGACTGTGTCTGTGTTGTGTCTCGTCTGACTCACACAGACACAGCCATCAGCAGGAGTGACTCAGGAGTCAGACAGTCACAGCCCCACTCAGGTGTTAGCTTAGGGTAGGTGAACTGTGAATCAATGGATTGGTAATATGGTGATGTCTGATGATAAAAATGATGAAGAAACTGATGATAAAAATGATGAGATGAGCGCTAGGCTAGCGCAATGACTAGCGCCAAAGCAGAGGCTGAGCCTGAGCGCACAGCATTCAATGATGTTTTTAAAAAAGTAATTACTCAACTACAATCATTAATATTGGGGGGGGGGGGGGGGGCAGGGGTGGTGTGACCGTGACATGGATGGAGGGTGGACAATGTAAATGTCTGTACAGAGTTGTACTCTGTCTCTGAGTATGTGACATGGGAATGGGGCCAGGCCGCCAGGAAGGGTCGGCTGGGGAGGAATGATGAGGAATGATGTGCAATGGGGGGGGGGGGGGGAGAAATGTGACACAATAGGGGGTAATGATGTGATCATGGATGGGGCCAGGGCCATCCAGGCGGGGTGGATTATGTGCCATTGGGGGTGAGAAATGTGACACAATAGGGGGTAATGATGTGATCATGGATGGGGCCAGGGCCGTCCAGGCGGGGGGGATGATGTGCCATGGGGGGCGGGAATGTGACACAATAGGGGGTAATGATGTGATCATGGATGGGGCCAGGGCCGTCCGGGCGGGGGGGATGATTTGCCATGGGGGGGGGGGGGAGAAATGTGACACAATAGGGGGTAATGATGTGATCATGATGTGACACGAAGGGGGTGATGTGACATGGTTTGGAGGGGGAGAAATGTGACATGGATGGAGGGGGAGAAATGTAACATTGAGGGCTGATGTTATATACAGTACAGACCAAAAGTTTGGACAAACCTTCTCATTCAAAGAGTTTTCTTTATTTTCATGACTATGAAAATTGTAGATTCACACTGAAGGCATCAAAACTATGAATTAACACATGTGGAATTATATACACATAACAAAAAAGTGTGAAACAACTGAAAATATGTCATATTTTAGGTTCTTCAAAGTAGCCACCTTTTGCTTTGATTACTGCTTTGCACACTCTTGGCATTCTCTTGATGAGCTTCAAGAGGTAGTCACCTGAAAAAATTGTCTTCAACAGTCTTGAAGGAGTTCCCAGAGATGCTTAGCACTTGATGGCCCTTTTGCCTTCACTCTGCGGTCCAGCTCACCCCAAACCATCTCGATTGGGTTCAGGTCCGGTGACTGTGGAGGCCAGGTCATCTGGCGCAGCACCCCATCACTCTCCTTCATGGTCAAATAGCCCTTACACAGCCTGGAGGTGTGTTTGGGGTCATTGTCCTGTTGAAAAATAAATAATGGTCCAACTAAACGCAAACCGGATGGAATTGCATGCCGCTGCAAGATGCTGTGGTAGCCATGCTGGTTCAGTATGCCTTCACTTTTGAATAAATCCCCAACAGTGTCACCAGCAAAGCATCCCCACACCATCACAGCTCTTCCTCCATGCTTCACGGTGGGAACCAGGCATGTAGAGTCCATCCGTTCACCTTTTATGCGTCGCACAAAGACATGGTGGTTGGAACCAAAGATCTCAAATTTGGACTCATCAGACCAAAGCACAGATTTCCACTGTTCTAATGTCTATTCCTTGTGTTCTTTAGCCCAAACAAGTCTCTTCTGCTTGTTGCCTGTCCTTAGCAGTGGTTTCCTAGCAGATATTCTACCATGAAGGCCTGATTCACACAGTCTCCTCCTAACAGTTGTTCTAGAGATGTGTCTGCTGCTAGAACTCTGTGTGGCATTGACCTGGTCTCTAATCTGAGCTGCTGTTAACCTGCGATTTCTGAGACTGGTGACTCGGATGAACTTATCCTCCGCAGCAGAGGTGACTCTTGGTCTTCCTTTCCTGTGGCGGTCCGCATGTGAGCCAGTTTCTTTGTAGCGCTTGATGGTTTTTGTGACTGCACTTGGGGACACTTTCAAAGTTTTCCCAATTTTTCGGACTGACTGACCTTAATTTCTTAAAGTAATGATGGCCACTCGTTTTTCTTTACTTAGCTGCTTTTTTCTTGCCATAATACTAATTCTAACAGTCTATTCAGTAGGACTATCAGCTGTGTATCCACCTGACCTCTCCACAAGGCAACTGATGGTCCCAACCCCATTTATAAGGCAAGAAATCCCACTTATTAAACCTGACAGGGCACACCTGTGAAGTGAAAACCATTTCAGGTGACTACCTCTTGAAGCGCATCAAGAGAATGGCAAGAGTGTGCAAAGCAGTAATCAAAGCAAAAGGTGGCTACTTTGAAGAACCTAGAATATGACATATTTTCAGTTGTTTTACACTTTTTTGTAATGTATATAATTCCACATGTGTTAATTCATAGTTTTGATGCCTTCAGTGTGAATCTACAATTTTCATAGTCATGAAAATAAAGAAAACTCTTTGAATGAGAAGGTGTGTCCAAACTTTTGGTCTGTACTGTAGGTGATTTGACATGGGGGGGAATGTGACATTGAGGCCTTGAGGGGGATAAATGTTACATTGAGGGGGTGATATGTTACATGGAGGGAGAAATGTGACATGGGGGTGACGTGACAGAAGGGATTATGTAAAAAGGAGGGGGAGAAATGTGACATGGAGGGCTGGTGTGATATAGGGGGGCGATTTGACATGGAGGGGGAGAAATGTGACATGGGGGCTGATGGCTGACATGGGGGCATGATGGCTGACATGGGGGCTGATGGCTGACATGGGGGCATGATGGCTGACATGGGGGCATGATGGCTGACATGGGGGCATGATGGATGGGGGCTGATGGCTGTCATGGGGGCCTAATGGCTGTCATGGGGGCATGATTGCTTACTTGGGGCCTGATGGATGGGGGCTGATGGCTGTCATGGGGGGCTAATGGCTGTCATGAGGGCATGATGGCTGTCATGAGGGCATGATGGCTGACATGGGGGCATGATGGCTGACATGGGGGCATGATGGCTGACATGGGGGTCTGATCTGAGGCATTGGGGCTCTGATCTGAGGTCTGCTTAGCATTAAGGGTCCGATTGCTGGTCTGAGCTGAGGTGTAATGGAAAATATTTTTTTCTTATTATCCTCCTCTAAAACCTAGGTGCGTCTTAGAGGGCGAAAAATACGGTCCTCAAACCAGCGATTGTCTGAAGCAGAGAGAAGATACCAGGACCACACAGAGGAGAAGCCAGCTGCTGCCGACGGGACCAGGGCCAGGTGAGCTGCAGAGCAGCTTGATGACCACAGAAATGACCACTAATAACCAGCTTGAAGTCTACAGCCTTGATCAGCCATTTGTATCCTGTCCACATGCATCCCTCATGTTCCATAGAACCAGCTACCAGGATGCATAAGCAGTTGCCAGACAGATTAAAACATCCTACCAATCTGAAGTGCAACAAAACAAACCTTGTTGTTGTTGACTACTAAGCCTATGCTTAATCTAGTTTGCAACTGTTAAGAGCCTGAAACCTAGGGGTAGATTGAAGGCCCCCCTAGAGATGGACTATCTCAAACCCTATGTGCAAAGTTGGTGCCTGTTGCATGAATTTTCTTTCTTTAATTGTCCTGACTGTGTCAGGGACGACACAGTTAAAGTAGAGGAGAGTGTAATGCCCTGGAGCAGGGGTACTATGAATTCTGGACATTTGTGGACATTTTCCCATTTACCCTATACAAAGATATAAACATCTTACTTTCACTTGAAAGGGTTAACGTGCACCGTTTAATACTGTGTAATTGCATTTTATATACATGTTTTGATATATCCTGTTCATTTGCACTGTATTTGCAAGACTCTGTTGAAAGGGTTAATGAATACTAAGAGACTTTTGGGACTTTGAATAAGAAGCTGGTAATTTTCTTGACACTATAAATTAGCATTCATACTAATCCAGTGCTTTATCAACTGGTGAGCGATGGCGTGCCTTGGTGGCATTACGAGGTACTGGTGGTTTCCTTTAACTATGGCTTCTACAACCTGTTCTCTAGTGAACCAACGAGCATCTTCTATTTCAATCTTGTCGACTGTAATTTCTGTAGCTATTGCAATGCCTAAGCAAACAATCATAAAGGCCTTGCCTATATTGTTTTGCACCTGAATCCCTCCAGTCAAGAAGCACACTGGTTTACTGCAGACACTGATTCTCTGGACTTATTTACCATTGGGGTGCACCACGCCTTACCATCCCTTCCGGAGAACCGCAAGACGTTGTGACACCTCAACGGTGTCCGGGGGATCCAACGTAGCATTGGGGCCACCCCAAAATTGACCACTGCATAGGGAGCTAGCATCAGGGGAAATTCGTAAAATAGCCGCCATCCTATTAGTACACACAAAACCTGTCCTAATCACATAGCAGGACAGGTTACTTCACTACACTGAGCCAAAGAGCTGACTCATCCTCCTCTCTGCTGTACTTGTCAGGGATTATGATCCTGAATACAAATTATTGGTAATTATTATTTATTATTAAAGCGCCATTCATTCCATGGCACTGTACATATGCAAAGGGGTATAAATACATAATACAAACAATTGCAATAAGCAATAAGCATGAACAAGACGAGTTACAAACTGGTACAGAAAGAGAGAGGACCCTGCCCGAGAGGGTTTACAATCTACAATATGATAAGATCCTCAGCTGAATCTCTGTAGGAATGGAGTTCATGAGGAGACATGAAGTACAGAGAGGAAGGTAAGGTGTGGATAAGATCTGGGAACCTGTTACATAAGCATAATAGCCGGAAGCCTCATGCAGGCTTCGGTAACTATTACTCATACAGTGCAGCAGGTGGTAGCACTGTATAGTTATATTGTAAATAAAGTGTTTAATGATGGCTATATAGCCATCACAGAATACAAAGGGCAGTCTAATGATTGCCAGTTACAGTCACCCAATGTGACTTAAAAAAAAAGTAAAAAAGCTAATAAAAATATAAAATAATAAAAAAATATAAACATTCAAATCACCCCCCTTTCCCTAAAATCAAAATACATAACCATAAAAAAAAAATACACATGGGCATCGCCACGTGTAAAATGCCTGTACTATTAAAATATAACAATATTAATCCCATACGGCGAATGGCGTAACGGGAAAAATTTTTGTCACTTCAATTTCCCCAAAAAACTTTTATAAAAAGTGATCTAAAAGTCACACACACTTCAAAATAGTATCACTGAAAAGATCGCCCTACAAAAATGGAGCCCTCATACAGCTCCATACACATGACTACAAAAAAGTTAAAGGGGTCAGAAAATGGTGATTTTCTTTCAAGTTTTTTCTTTTTTTTCAGTATTAAAATGCAAGAAAAATTAAACAAGTGTGGTATTGTTGCAATCATACTGACCTGGAGAATGAAGGTAACAGGCAAATTTTACAGCATAGTGAACGCTGTAAAAAAAACTAAACATAAAACTGGCAGAATTGAGTTTTTTTCCCAATTCCACCCGATTTACAATTTTTTCCTGTTTGCCACTACATTGTATGCAACTGTAAATGTTGCCATTAGAAAGTACAACTTGTCCTGAAAAAAAAAGGTGCAGCCGATTACTCCAGAGGGCATTCCTCTCATTGTCGGTAGCATTTGGACATGGTCAGATATAATTATTAGCAATAGAGTAGACTGGTACCACCACAAACAATGAGGAGGACACTAAGGTACGATCAGTACTAGAAAAAGAGCTCTGTACTGCAGAATAAAGGGTATTCAATCAGACCCCAGTATCTATCCGATAGTGGTTCAGCACGTAAATCGAGTGTATCTATGCTGTTTTCTACCAAGTGAGGCACTTACTGTAGTAGCCATCTACAGTAGGTAATGAAAAGATCTTTCATAGTATTGGCCTAAAGTGCAAAATTACCATTGACACAAATGAGATGTGCTAAAGAGAACTAAGAAAGTGGCTCCTTTAATTGAAATGGGGAATGTTCTTGATTTAATAGAGAAAAAACTTTACCCAGAGATTTCTAGGATGTAAGAATTTAAGTTTGATTTGTGAAAAAATAAATTCATACTACTAACGTCATAGTGCAAAACTTATGGCTACATGTGTAACTCCCCAGAGTGGCATTACCATCTTCCTGCGCCCCTCTACTATCTTTTATGGTTGATGTAATGTCATCATGTGTATTTATTTCCAGGTCCTACATAATGTGTATTTGTATTTCTTACTTTATGATGTTTAAGTGTAATGTACCTGGTTCACCAGCAGATGGCGGCACTTATGACATAGCTACCCTACAGAGAATGGAACTTGTCTTGCCATTCTAGCCCTCTCTAGAGAGGGAGGAGTTTTAGTTATTGAAGGTCAGTCTCGCTTACCCCCTGTAAGGGGAAGGGTGTGTGCAAGCCAGCACAGGGCATAGAGGCCCAAGCTGCAAGCCTCACAAGCAAGGAGTAAAGTTCCCTGGATAAAGATAAAGACAGACCAGACTACAGAAAGCTAAGTTCAGCAGAAAGGAAAAGTTTCTATTTAATCCTGATAGCACAGCAGAGCTAAAGAGAGTGACAGATGTAGCAGAGTAGAATGTGTTTGCCTGCCAGAATCTATGCCAAAACCTGATGGTAACCAAGACAGAGTTGGAAGATTGTTTTCTGATGCAAGTTTATTCAAGTAAAGCTGTTATCACCTATATACAAAGTCTGGACTCAATCATTTCTACAAATCCCTCAACTATTCTCCCTGTTTGCACTGCTTCGGACGACAACGCCTGGGGTTCCAGGATATCCAGGTAGGAGCACCGTGACACGTGCACAACCACAACACCTAAAGGGACATTATAGCTACCCTTGCCCCACGCTAGCATTGTTACATCTGGGTACCACCTATCACCAACACCATCTACTTAAAGGGACACTGACAGGCCGAATAAGCATAATTAGCTGTATATATGTATGCACAGGTCTTCTATTGTGTAATAAAAACATATAAGTCTAACCCCTGTCCACCTTATGAAGACTGTAAAATGATGTTTTATAACCTGATAGAATTACTCGTCTTTCTGCCCAAGGGGCGGCGTTTCAGCTTTACTTCTGCCCAGGCAGCGGCCCCCCAACCGCCGTTTTGAAGCGCTGCCCAGCTCATCAATATTAACTTCGCTGGGCGGCTTCTGTGCTGCTGAGAAAAGTGCCCGGCGCAGGCACAGAACGCAGAAGCTAAAGCGGCCTCAAAGAAACAGAGGGGACGTAGGCGTGATGTGATCCCGGCCAGTGAGGGTGCCGGGCGCATGCGCCGGATCTCAGAACGTCGGGGACAGCAGAAACCGCCCAGCGAAGTGAATATTGATGAGCTGGGCGGCGCTTCAAAACGGCGGTTGGGGGGCGGCTGCCTGGGCAGAAGTAAAGCTGAAACGCCGCCCCTTGGGCAGAAAGACAAGTAATTCTATCAGCTTATAAAACCATCATTTTACAGTCTTCATAAGGTGGACAGGGGTTAGACTTATATGTTTTTATTACACAATAGAAGACCTGTGCATACATATATACAGCTAATTATGCTTATTCGGCCTGTCAGTGTCCCTTTAAGGGGACTCTGTTCCCTGTTGCTGAAATGCAACTCGCATCACAACAAAACTCTTTCACTTTAAGGGACCCCTGGTAGTAACTCGTCCGTTGCACATGTATGAAAAGTTAAAGGTAATGTGTCACCGATAAAAAAAAATTCTGCCAGGTAAAAACTAGCTAGTGACAAATATCATTTTTCTCTAATCTGTTTTTAGAAAAGAGGCGTACAGAGAAATCAAAGTTCAGAACTGGGCCCTCCTATATAAGTAGGTATGAGTCTGATGCATTCTAATAGTGCTCGAGGACAAAACTGTGTATTTAAATTTACCAACTATAGGCAATAGGAGGATTTTCTCTGACTAAAAACCTCACTAGTATTCTTCCTGTGTATAATTTACTGATATCTATATTGACGTATACATTTTTGGGTATATATATATGCCAATACATATTTTACAATTACTAAATAAATAGTAGGGTCACAAAGTTTCTTAGCAGGGACAACTGTAGCATGAATGATCTCGGCCCCTTTATATTTGTCTTAAAGCTGACGCTCATGCAGCATGGGACAATAGCGGAAGAAGAACAGCTAACACATATTGCTGTCTGCCTGTAGCTGTTGAGGGCCCAAAAGGAGAAACTCCCATGGAGGAGGGCGATGAAGAGCTACCACTGGTAGGCATAGTCGCTACAGGGGGGAAAGGGGGGGCTGATTCCCCTCCTTTCCCTTTAAAATGTAACGCTAGTCAGTGGCCCCATGGCCCGGCCGCTGCCGATCTGAATCACACACCGACCCGTCTGACGTGACCTCACACAGATTTGCGCGCCTGGCCGCCTCACTGCGCAGCCAGTTAATTCTGGTTTGCAGGAGGCACGGTGGCGGGAGGTGGAAGCCAGCAGCCAGGACTAGGAGGAACAGAGCAGCAGGGCTCAGAGTCGGAGCGCAGCGCGGCAGCTGTGCTGAAGTAACTTAAGGCTGCTTATAGCACACTTGAAATGAACTCTGGACCTTTTATCTGCTCATTGTAATTGGGATAATGAGGGAATAACACACACTTGGCCATGGAACAGCTGAGAAGCCAATTGTCCCATTACTTTTGGTTCCTTAACAAGTGGGAGGCACATATGCAAACTGTTGTAATTCCTACACCGTTCACCTGATTTGGATGTAGATACCCTGCTCTCCAACTTCTCCAACCCATAACAGTGTGTCATCTACAGATGCCCCCATAACAGTGTGTCATCCACAGATGCCCCCATAACAGTGTGTCATCCACAGATCCCCCATAACAGTGTGTCATCCACAGATCCCCCATAACAGTGTGTCATCCACAGATCCCCCATAACAGTGTGTCATCCACAGATCCCCCATAACAGTGTGTCATCCACAGATCCCCCATAACAGTGTGTCATCCACAGATCCCCCATAACAGTGTGTCATCCACAGATCCCCCATAACAGTGTGTCATCCACAGATCCCCCATAACAGTGTGTCATCCACAGATCCCCCATAACAGTGTGTCATCCACAGATCCCCCATAACAGTGTGTCATCCACAGATCCCCCATAACAGTGTGTCATCCACAGATCCCCCATAACAGTGTGTCATCCACAGATCCCCCATAACAGTGTGTCATCCACAGATCCCCCATAACAGTGTGTCATCTACAGATCCCCATAACAGTGTGTCATCCACAGATCCCCATAACAGTGTGTCATCCACAGATCCCCCATAACAGTGTGTCATCCACAGATCCCCCATAACAGTGTGTCATCCACAGATCCCCATAACAGTGTGTCATCCACAGATCCCCATAACAGTGTGTCATCCACAGATCCCCATAACAGTGTGTCATCCACAGATCCCCCATAACAGTGTGTCATCCACAGATCCCCCATAACAGTGTGTCATCCACAGATCCCCATAACAGTGTGTCATCCACAGATCCCCCCATAACAGTGTGTCATCCACAGATCCCCCCATAACAGTGCGCCTGCGCACTGAGGAGAGACAGAAAGGAAGGGAAAGAGTCCGCGGAAGCAAGCAAAGGACGGCACAGCAGACGACTAAATAGCTTCTTTGTAAGTAAATTGTTTTATTATATATTTTATATCCCTGCATACCGCAATACTCTCTTATTTATATATACTTATTTAGTTTTTTTCAGTAGTATGATTAAGTGGTGAAAATTATTAGTGCCCACCCATTTTTGACTGTTGTATCTTACGTGCCCCCCCCCCCCCCCCTATATATTGTTCCTAGAGTCGCCACTGCTGGTAGAAGAGGAGGAGGAGTTGGTGGAGCAGGAGGATGATGATGACGATGGCACTGGCCACGACAACCGATCATCTCAGTGGGTGGCGGAGCCGGAAAGAACTGTCTCTTCTGGCACGCTGGCTAGAATGGTGACCTCTATGCTTGCTTGCTTACGCACTGACAGGCATATCATTGACATCAAGCAGTCTAATTACTGTAAAACCATGTTTTTAGACCCTCACTATCAAAGCATAATGGGGGACTGTTTTCCTCCCTCCGAAAGGGAGGCCAAATCACAACATAGAGTCCTAGCTTCCAGCTCCACTGTCTTTTGTGAGTTAGTGGTCACTGCCATCAACATCTATATAAAGTAATGATGTTTGTCATATATTTGCCAAATTATGAGTAATACTGCACATAAGGTTTTATTTTCCTATTGCCCCCAATTCACCCGCTTTCAGCACTCAAAGCTGTGTTTAAATATATAGTCAGGATGCCAGTAGCAAAATCAAAAAATACTGATCTGGACTCCTTATCTGCAGTACTACTATTATATATTACTGCAGTTAATATTCCAAAATGGGGATGACAGATTCATCTAAGTTCTGCAGGTGTGTTATATTCAAAATGACCACTTGGTGGCGGTATTGCCTCAGAAAACAAAATAACAAAATGTGTCTTGTTATTATAGTTGGCAAATAGTTGCTTTTAACCCCCCAGGTTCCAAAGGGCTAGAAACAGTATGATAATTAGCTGACCCAGGTCCAAATAATTCAAAATAAAATTCTCCCCACTGTAAATGGCAGAGTAGTCGGTCCAAAACATGGGGCAAGACTCTGTTGTGGATCAGTTGCAGAGTTGTGGGGCAACAAGGAACCCCAATGTTGGTAGTGACCACAGGCCCTTCCACAGGAGCAGGATCCAGGGGCCTAAGCTGCAGAGAGCTGAGGCTCCAATCACAGGCAGCAACTCCCTGCTTAGACAGCCTTGGTACCAGAAGCCTGCTGTGCACCAGTCCCCAGTCATGCAGACCTGTCAAGGATGTATACAGGTAACAAGCCATAGACTCTCCCCACCTAGATCCCTGAAAGCAGTCGCAGGAAGGTCTTTGACTCCGTATCACAGAACTAAGCATAAGGGAGGAGGAAGGGATCAGGAGGTGGTCCCCAGTTTCTGCACACTGTGGTCCAAGGTCCAAGCATGGCAGGTAGGCCTTCAGATGCACAGCAGTCACAGTACCAGCAGTACTAAAACAGCAGTCCCAGGAGCAGACAAAGGCATGGCTCCCAAAGATGTGCAGAAATGGCAGGGTTCCACTTGATACACCCATGTTCAGTAGATCACAGATAGCAGGGATTTTGATTAGATTTCTCCTCAGCTCAGCGGGAGCCCAGTTTTTGTCTATTTTTGTTTTCATTGGTACATAGGGCAGCATTAGTGGAGAAGGATCTTCTACAGTATTGGGGCACAATTATTATTACTGTATGGGGGCAACAATATGGCACTATTACTGTGTGGGGCACTTCGAGAAACACTGTTAGTGGGGCTAAAGGGGGCCCATCTATTGTTTAAGAGGGTACTTTTACTGTGTGGCGCACCAAGTGGAGGGAGGGATTATTTGTTCTATGGATAGTGAGTTTGTATAGAGGTCGAGAAAAAGTAGGGAGGGTGCTAAAAGAACAAAATGTCTGGCAATTAAATTCTATACAGTTGAGCCTTTGTTGGGACATATCATCATGATTGTCTGGCCCAGATGGTGAAGAAAAGGGAAAGAGAACATTTACAGTCGGGAAAATAAATATTTGATACAATGGCAATTTTGCAAGTTTTCCCACCTACAAAGAATGCAGAGGTCTGTAATTTTTAATTTTTTACTTTTTTTTAAAGGTAACATCTTTATTGTATATTTTTATGCAGAGATGGGAACTTATTTGATCATACAGCAAACTTCTCAGAAATGGAATGGAGTCCAGATTTGAGGAGTTTTCTTCAGGTTTTATGCTTCTGACTGGTTTAAAACATTGCAGAGGCAATTCAATTTCCATTTCTTTGTTCTATCCAAAGAAGAAAACTTGACTTAAAAAAAGAAGTCAGCGGAAACCTTTTGTGTCAGATTATATGTGTAGTGTCCCACTAGGTAAAAGTGGGCACTACACAAGGGTTAATGCGTTTATTGCATTTACTGTCATGTGTATGCATTTTCCCTGTGTTAACTGGGTGTCAGGCCTGTCAGGGTGCAGTTTAGCCTCTCAGACGCTAGAGGGAGCTAGAGAGCCCTAGTTATTTATAGGACGGCCCAGACAGGGGAGAGGGAGTGTATTCCAGGGGACTAGAGGACTCAGCCTGAAGCTCCTGATGCTAAGGATAGCTCAGTTGAGATACCCCAGTAGTAGGAGAGCACCTCCTGGGAGAAACCTGCAGTCACCTTTCCAATCCAGCAGTGAAGACAGCTAGGAAAACCAAGGTATTGTAACCTTAAGCAAGTGCCAATACTGGAGGAAGGATTTATATACCAAGGATTTAAGCCAGCAATCAGGCATCCGGGCCTTGGGATCCAGCCAGCTAGAATAGCTGTGGGGATAGAGCAGCATTGTACTGCAAAGCATTAACTGTTTACCCTCCAAGTATCTTGCAAGATTGAAACCTGCTGTGCTGTGAAGTAAACCTGCTGTGCATATGTACTGTAAGCACTGCATTATACACCACTGCAACTGATTGTATAAAGTTGGATTGTTTCCTGAAGTAAAGCAACGTTTGGTTTACCATCTGTGTACTCCATTAATCCTCCTGCAAACTGGTGTGCCACAGTTACAGGCACTGGCGTCACGATCCTTAAAGGGACCTTACCTAAGGCACTCAAAATACCTGCAACATCCAGGGCACCTCACATACCATCAGGCCTGGTCCCTATTTACCAAGTGTGCCTCAGAGGAACTAGTGTCTACCTCTCCTTCACTGTCGCATGCCTGCCCAGGGTTCTCCTCAGAAAAGTGAGTAACCCTCGATTGCCCATAACTGTGACCTCACTGTCGCAATACCCTGCAGGTCTGGCGTGCTGCATAAATTGGCGTCACGAACAGGATACGATCATTCCTGCGCCATTGCGGATACAAAAACTGTGTGCCATTATTTGCCTTAAAGTGACCAAGCCCTAATTGTTTTTTATTGAAAAATTGCTGGGCCAAAGAGAACTGTAATAATCTGCGGTGTGAAGATTATATTGTATAGACTGTTTGCCGTTTGTTTAAGCCACCGCTTGCTGTCAGTGAATAGACAGCGATTTGCTCAAAAAAGATGGCCGCCTAAAGAAACTGACTGGATTTATTATTGCTGCGTCATTTTCATACTAAATTGGCGGTAAAAATTGGCGCCTTCTGCTGAAAAGTGCGGGAAAGGCTATATGTCCGCACCACCGCCCTGTCTGGACATTTGCATGTCTGCAGAAATGGACTCCGCCTCCCCATACTGAAGTACCTGGGGGGTGGCCTCCCAGAGCAATGGGAGGATCTATCTGCGATTATTGGTGCCGCCCTGTCGCTCTCCAGAGAAGGATCGAGCGTGTTGGAAAAATGGGCGAGTTTGCAACCCTCACCTGAGCTGCCTCGCAGGGAGAAGACCATCCGCAAATTAGAATATGCAGAAAGATTCCACGCTACCCTGGACAACATCCGAAAAGGAAAGAGAGCGGACGCCTCACCTGAACCTGCAGCGGCTGTGCGGGACGCGCCATCTACTTCACAAGTGCCAGCGGCGACATCGGAGGACAGCGATCCTGAGACTGAAAGCCTGGACGACCAGATTGTGCGGCTTGAGAAGCAGTTACGTGAGCTGCGCCAGATTGCCTCCGCCAGGATCCGGACTCCACCTGACCAGAAGGAAAAAGGACTTAAGGACTCGGACGTCTCCGGGTCTGAGGTGAGAGTACCTGCCCCTGTCAGCCGTCCATCTTTAGTGTCAGCACCTGCGGTGAGGTCCTCCTACGCTGTGCACCGACGCGCAGAGCCAGTTGTCCCGGAACCCACCGGACCGCTTGCAGCAGCGGTACCCAGGTCAGTGCAGCAGCCCTTTAATTGTCATGCCTGCACCGGTGCGGTCAGCAACCGTGATCACCCCTAGGCCTATGGGGCCAATACCTATTAGGGGTCCTTTCATGCTGCAGTTGCCCCCCAATACTGTGTGGTGGGCACATCCGCCTGTTGACTCTCACTACAGGCCCAATCTGCAAATGGAGCCAGGGAGCACCACTGTGATGCCAAGTGGATATGACATGCCCCTGTGAATTGGCCTGCTAGGCCATTGATTTGATTTATTTTGCCAAGGGACCCTAATAAAATGGATTAACCCTTTCCAGGACAGGAGTCCTTTGTCGTTTTGGCCCTCTGTTGCTGCTGCCAGTTACCCACGGCTCAGTGGAGGCGGTAAACCACTGAAATACCAATTGCAGCAAGGCCATATTGTTTACAGGACCCCCTGCCTGCTTCTGCAATATTTGGATCCAGTCGTGCCTATTTGTATGTTGCACCTTTAACCCCCTTTTCAGGTTAAGGGTATTGCAGCACTTATTTTTTATATGTGCCATTTGAATAATGTGGACTATTTTTATGTGCTGTCACTTTTATTATGCAACGTAAATATTAAAGGAAATGCGCTCAGGGATAGACTCTAATGCACATGAGCCTCTGAGATCTTGCTACTATTTTAAAGAAATGTGCCCAGAGATGGACTCCACCGTATGTGAGCCTCTGTGATCTGGTACCTCTGCTTCTGCTTTATATTTGGCTACACTTGTCACTTTAAACCTGGGTACGGACTCATTTATATGCTTTGAGCCTCCAAGAATTGTTATTTAATGTTTTACATTTTCTATGGACTACTACCGTTTTATTATGGACAATTTGCTTATAATGGACTATCCTGGTATTATTAATACGCTGCACCAGGTCAGCTCCCCTGTTCCCTTACATTATCCTGAGAGAAGAGAACGACGCCCCTTTTCACCACTCCTTTTAGTGACACTGTCTGTAATTTTTTATATTGGTAATGTGGTGATTACTGTGTATGCCTGTTCTCCATTTGTCTTTCAGGCTGCCGCTTCCAGATGGGCGGACCCCTCATGTTGCGCCGAGGACGGGCAACGTCATAGCGTGGGTGTATGTAGTGTCCCACTAGGTAAAAGTGGGTACTACATAAGGGTTAATGCGTTTATTGCATTTACTGTCATGTGTATGCATTTTCCCTGTGTTAACTGGGTGTCAGGCCTGTCAGGGTGCAGTTTAGCCTCCCAGACGCTAGAGGGAGCTAGAGAGCCCTAGTTATTTATAGGACGGCCCAGACAGGGGAGAGGGAGTGTATTCCAGGGGACTAGAGGACTCAGCCTGAAGCTCCTGATGCTAAGGATAGCTCAGTTGAGATACCCCAGTAGTAGGAGAGCACCTCCTGGGAGAAACCTGCAGTCACCTTTCCAATCCAGCAGTGAAGACAGCTAGGAAAACCAAGGTATTGTAACCTTAAGCAAGTGCCAATACTGGAGGAAGGATTTATATACCAAGGATTTAAGCCAGCAATCAGGCATCCGGGCCTTGGGATCCAGCCAGCTAGAATAGCTGTGGGGATAGAGCAGCATTGTACTGCAAAGCATTAACTGTTTACCCTCCAAGTATCTTGCAAGATTGAAACCTGCTGTGCTGTGAAGTAAACCTGCTGTGCATATGTACTGTAAGCACTGCATTATACACCACTGCAACTGATTGTATAAAGTTGGATTGTTTCCTGAAGTAAAGCAACGTTTGGTTTACCATCTGTGTACTCCATTAATCCTCCTGCAAACTGGTGTGCCACAGTTACAGGCACTGGCGTCACGATCCTTAAAGGGACCTTACCTAAGGCACTCAAAATACCTGCAACATCCAGGGCACCTCACATACCATCAGGCCTGGTCCCTATTTACCAAGTGTGCCTCAGAGGAACTAGTGTCTACCTCTCCTTCACTGTCGCATGCCTGCCCAGGGTTCTCCTCAGAAAAGCGAGTAACCCTCGATTGCCCATAACTGTGACCTCACTGTCGCAATACCCTGCAGGTCTGGCGTGCTGCATATGTATTATTTCTGACTTTCCAGAGGGTTCACTCTCAGGACAGGGCAGGATTTTGGCTATGTTGATTCTTGATTAACAACTTTTCCACCATTCATGGTTGGTGTCCCTGAACTTTTTCTTGAACGTCCTTGCTTCTCTCCAATTTCATGTAGCGATGGCTCTCTGTACATGCACACTTCTATAGGTTTTGGTACAAAATGTGATGATGGTTTGCTCTTTTTCTCTCGATTCCCTTTCATGATCTGTCTTTCTTTACTGAGTCCTAAGAACCACTGACGGCAAGTCCTGCCTTGACTCCTTGTATTGCAACCACTCGGAGACCCACAGGAATTAAATTGAAGAGGGTGTAGTCGCTGTTTTCGTCCTTAGTGCCATCAATGCTGCCATCTGGGTGCATCTGCAGGAAGTATCACTGCTGGCTGAATAACCTTGTCACAATTCCTTTCAGCTGGGGTTCTGGTTTTCTCCTGACAGGCCTCAGGAGAAAACCAGCACATGAACACTCCCAGCACATGCCTCTCGCACAGTGACCGGCCGTCCTTGCTGGGGCTGGTGCGGCCCTTGGACGTGCACACTCGGTCACTGTTGGACTCCCGCGCCTGCCTCTCCTGCCGGATCAGGGAGCTGGCTATAGCTGCAGCCAGGGCTCCCCCCCGCAGCCGCCTCCCAGTTAGTCCCTTGTATTAGAGTCACCGACCCCCCACGGGATATCCCTGAAACTAGAGAGCCGTATAAGTGTGTGAGGGCCGCGGTGCATCATCATGCAGGCAGCGTCACTACACTGCACCGGTGCTCGCCATGTTCAGCACTCTCTGTAATTTTTATTGTAGGTACATTTCAACTGTGACAGAATCTAAAACAAATTCCAGAAAATCACAAAATAAATGATTTTTAAATAACTAACTTGCATTTTATTGCATAAAATACCAACCAGTAAGAATTCTGGCTCTCACCAACCTGTTAGACTTTCTTTAAGAAGCCCTCCTACTCTGCACTTATAAGGCTACTTTCACATCAGTGTTTTTGCTGGATCCGTTATGGATTAGCAAAAATGCTTCCGTTCTGATAATACAACTGCCGACATCTGTTATGAACGGATCCGGTTGTATTATCTTTAAAATAGTCAAGATGGATCAGTCATGAACACCATTGAAAGTCAATGGGGGACGGATCCATTTTCTATTGTGTCAGAGGAAACGGATCCGTCCCCATTGACTTACATTGTGTGTCAGAACGGATCTGTCTTGCTCTGCACCACATCAATGGGGACGCAACCAAATGGAATGGAATGCATTCTGTTGCATTCCGTTTCATTCAGTTCAGTTTTGTCCCCATTGACAATGAATCGGGACAAAACGGAAGCGTTTCCCCCCCTATTTAGATCCTATCTCAATAGCGGAAAGGGAAAGCGCAAGTGTGAAAGTAGCCTTACCTGTATTACCATGTTTCTCCAAAAATAGGACAGGGTCTTATATAATTTTTTGCTCCGAAAAAAAGGGCTAGGGCTTATTTTCAGGGGATGTCTTTTTTTTTTTTTTTCCATGAACAAGCACACATTTATTCTTGAGGGAAAAAAATCTACATTTATTGAAATATAATCATGTCATTACTTCCAGGAGCATCAGCATAAGGCCTCATGCACACGACCGTTGTTGTGTTCCGTTCCGCAAAATGGGGTTCCGTTGTTCCGTGATCCGTTTCAGTGTGTCTTCCTTTATTTTTGGAGGATCACCAGACATGAAGGAAAGTAAAAAAAAGCCATGCAAATGATAGGAAAAAAACGGACGCTGACGCGGATGAAAATCTTGTGTGCGTTTTTTCAGGGTCCCATTGACTTGAATGGGTACGCGAACCGTTTTCCGTGAAAAAAATAGGACAGGTTATATTTTTTGGACAGACTGGAACCACGGATCACGGACGCGGATGACAAACGGTGCATTAGCCGAGTTTTCAAGATACCCATTGAAAGTCAATGGGTCCGCAGAAAATCACAAAAAACGGAACAACGGACACGGAATGAAACAAAGGTCGTCTGCATGAGGCCTAACTCTCCAAACCCTGTATTCTATCATGAATTTCTTGAGATCCTATTTCCATGTACTGTATAACAGTCTACATTAGCTGGAATTCATGAACACTCACTCCCCAGACCTCCTCAAACACATCACTCACGTCAAAGACGCATCACTGTCACATCACTTCCTCTTCCAGCTGTGTTCCACTGCAGCAGCTACCCCTGGTGACCGGAAGCAGCCGGAGTGGAGTGATGTCAGTGGGACTAGCGCTACCAATTCTGTGTGTGACAGCATTTGCGGGACTACCAGTTCCCGCTCTCTGTGTGACAGCCTTAGGCCCCTTTCACACGGGCGAGTTTTCTGTGCGGGTGCGATCCGTGCGGCGAACGTATGGCACCCGCACTAAATCCTAACCCATTCATTTCTATGGGGCTGTGCACATGAGCGTTGTTTTTCACGCATCACTTGTGCGTTTAGTTGAAATCGCAGCATGCTCTATATTTTCCGATTTTGACGTGACGCAGGCCCCATAGAAGTGAATGGGGTGTGTGAAAATCGGATGGCATCCGCAAGCAAGTACGGATGCCGTGCGATTTGCACGCATGGTTGCTAGGAGACCATCGGGATGGAGACCCGATCATTATTATTTTCCCTTATAACATGGTTATAAGGGAAAATAATAGCATTCTGAATACAGAATGCATAGTAAACCAGCGCTAGAGGGGTTAAAAATAAATAAAAAATAATTTAACTCACCTTAGTCCACTTGCTCGCGAAGCCGGCATCTCCTTGTGTCTCCGCTGCTGATGAACAGGACCTGGGGTGAGCTGCTCCATTAAATAGAGCTTAAGGACCTTCGATGACGTCACTCCGGTCATCACATGGTCTTTTACCATGGTGAATCACCATGGTAAAAGATCATGTGACGTACCATGTGATGACCGGAGTGACGTCATCGAAGGTCCTTAACCTGTATTTAATGGAGCAGCTCACCCCAGGTCCTGTTCATCAGCAGCGGAGACACAAGGAGATGCCAGCTTCGCGAGCAAGTGGACTAAGGTGAGTTAAATTTTTTTTTATTTTTTTTTAACCCCTCTAGCGCTGGTTTACTATGCATTCTGTATTCAGAATGCTATTATTTTCCCTTATAACCATGTTATAAGGGAAAATAATACAATCTTCAGAACATCAATCCCAAGCCCGAACTTCTATGAAGAAGTTCGGGTTTGGGTACCAAACATGCGCGATTTTTCTCACGCGAGTGCAACGCATGACAATGTTTTGCACTTGCGCAGAAAAAATTGCGCATTTTCCCGCAACGCACCCGGCTCTTATCCGGGCAAAAAAACTCACGCCCGTGTGAAAGAGGCCTTAGTGGCAGGGGCGGACTGGGCCGGGGGGCAGGGAGGCAATTGCCCCCCAGGCCGCCCTAAATAAACGGCCGCTGGGCCGCCCGTCTAAAAAAAAAATAATTTTTTATTCTTCAGGGCCGCACCGCCGATCACCACAGGCGGCGCGGCCCTGGATGTAATTGCGCTGCGGCCGGGCTGTGGGGCAGGGGAGGGAGAGGCGTGTCCCTCCCCTGTTCTTCTGATAGGCCGCAGGCACTAATGCCTGCAGCCTATCAGAGGCCGGCTCAGGAAGCGCGATGACGTCATTATCATCGCGACGCCGGCAGCACACGCTGCTGATGGAGGTAAGTATTTTTTCTTCTTTTTTCTTCTTTGCGGAGATCTGGCACTATGGGGGGGGGGGGGCGGAGATCTGGCACTATGGGGGGGGGGCGGAGATCTGGCACTATGGGGGGGGGGGAGATCTGGCACTATGGGGGGGGGAGATCTGGCACTATGGGGGGCACTATAGGGGGAGCTGGCACTATGGGGGGCACTATAAGGGGAGCTGGCACTATGGGGGGCATTATAGGGGGAGTTGGCACTATGGGGGGCACTATAGGGGGAGCTGGCACTGTGGGGGGCACTATAAGAGGAGCTGGCACTATGGGGCGCACTATAGGGGAAGCTGGCACTATGGGGAGCTGGCACTATGGGGGGGCCTATAGGGGGAGCTGGCACTATGGGGGGGGACTATAGGGGGAGCTGGCACTATGGGGGGGACTATAGGGGGAGCTGGCACTATGGCGGGGACTATAGGGGGAGCTGGCACTATGGGGGGGACTATAGGGGGAGCTGGCACTATGGGGGGGACTATAGGGGGAGCTGGCACTATGGGGGGGACTATAGGGGGAGCTGGCACTATGGGGGGGACTATAGGGGGAGCTGGCACTATGGGGGGACTATAGGGGGAGCTGGCACTATGGGGGGGGGGACTATAGGGGGAGCTGGCACTATGGGGGGGGACTATAGGGGGAGCTGGCACTATGGGGGGACTATAGGGGGAGCTGGCACTATGGGGGGCACTATAGGGGGAGCTGGCACTATGGGGGGGCACTATAGGGGGAGCTGGCACTATGGGGGGGCACTATAGGGGGAGCTGGCACTATGGGGGGGCACTATAGGGGGAGCTGGCACTATGGGGGGCACTATAGGGGGAGCTGGCACTATGGGGGGCACTATAGGGGGAGCTGGCACTATGGGGGGGCACTATAGGGGGGAGCTGGCACTATTGGGGGAGCTGGCACTATTGGAGGAGCTGGCACTATGGGGGCATTTCTTGCTGGCACATTATGCGGGGGCACCATGGGGGAGAGGAGCACTATGGGGGTAACTGGGGGCTCTAAAGGGGCTTTAGGGGAGAGCAGCACTATGGGGCATCTGGTGCTACTATAGGGGCATTATTTGGGGGCACTATGGGGAAGTGGGGGCTCTAAAGGGGCCTTTTGTATTGGAACATTATGGGGGGCACTATGGCATTTGGTGGCACTAAGGGGGCATTTTTTTACTGGCACATTGTGGGGGAGAGGAGCACTATAGGGGCATCTGCTGGGGGCACTAAGGGGCATTTTTTTACTGGCATATTATGGGGACACTATGGGGAAGGGGGAGAGGAGCAGTATGAGGGCATTTACTGGGGCACTATATAGGGGTATTTTATACTGGCATACATTATGGGGACATTAGCTCAACTGCGGGCACTAAGCAGGGGTATTTCATGTACTGTCATATTATAGGGAAAATTAGTACTACTAGGGGGTATTATGGGGAGCTTTACTACTACTAGGGGCTATGAAGAACATGATTACTAGGGCACTATGGGGGCATTATTACTACTAAGTGTGCTCTGGCAGAGAATTATTTCTATTGGTGGGATTTTGGGGAGCATTGTTACTTTGGGGGCACCCTGGCATAGTATCAGCTTAGCACAATTATTTTTGGGGGACATTATCTTTATACTATTAGTGTCTGGGCGCAGTTATTTTTTAGAGCGCTGTGTGCCAATAATTGTTTAAGGGGGCACTATCTGTGGGGTAGTAGTATTTCCAGGCGGACTGTTTCTGCAGTATAGTATTGGGGGCATAGCGGGTACAGTATTGGGGGCACTATCTGTGTGGTAGTTTGTATTTCCAGGGGGACTGTTTCTGCAGTATAGTATTGGGGGTGGCAGGAAACTAATGTCTGTTTCTCAATCTCTGCAGTGAAGGGAGATGGCAGAAAAATCATCATGGCGGTCTGGTCTGAATGGAGAAGATGAGGAAAGAGAACGTCTACAACAAAGGTGACATCACTGGATGTAAGAGGTATGTGGTGCTATGTAGGAGAGGAGATGCTCCGGCTCCTCCTCCTGCCATTTGCAGAAGGAGGATTCAGAACTGGGTGAGGATGACGAAAGGGGGCAGCAGGCCACGGGCGGGTGGCAGATGGTGGGGGGAACCACAGGCCTTGAGCAGGATCAGGGTAGGGAGGAGAGCGGAGGAGCTTCCTGGCTGTAGCTTGTTATATAAGCAGGCAGTGCAGCCAGGACAGACCTCCCCTCTCCGTATGATGTGTAGAGACAGGCCGCAACTATAAAATGTCAGCTGTACAGTGTGTGTTGGGAGTGGCCTATTATATGTAGGAGGGGCTTTTAATGATGGGCGGGGCTAAAAATGGGCCACTTGACTAGATTTGCCCCCCAGGACTAAGGCTGCCAGTCCTCCCCTGCTTAGTGGGCTCTGGTATGGAGTGATGCGAGTGTGGCAACCGGTACCTGGCGTTAGCTAACCCTTATCGTTGTGGGGTGCAATTCTTTTTCAGGGTCTCTGCTTTCTTTCTATAAGGCCGAATGCACACGGCCGTTTTTTATCACGGCCGTGAGCGGTCCGTGGAACCACGGGCTGGATTCCTGCTAAGAGCAGGAGCGCACGGCGTCATTGGTTGCTATGACGCCGTGCGCTCCCTGCTGCCGCCACAGTACAGTAATACACTGGTATGATCTATACCAGTGCATTACTGTACTACGGCAGCAGGGAGCGCACGGCGTCATAGCAACCAATGACACAGGAATCCAGCCCGTGGTTCCACGGACCGCTCACGACCGTGAAAAACGGCCTAAGGGTCTTCTGTCCTGCTGTACTCTATTTTTTACATGTATAGCTGCTTGAACACAGTTTTTATTGAATTGTAACTAGGGCTTATTTTTGGAGTAGGGTTTATATTTCAAGCCTACTCTAAAAACCTGAAAAGGCTCCGTAAGAAGCACTTTAAGGTCCTGGAGTGGCCTAGCCAGTCTACAGACCTGAACGCAATAGAAAATCTTTGGAGGGAATGGAAACTCAATGTAGCCCAGCGACAGCCCCGAAACCTGAAAGATCAGGAAAAGATCTGTATGGAGGAGTGGGCCAAAATCCCTGGTGCAGTGTGTGCAAACTTGGTCAAGAAATACAGGAAACGTCAGACCTGTAATTGCAAACAAATGTTTCAGTACCAAATATTAAGTTCGGTTTTTCTATTGTATCAAATACTTATTGTATGCAATAAAATGCTAATTAATTATTTAAAAATCATACAATGTGATTTTCAGGATATTTTTTAGATTCCGCCTCTGACAATTGAAGTGTACCTACGATAAAAATTATTTTCCCCACTGTATATTCCTGTTAGTTACTAAATTTAACTGCACTATTTTTACTTACAAGGCCAAGCATCCAGGCAACAGGCCAAAACTAGTGATGCCCCTGATGCCAGATTGATACAGGTTCGAGGGGACATCCTCTGCGTCTGGAGGAAAGACGGTAAGAGCAGTGAGACTATGGAAATCTCTGCCTAAGGAGGTGGTGATGGTGAGTACAATAAAGGAATTCAAGAGGGGCCTGGATGTATTCTGGAGCGTAATAATATTACAGGCTATAGCTACTAGAGAGGGGTCGTTGATCCAGGAAGTTATTCTGATTGCCTGATTGGAGTCGGGAAGAATTTTTTTTCCCTAAAATCAGCAAAATTGGCTTTTACCTAACTTGTAGGATAACAGGCTGAACTGGATGGACAGATGTCTTTTTCAGCCTTACAAACTATGGGGGTTATTTATAAAAAAAGATATGCCACTTTTTGGTGTATTTAAGGCGCAGATGTTTCCCTGTGCAGCCTTTTCCCCGTGTACACCACTTACTCCATTTCCAAGAAAAGGGGGCGTGGTGTGGGCGGTGAAGGGAGTGGGGCCCATCTGATTCATCATTTCTGTTTTTGGCATAGAAAATTACTCGAAACTACGCCAGCAATGGAGATGGCCTAGGTTTAAGCAAGTATCACGGCTGCCAGTAAAGCACCTAAGTTATGTATAGGCCGGCGCCTCTACATAACAGGCGCATCAAACAGCGACTGCTCTGTTTACCTGCTCGCCGCAGCAATAGCAGTAGAGAGCAGGTGTAATAACAAGTATGGCGTCCCCATTCACTTTTATGGCATGGCTCTGTAGTATTCACTTGAAAAGACAGAGCCATCCCATAGAAGTGAATGGGGATGCTGGGATTGAAACCCCCGCCAATAGGTCATCAATAGTAAAAAGCGTTGCAAAACATGAAAGGATTGGGCAATACTTGTAGTCAGGAAACAGGCCGAAGCCAGGGTGGGCAGAGTACGTGTGAATCCGTGAAACTAGCCTGGAGGTCAGGACAGGCATCAAAGGGTCAATACTGTAAATGGGCTAAGGTGAGGTCAGGCAGCAGAGGGTCAGAATCGGTAGATCGGCAGATGTCAGTTCACAGGCAGACAAACAGAACAGCACACCTATACTTTGTACCAGCATACCTAAAACTTAGGAAACCCACGCTGTTATGACCTCTGCATGCATCCTTTGCTGAACATAAATGTATCCTGAGTGTAAGAAAACCACTGCCAAATCCCTTTAATCTTATCTCACGGAGAACAAAAGGATCAGCAGTTGAAATCCAACAGCCTGACCTTTATCACCCCAACATCTGCTGTCGGGGAACATTTTCGAGGCCAGCACACACATTAGATGGTCATCTGTTCCCGCCAGTATCTGCAGGTTCAGCCAACATCTATCTTGTATATGGCCAGCTTTTAACTGGTGTCGAGCATAAGCAGCACTGTCTTCTATGGGCATCTTTCATACCAGCGTATTTGCAATCCGCATATCCGCTGCTAAAGTACTGAGCTATTCACATGGGTGTATATTTGCCGTCAGTATAGGCTCATGCACATGGCCATAGCCATTTTTGCCGTACGCAAATTACGGATCCGCAAAACACAGATATCAGCTGTGTGCCTTCCGCATTTTGCGGAACAGAATGTCTGGCCCATAATAGAACATAATTCGGACAAGAATAAGGCTATTTTCACACTTGTGGCAGTGTGATCCAGCAAGCAGTTCTGTCGTCGGAACTACCCGCCGGATCCGCCGATCTGTATGTGACTGAAAGCATTTGTGAGACGCATCCGGACCTGTCTCACAAATGCATTGCAAGAACGGATCAGTCTCTCCGCTTGTCATGCGGACAGACGGATCCATCTTGTATCTTTTTTCAAATTTTTACCAGTCTGCGCATGCGCAGACCGCAAGGACGGATCTGGCATTCCGGTATTTTGAACGCTGGATCCGGCACTAATACATTCCTATGGGGATCTGGCATTCAGGCAAGTCTTCAGCTTTTTTCGCCGGAGATAAAACCATAGCATGCTACGGTTTTATCTTTTGCCTGATCAGTCAAAATGACTAAACTGAAGACATCCTGATGGATTACTCTTCATTCAGAATGCATGGGGATATGCCTGATATGTTCTTTTCCGGTATTGAGCCCCAGTGACGGAACTCTATGCCGGAAAAGAATAACGCTAGTGTGAAAGTACCCTAAGACATGTTCTATATTTTTGTGGGTGTAACGGAACTGACAAACGGATGCGGACAGGATATGGTGTGCTGTCCGAATCTTTTGCAGCCCCATTGAAGTAAATGAGTCTGCACAAAATGTTAATAGGATGTGGATGAAAAAAACGGTCATTAGCCCTATTAGAAAAACACTGAAGTTTATTGTTTCCAAATAAGCATACTATAGTCTATGGGAGTGCATCAAAAATGCAGGAAGGAATAATGCACATGTAAATCCAGATGATTACTGAAGCAATACTGATGGCAATACAGTGGCATCTGTTCACCATAGAGTTCTATTGTAAAAAAAATAAATAAAAAATAAAAAAATAATATATATATATATATATATATATATATATATATATATACATATACACACACACATTTTTTTTTTACTGGACTGTTCAGGATACAAGAACGTGGTGTGTTACATTTTTGCATCCTTTTTTTTCTAACGTAGGCATCAAATAGAGACATAAAATGTGATTTGAACCCACCATTTTGATGATTTTTGACAGTTTTTACACAGCGTGAGTACTTGTCTCTGTTGCATTACTGCCCTGCAGGACTGAAGCACAGACAGGAGAGCAGCTTGTATGGGCGTGCAGCAGAGAGGAGGGCTCATTATATGGGGTGGGGGCTCGTCTGACCCTGAACCAGGAAACACTAGCTGTGCAGCCTGTGTGTGAGAGGTGACAGGAGCAGCTGGATTATCATGAGGCTCCTCACTAGTCTATGGAAGATTAGCAGAATCCCCCTCCAGACTGTGAGTAACCTGCCACACGACACCCATGTAATGCATGCTCCCAGCACCATGAAAGGCCTTCTAGACTGTGATCCATCTCCACGACTGTGCTTACCAGGATCTTACAGCATGAAATGTTTGTGAGGCCACAGTAGTATTCCAGTACAGAACATGTATGTAGTGTTGAGTGAACTTGTGTTTTCAAGTTCGGCGTACAAGGTTCGGGTTATCTAAGAATTCCGTTCTGGATTCCGCTACCACGGACGATAACTTATGGTCCGTGGTAGCAGAATCCATAATGAAATTCTTCGAAAACCTGAACCTTGTACGCTGAACTTGAAAATAGAAGTTTTCTCATCCCCAGGAGTGTGCTATCCCATTCATACAAGGGCTTACTGTGGAGTGGCACTTTATGATGTACTGATTAAACAAGTTCAGTAAAATTCCTTTAGGCCTCGTTCGCACATCAGTGGAGAACGTTTACTAAGGTACTTGGTACTATTTTAGGTGTAAAATAGCCACAAGTCTCCTTTTTTAACAGGCGTTCGACAATATTTTGTGTGGCGGGATGGGGCCATGTCAGGGATGTAAAAAAGCGTAAATGTTAGAAAAAAACTATGCCTGTTTTTACAATAAGCGCAAGGATTGCATGCCTTGTCATAAATTAGATTAATCTAAGGCCTCTTTCACATGAGCGATCGGTTCAGGAAAAAACTGATGGTTTTGCATGCAATTTCAGTCAGTTTTGTTGGCAATTTCGTTCAGTGTTTCATTTTTTTTTCTGCGAGGGTTCAATCAGCTTTTTTTATGTGTTTTTCACGTTCATGAAAAAAATCTAAGAACTACAGACTACATCTCCCCAAATGCATTGGGGAAGATTTGTCAAAATTAGTGTAAAGGAAAAGCTTAGTTCCCTATAGCAACCAATCAGATCACACCTTTCATTTTCCAACAGAGCTCTGAAAAATATAACGTGGAATCTGATTGGTTGCTTTGGGTAACTAAACCAGATTTGCTTTCCACCAGTTTTGATAAATCTCCCCCATTGCATCCCAATGCAATACGTTTTTCATGCAAGCCCCATTCAGTTCTATGGAACCAGAGCTGCGTGAAAAAGTCAGTGCGGGTGCTATGCGTTCACTTCAGGCATGGCAACCGGATGGAAATCATGATTGTGTGAAAGAGGCGTAAGGACAGTGCAAGGGGAAAACTAAGACTGGCGTAGAAAGCTGGTCTTAGTAAATGTGCCCCAGTGTGTTGTCAGTGATTTCCATCAGTGATTGTGAGCCAAAACCAGGTGCGGCTCTAAACACAGAACAGGTGCAGATCTCTCCCTTAGGCCTATTGCACACGACCGTATGGCTTTTTCAGTGTTTTGCAGTCCGTTTTTCATGGATCCGTTGTTCCGTTTTTTTGTTTCCGTTTCTGTTCCGTTTTTCCGTTCCGTTTTTCCGTATGGCATATACAGTATACAGTAATTACATAGAAAAAATTGGGCTGGGCATAACATTTTCAATAGATGGTTCAGAAAAAACGGAACGGAAACGGAAGACATACGGATGCATTTCCGTATGTGTTCCGTTTTTTTTGCGGATCCATTGACTTGAATGGAGCCACGGACTGTGATTTGCGGACAATAATAGGACATGTTCTATGTTAAAACGGAACGGAAAAACGGAAATACGGAAACGGAATGCATACGGAGTACATTCAGTTTTTTTTGCGGAACCATTGAAATGAATGGTTCCGTATACGGACCGTATACGGAACACAAAAAACGGCCAGTAAACGGGGGAAAAAAACGGCCGTGTGCAATAGGCCTTAGGCCTCGTTCACACTTCAGTGTTTGGTCAGTGATTTCCATCAGTGATTTGTGAGCCAAAACCAGAAGTGGAGCCTCCACAGACATGAGGTAGAAGGGAAAGAGTTGCACCTGGTTTTGGCTCACAAATCACTGATGGAAATCACTGACCAAACACTGAAGTGTGAACGAGGCCTTAGGCCTCATGCACACGACTGTTTTGGTCCGCATACAAGCCTCAGTTTTTGCGGCTTAGATGTGGACCCATTTAATTCAACGGGGCCGCAAAAGATGCGGAAAGCATAGTCCTCAAAAAAAATATAACTTGTCCTATTCTTGTCCGTTTTGCGGACAAGAATAGGCAGTTATATCAATGGCTGTCCATGCCGTTCCGCATATTGCGGAACACACAAGGACGCCATGCGTGTTTTGCGGACTGCCAAACACACAACAGTCGTGTGCACGAGGCCTTACCGATAGAAAACACTGATGTGTGAATAAAGCTTAATACAATACCAGCAAAGTGAATGAGATTTGACAGATCTCACGTACACTTTGATTTTTTTCTTCCGTGGAGAAATTGACCTTCTGTGCGTATTTTGAAATCCACAGCATGTAAGTTGTGTGTGCGATTCCTCACCTTTATAAATTGTTATTTTCCCCATAGGCTTCAATGGTGTTGTTTAGGCTTCAGCAAATAGAGCTTCGGATCAGAGATCTGAAGTCGTTTGGTTCAAACACTTCGGTTTTACGCTGGGTTCAGACCTGAGCGTTCTGAAACGAGCGCTCTGTATGCGCGATTGTACGGGCGTTTACAATCGCGCATACAGAGACAGGGGTGCACACATTGTCGCGCGTTCCCGAATTTCTATGTGCGGGAACGCGCGACAAACGCCCAAAAAAAAGCTCAAGCACTTGTTTGAGCGTCGGGCGTTTTACAGCGCGATCGTACGCGCTGTAAAACGCCCAGGTGAGAACCATTCCCATAGGGAATCATTGGTTCTTGCCTGTTGTGCGTTTTACAGCGCGTAGGAACGCGCTGTAAAACGCTCAGGTGTGAACCCAGCGTTAATGCTGTCATAGACCGGTTTCCGTACATCATTAAAATGTATTGCATACAGGTAGGCAGATGTCGTTTCAGCCGAAGTCGCACAAGACCTCGGTGAATTAATTCGGTATTCATTTTTGCATCTTTAAAAACATTTTAAAATTAGGAATCTGATGTCGGCTTTGGTACCGAGGTACCAGCCAGTACCAAACCAGACTTCATATACCTAATTTTAAAATGTTTTTTTAAATGTTTTTTCAAATGAATGCCGAATTAATTCACCGAAGTCTCACGTGACTTTGGGTGAAACGACGTTTGCCTACATGTAGTCAATACATTTTAAGGCCTCTTGCACACGATCGTATAGCTTTTTCAGTGTTTTGCGGTCCGTTTTAAATGGCTCAATTTTTCCGTCTTTTGTTTCAGTAGTGTTTCCGTTCCGCTTCCGTTCTGTTTTGCCTTTCCGTTTGTCTGTTTGGTTTTTGTTTTTTGCGGACCGCAAACGGAAACAGAAGCATTGTATTTACAGTAATTACATTGAAAAATTGGGCTAGGCATAACCTTTTCAATAGATGGTTCTGCAAAAACGGAACAGATATGGAAGACCTACGGATGCATTGCATATCCATTCGTTTTTTTTTATTTACAGCCCCATTGACTTGATTGGAGCCATGGAACGTGATTTGCGGGCTATAATAGGACATGTTCTATCTTTGAACAGAAAAATGGAAATACGCAAACGGAATGCATACGGAGTACATTCGGGTTTTTTTTTGCGGACCCATTGAAATGAATAGTTCCGTATACGGAACGCAAAAAACGGAACGTAAAGGGAAAAAAAAGGACTAGGGCTGTATGGAGACAGCATTAAAATCAAAGTGTTCGAAGATCCGAAGCTTGATTCACTCAATACTAATGTTGTTAACATAAACAGAAAATCCGCACTGATAACCGCATAAAAAATACACCAAAACAGTGATAAAAAGTATGGACTTGTGTGTGTTCATGTGGTTTTGGTGCAGATTTTCCCCATGCTAATCTGCATCATGTGCAGGTACAAGAGTTCAATTGGAGAAACTCACCGCGTGTGGCAGTGAGTGTTCCCATTCTGACCCCTTTCATAGACTTAGGCCTCATGCACACGACCGTAGTTATAGTCCCATAGACCCATTCGTAGTAGTTATAGTCCCATAGACCTATTCACTTCAATGGGGCTGCAAAAGATGCAGACAGCACTCCGTGTGCCCTCTGCATCCGTTGCTCCGTTCCGAGGCCCCGCAAAAAAAATATAGCATGTCCTATTCTTGTCTGTTTTGCGGACAGGAAAAGGCATGTCTACAATGGGCCGCACGTTCTGCAAATTGCGGAAGGCACACAGACGGCTTCAGTTTTTTGTGGATCCGCGGTTTGCGGACCGCAAAAAAAGGCACGGTCGTGTGCATGAGGCCTTAATTTGAATTTTTTATTTGTCAAATTTATTAAGAGGCATAGAGCTCTTATATTTAGCACATCTTTTTGGCAACCCGTGTGCAAGTAAAGCTGAACTGTGAGCTGGAGTAACTGTCTGCTGGGTCTGGCCCAAAGACTCTGCAGTCTCCTCCCTGATGGCAGCAGTCTGAAAAAGCTACAGTATGTAGCAGGTGAGTAGAATCACTAGCCATAGCGATGACTTTCCTAGTGAGACGAGTACTATATATCTCTTGAAGCTAGGGGAAAGAGATGCTGACAGTCTTCTCCGCCGCTCTCACAATGCGCTGGAGAGTCTTACGGCAAGATGTTGTATAAGCGCTGTACTTCAACTGTACTTAGCTTGTGGAAAAAATAGAGGCACTCGTGGGTCTTCTTGGCCAGTGACACTGTGGTTTTTCCTCCAGGACTGGTGCCCTGAAACGTGCACTCCCAGGAACTTGGTAATCAGGGGTAAAGGAGACCAAGAACCCAATGGTCACTGGCTGAGCTCCAAAGATTCTGTGTGCAGATTGGAAAACTTTCCAAAAGGTCAACAATCGCTACAGCACTCCACCAATCTGGGCTTTATGGCAGAATAGCCAGAAAGAAAGTTCTCCTCAGTAAAAGATACATAAAAGTTCACCTGGAGTTTGCAAAAAAGTACATGGGTGCAGGTTTCAAAAACAGAAAACCCATGCGTTTTTTGTGTAGATTTCTGTGCGTTTCCGCACCAAAAACGGCATGTATTACTTGTAGTTTTTGGTACAGTCTTTATGCAGATTTTCCGCAGATCATACCCTTGCATTAAAAAGGGCAAAATCTGCACAGCAGGTCAATTTCCACATGTAAAAAAGCTAAGTGTACATGAGATTTGTGTAAATTTCATTCACTTTGCTGGTACTATATTATACCGTGTTTTTTCTGCACAAGCATCTGAAATGTGTGCAGGTAGCCTTCAGGATCCTCAGACTGTGAGAAACCAGATTCTCTGGTCTGATGAAACCAGATTTCTGATTGAACTTTTTGGCCTCAATTCTAAGGCCCCTTTCACACGGGCGAGTTTTCCGTGCGGGTGCGATCCGTGCGGCGAACGTATGGCACCCGCACTAAATCCTGACCCATTCATTTCTATGGGGCTGTGCACATGAGCGATGTTTTTAACGCATCACTTGTGCGTTCAGTTGAAATCGCAGCATGCTCTATATTTTCCGGTTTTGACGTGACGCAGGCCCCATAGAAGTGAATGGGGTGTGTGAAAATCGGATGGCATCCGCAAGCAAGTACGGATGCAGTGCGATTTGCACGCATGGTTGCTAGGAGACCATCGGGATGGAGACCCGATCATTATTATTTTCCCTTATAACATGGTTATAAGGGAAAATAATAGCATTCTGAATACAGAATGCATAGTAAACCAGCGCTAGAGGGGTTAAAAAAAATAAAAAATAATTTAACTCACCTTAGTCCACTTGCTCGCGAAGCTGGCATCTCCTTGTGTCTCCGCTGCTGATGAACAGGACCTGGGGTGAGCTACTCCATTAAATAGAGCTTAAGGACCTTTTGATGACGTCACTCCGGTCATCACATGATCTTTTACCATGGTGAATCACCATGGTAAAAGATCATGTGACGTACCATGTGATGACCGGAGTGACGTCATCGAAGGTCCTTAACCTGTATTTAATGGAGCAGTTCACCCCAGGTCCTGTTCATCAGCAGCGGAGACACAAGGAGATGCCGGGCTTCGCGATCAAGTGGACTAAGGTGAGTTAAATTATTTTTAATTTTTTTTAACCCCTCTAGCGCTGGTTTACTATGCATTCTGTATTCAGAATGCTATTATTTTCCCTTATAACCATGTTATAAGGGAAAATAATACAGTCTTCAGAACATCAATCCCAAGCCCGAACTTCTATGAAGAAGTTCGGGTTTGGGTACCAAACATGCGCGATTTTTCTCACGCGAGTGCAACGCATGACAATGTTTTGCACTTGCGCAGAAAAAATCGCGCATTTTCCCGCAACGCACCCGGCTCTTATCCGGGCAAAAAAAATGACGCCCGTGTGAAAGAGGCCTAAGAGTCTGGAAGAACTGCTCATCACCTGTCCAATACCACCCCTACAGTAAAGCATGTTGTTGGCAGCATCATGGAGACTGGCCAGGATTGAGGAAAAGCTAAATGAAGAAAAGTACAGAAATATTCTTAATGGAAACCTAATCCAGATTCCTCTGGACCGAATGTTTACCCTTCAACAAGACAATAACCCTAGGCACACAGCCAAGACAACACAGGAGTGGCTTATAGACAACTATGTTAGGCGACTTTCACACTTGCGTTCAGGGTTCCGCTTGTGAGTTCCGTTTGAAGGCTCTCACAAGCGGCCCCGAACGGATCCGTCCAGCCCTAATGCATTCTGAGTGGATGCGGATCCGCTCAGAATGCATCAGTCTGGCACCGTTTCGCCTCCGTTCCGCTCAGCAGGCGGACACCTGAACGCTGCTTGCAGCGTTCGGGTGTCCGCCTGGCCGTGCGGAGCCAAACTGATCCGTCCAGACTTACAATGTAAGTCAATGGGGACGGATCCGTTTGACGTTGACACAATATAGTGCAATTTAAAACTGATCCGTCCCCCATTGACTTTCAATGCAAAGTCAGGACGGATCCGTCTGACTAACAATTAGACTTAGATTTTTTTTTCTGAAATATAATGCAGACGGATCCGTTCTGAACGGATACCATAGTTTGCATTATAGGAGCGGATCCGTCTGTGCAGATACCAGACGGATCCGCTCCGAACGCAAGTGTGAAAGTAGCCTTAATGTTCTTGAGTGACCCAGCCAGAGCCCTAAATTGAACCCAATCAAACATCTTTGGAGAGACCTGAAAATGGCTGTCCACCAATGGTCCCCATCCAACCTGACAGAGCTTGAGCAGATCTGTAGGGAAGAATGGCAGAAAATCCCCAAGTTTAGATGTGCAAACCTTGTGGCATCATACCCAAGAAGACTGGAGACTAATTGCTGCCAAAGGTGCTTTAAATAAGTACTGAGTGCACACTGGTTCAGGTTTACAAATGGAAAATCTGCAAAGGTTTATGTGCGTTTGTGCACCAAAAATCGAACATGTTACTTGCGGTTTTTGCGGGGAATTGATGCAGTTTTGCTGAAGATCTCGCCCTTTACATTCCAAAGGGTGAAATCCTCACAAAGAATTGACATTTGGATTTCAAAATCTGCACGACAGGTTAATTTCCACATGGAAGAGAAAAGTAAAGTATACATAAGATTTGTCTAATCTCATACACGTTGCTAGTACTGTATTATGCTGCAGTTACTACCGTAGTACTAATACTGTATTATGCTGCACAGAAAAACCACACATAATCCACAATGTGTACAGGTAGTCTAAAGAGTCTGAATAGTTTTCACTTTTTAACAAATTAGCAAACATTTTGAACATTCTGTTTTCACTTTCTTATTATGGGGTATTGGGTGCAGACTTATGGGGGGGAAATAATTTTTTTAATCAAACAGTTTTGAGTTTTTCAAATACAATAACATAAATTTTAATTTTAGCACAAGGCTGCACCATAACAATGTGAAAAAAGTGAATGGGTCTGAAGACTTTCCAAATGCACTGTATATTCCCACTAAGGGGTCCTACACAGACAAATTTGAGCTGTAGTTTGTTAGTTTTTTTATTAGCAAAAATTGCAATATTAGAAAATGTCAATAAATACACAAGTGCTGAAAAATGCTACAAAATAGCTGTGTGTAGTTTCAACCTCAGAAATAAGGTTATATTCACACGTCAGTAATGAAAAATTGGCCATTAAAAATGGTAAAACAATCCCTTTTTTACATCTGCCTTTCTGACAAATGGCTGTTCAAACTACTCCCTTGACTTGTATGGGGACTGGTGGGCAGTGAAAACAGACAAAATAGGATATGTCCTGGGTCCTTGTCCTTGTCACTGGGTCCTCGGCTGCCCGTCACATGGTTTAATCACATGACTGCTTTATTACCAATCCATGGCAGTATACTCTTCTGAGCACCCGTTGGATCAAACTACTGATTTGTACTTCATTCAATTATATTCTTGCCCATTCTGGGCTTTAAAATCAAGGAGGCGGTCCTTGCAGTGATTGACAGCTATATGTGCATGCACAGTCATAGAGAGTGGGTTGTCAGTAAAAGTAAACGTCTTGACTTCAAAGCCCAGAATGAGCAGGAGATTAAATGAATAAAATACAAGTTATACTAAATCTTTTCCCGTAAACCTATATATCAGTCTGCTCAGCTCCTCCTTCTCTATAACAGCTGCCTGTAGCTTACAATGCATTTTCATGGTGACAGGTTCCCTTTAAAGGGAGTCTGTGAAAAGGAAATTCACTGTTAAACCAGGAGCAGCTCTCCCCCTCTCCTTCCTGATTGACAGGGCCATGTTCCTGCATAGTCATTTCTAATGGCCCTATCAATCAAGAAGGAGACCAAGAAGATGGGCAGATGGATTGCTCGGGTCCCACTGTTGGGTGATAGGCAGGCAGGCACAAAATCACGACTGGCCATCCATTGTTGCAATAAAGAAGGAGATGGAGGGGCTGCCAGAGGAAGGCAGAGGAGCAAGGGTGCTCAGAGTGGCTTGGGCCTGCCCTCTGTGCACTTAACAGCTCATTTGCATATAGATCAAATGTACTTTTGCTCCAGAATGAAGCATCAGATCGCTAAGTGAAAGGTATCAATATCAATACAATTAGAAAATATGCTTTGTGTTTCAGAACTTGCCAGGAAATGTTTCCTATGGAATATGGAGGTCATCTGGAGTTATTTCAGGAGGACGCTATACATATGGAACACAGTCTGACGGACCTAGATCTGTCAGTCGCTATCCTGTACCATACAAAAAAGACTTGCCCTATGATATGGTGGAAATAATGGAAGAGGTAGAGAGAAAGGTAATGATACTTAGAAGCAATGTGTATTTACAGGAAGGAACCTGTCGCTTATTAAAGTACTTTTTCATATACCGTGTAAGGGAATTCTGAATTCATTGACATGAGCCTTATCTCTTAGTCGGTACAAAGAACATCTCTCACTCTAGAGTACCCGTCCTGTCCTGCATCGGACATACAACTAACTCATTGACTTGACTGGGGACTGTGGTATGCTCGCTGGTCTGTGATGGAGCTGCAGAGAACATGAACACATGTTGCCAGGGTTTCTCCACATATAACTACTGACTGCTGGTGACCCCAGCAGGGGGATAATTTGTGACCAGCTTATTCTCAAGATTCTCCACAATAGTCTATCTTCCACATTTTTAACAGCACAAAGGGCAACTTAAATACTGTATTGAATTCTGTCCCCTTTTCACAAGTCATTTCAATATAGGGGACACATGGGTAAGTCAGAGGCTGGACAAGAATTTGCGGTGTAGCATGTGGTGGTGTTTTCCAGGACGTCCCTCCATGACGGCACCCATGGAGGTTGTCCTATTGATCTCTGTAGGGACAGGAAGCGAGAGAGATTAAAAGGCCCCCTCCCCTCCCACTCTCCAGTGTTCTTCCTGTCCCTACAGGGATCGGAGCAGAGAGAATCTTTCCCTACCCTGGGAATCTATTTCAGGGCCGAGCCTGGTCGGGGGGGTCTCCCTCTCCTCTTCAGGCTCTGGAGGGCCCTGGGGCTAGCACCTCTCTGGGTAGGGGTCCCCTAGCTTCCCCCGATACCTGTTCTTTCCCGCATCAAGCTCTGTGGGTGGCCGCGGTATCAGGGAGCCGAGGCCGCTTCTTCCGGGTTCGGGAGCTCTGGGATCGGCTGCGGCTCCTGCGCTCGGCGCTCCTCCCGTTTGACGTGCAGCCCATGTGACCGGAAGTACGGGTCACATGGGCGGAAGAAAGATGGCGGCGCCCAGGGAACGCTGAGCCCGGCGGAATGCACGCAAGGGGGGGTCGACTCTTCGTTTGAATGAGTCCCCCCCCCCCACCTGGATTGAAGGAGGCGGAGCCGCGCGGCAACGGGTGGACCAGGTAGGACATAAATTGTGTGTCAGTTTGTTGTCCAGACGTGGTATGGAGGTCCAGATGTCAGCTATGCAGGACACTAGCGCAGACATCCCTACCCCGAGTCATGTAAGTAAAGTGAGGCTTGTATTCCGGTCCCTCTCTCTCTTCTTTGCACTGGACTAATGGTCTCTCTCTCTTCCATACCAGGGAGAGAAAGACACCACGGTTAAAACGCTGGGAGAACCCAGAAAGAAACCCAGAAGATGTGCTCTATGCTCAAAGAGACTGGGGGACGCACATGTAAAAGCCCTGTGTAGTGACTGCCTGGCAAAGATTCTCAGAGAAGAACAATCCTCCCTTTTGGCTGATCTGAGAGTGATTGTGAAAGAGGAGATCCAAGCGGCCAGCTCTAGTATAGCACAGAAACCCTGTGCCGTCTCCCCTCCCCCCAAGAGACCCCGTGTTCTTAGGGAGTCAGATTCTGAGGAAGAAGGTTTATATCTGTCAGAAGGGGAAACTTCAAAGGGAGATGACGACCAGGGCTCGTCTTATATGGCCGACGACCAGAGAAGATATCTCTTCTCGCAAGAAGATCTAGATCCCCTCCTGTCGGCCGTAAGGCAGACAATGGATATAGAGGAGGAAGAACAGACTCGCTCGATACAGGACGAGATGTTCGGCGGCTTAAAAGCTAAGAAGAGAAAATTGTTCCCGGTAAACGAGACCTTAAAGGACCTAGTCATAGACGAGTGGGCAGATGCTGATAGAAAATTGTACATTCCACGGGAGTTTAAGAACAGACTATTGTTCAACTCAGAGGACACAAAACTGTGGGATATAGTTCCTAAAGTTGACATTCAAGTGGCAAAGGTGGTAAAGAGAACCACTCTCCCCTTTGAAGACTCAGCCCAGCTAAAGGAACCAATGGATCGGAAGATCGACGGTTTGCTCAAAAGAACATGGGAAGTTTCGGCCAACACCATAAATACCAATATTGCTGCTACCTCCGTGGCCAGATCTCTGTGTTTATGGCTGAACCAGCTGGAGGAACATCTTAAGCGGGACACCCCTAAGGAAGAAATTCTGGCATCACTACCTCTCTTTAAGATGGCCGCATCCTTTGTAGCAGACGCCTCGGCAGAGTCCATAAGGTTTGCAGCAAAAACAGACTCCCTAACCAATACGGCGAGGAGAGCCCTGTGGCTAAAACCCTGGTCAGGGGATATAGCCTCCAAGAATAAATTATGCGCCTTACCTCTTAAAGGTTCTCGCCTCTTTGGTCCAGTACTGGACGAGATCCTGGAGAAAACAGCAGACAGAAAGAAGGGTTTTCCGGAGGAAAAAGGCAAGAAACCCTTGCCCTTTCGTAAGACGACCAGCAGCTTCCAGGGCACTCCCAGAGGTAAAGGGAAAACGGGAAGGTGGAGCTACCCCAAAGGGGGAAAAGGTCGGGGTTTCCTCTTTAATCCCAACTCCAGGCCTGAGAAACAATGACGCCAGACCAGTAGGGGGCAGACTCCAGTTCTTTTGGGAAGAATGGACCCGGATAACCAAGAACCAATACATCCTGGAATCCATCCAGAGAGGGCTCAAGATAGAGTTTCGCCTTCCCCCTCCGCATCTCTTTCAGGCCACAATATTTCAGTCGACCTCCCTGCAGAATCAACTTCTAGCGGACATCCAAAAACTTCTGAGTTTGGGCGCAATAGTACAAGTCCCTCCTTCAGAAGAATTCAAGGGTCACTATTCAAAACTCTTCCTCATAACCAAACCGGATGGCTCCAAGAGAACCATCATCAACCTGAAATTCCTAAACAAATGGATAACACACCACCACTTCAAGATGGAATCAATAAAATCCGCAATTCCGTTGATAAGCCCAGGGGCGTTCCTATGCACCCTGGACCTAAAGGACGCTTATTACCACGTCCCCATTCACCCTCAATACCAACAATACTTGAGGTTCGCAATCAAGAAAGACGGCAGGATTATGCATTTCCAGTTCCAATGTCTCCCGTTTGGGATCTCATCAGCCCCACGCATCTTTACAAAGGTAGTGGCGGAGATAGTTGCCTATCTAAGACAGAGACAGGTAACTATAATTCCCTACCTAGACGATTTTCTGCTTGTGGCAGACTCAGAGGAGGAGTTAGAGCTTCACAAAGAAAGGACTCTATCTTTACTCACACGTCTAGGATGGAAAATAAACCTGGAGAAATCAGACCTACACCCAGCAACACAAAAGAAGTTCCTAGGAACCCTCCTAAACTCCGTGACCCAATATTCTCTTCTTCCCCAGGACAAGCAGGTCAGTATAAGGGAAAGAATAAGAGCCTTCAAACTAAAGAAAAAACGGACTCTACGGGAAGCCATGCAGGTCCTAGGTCTGATGACCTCATGCATCACAACAGTTCCTTGGGCCCAGTTCCATTCAAGAACTCTCCAGGCGGAGGTCCTCTCTTCTTGGGACAAGGACCACAGATCGCTAAACGCCAGGATATCCCTTTCAGACAGGGCAGTAAGCTCCCTCTCCTGGTGGTTGTTAGCAGAAAACCTGTCCTGGGGGATTTCCTGGAACACGTTACCACTCAGAACGTTAACCACGGACGCAAGCAGCCAGGGTTGGGGGGCTCACGTAGAGGATCAGTTCTTTCAGGGCAGTTGGTCCAACACAGACTCCCTACGATCCTCAAACTACCGGGAATTAAAAGTGGTCTGGGAGTCCCTGAGACCGGCAGAACATCTCCTCATAGGCCATCATGTCCGAATACTATCGGACAACGTAACAACAGTCTGCTACATAAAGAGACAAGGTGGGACGAAGAATCCTCATCTCCAGGAGCTAGCGGATCTCATCTTCAGCTGGTCAGAGGAAAAGATCTTATCCATTTCAGCCACACACCTGAAAGGATCTCTCAATCGCACAGCAGACTTTCTCAGCCGACAGTTAGTCAGGCCAGGGGAATGGAAATTGAACCAGGAGGTATTCCAGTTGATTTGCCAGCAGTGGGGGAGACCTCAGGTGGATTTATTCGCGTCCAGCAGAAATACTCAGCTGGACTATTTCTTCTCGCTAGACCCAAGAGGAGGACCACTGGCGGTGGATGCTCTTTCCCAACCTTGGGACATGAGTCTAGCCTACGCCTTTCCCCCACTTCTCCTCATACCGCAGATCCTGAAGAAATTGAGAGGGTGCTCATCCACGCTGATTTTGATAGCCCCAGCTTGGCCCAAGAGAGCCTGGTTTTCGGTTCTAAAGACCATGTCCATCAGGGATCCAATATCCCTTCCAAAAAGACAGGATCTTCTATCGCAAGGTCCTCTGTTTCACCCCAACCTGGACAAACTGAACCTTACAGCATGGATCCTGAGAGGCAGACCTTAAGGAATAAAGGGCTCTCGGACAAGGTAATTTCAACTTTACAGAGCTGCCGCAAACCTGTCACAAGAGCAATATACAACAAGATCTGGAAGAAGTTCTCATCCTGGTTGTCACAGAACCATACAGATTCCAGATCCCCCACGGTGGGTTGTATTTTAGAGTTCCTTCAGGAGGGGTTCGATGCAGGTCTGAAACCCAGCACACTCAAAGTACAGATTTCGGCTCTCAGCTGTTGTCTCGATACTCCCCTTGCAGATCATAGGTGGATTAAAAGCTTTCTAAGAGCAGCTTCTAGATTGAGACCCACCTTGAGACAGTCGGTCCCCCCCTGGAGTCTAAACATAGTTTTAGAAGGGTTATGCGATCCTCCTTTTGAGCCGATTGGGCAGATATCCGAAAAATTTCTGTCTCTAAAAGCGGTGTTTCTTCTGGCTATAACCACAGCCCGCAGGATAGGGGAAATCCAGGCCTTATCAATTAAACAACCTTATCTAAGGATCCTGGATGACCGCATAATCTTGAGGCCCGATCCAGCCTTTCTTCCCAAGGTGGTCTCTACTTTCCATAGAGAACAGGAGCTAACACTCCCTTCATTTTGTTCCTTTCCCAAAAATATACAGGAGGAAAGATTCCAGAGGCTGGACGTTAGAAGAGCAATCCTAGCCTATCTGGACAGAACCAGTTCCTGGAGGAGATCAAGTAATCTGTTCATCCAGTTCGGTGGGAAGAATAGAGGCTTGAAAGCATCAAAACAGACGCTGGCACGTTGGATTAAGGACACCATCAGAGAAGCATACAGACTGCAGGAAATGACCTGCCCCTTAAATCTGAAGGCACATTCCACGAGAGCGATGGCAACTTCCTGGGCCGAAAGGGCCGACGCTACAATTGACCAGATTTGCAAGGCTGCAACCTGGTCTAACTTCCTGACTTTTGCTAAGCATTATAGGCTTGATGTATTGGCCGGACAGGACTTGGCCTTTGGGCGAAAAGTCCTTCAGGCAGTAGTCCCCCCCCCCCCCCCCCCCCCTAGGAGATTCAGTTGTTAGTTCTCCATGGGTGCTGTCATGGAGGGACGTCCTGGAAATACTGGTTTAGTTTACCGGTAAATCCTTTTCCAGGAGTCCGACATGACAGCACCCTGTACTACCCTCCCTGTTATGCTGGTTCCAGCGTTGTAAACAGTGTGAATATAACATTGTATTAATAAAGGTGTTGGATCCTATCCGGTGTAGTAATTTGAAAAAACACTGGAGAGTGGGAGGGGAGGGGGCCTTTTAATCTCTCTCGCTTCCTGTCCCTACAGAGATCAATAGGACAACCTCCATGGGTGCTGTCATGTCGGACTCCTGGAAAAGGATTTACCGGTAAACTAAACCAGTATTTTTTTGTTTTTTTACACTTTATGCCCTCCCCTGTCACGAGGGTGTCGAGAGCCACGCCTGACTCCGTTGTACCCGGGGTCAGGAGGTCGCAGCGGTTGGCTGCACGCTCTATGTCAGATAGGGAAGTTTCCTTATTGTAGCTTTCTGGGTTTGCTTTACAAACCCTTTTGGCTCACTCAGGGATCCGTAGCGCCTTCTCTCAGCTGTTCCTTGTCCAGCACTCCCAATCCTCCTTATATTCCCCTCTCACACTTCTCTGGTTGCCAGATATAGAGCTTCCTGCCTGGACATCTATTCTGACCCACTGGAGCTGTGTTGCTGCGTTCTCTGAGTGTTGCCTTAGAACGCTACCCTCCGGATCCCTGTTGGACCTTTGTGGACAATTGTTGCCGTCCACCTGGGTGTTTGTGTTTGTCTGTGTTTGTCTGTCCTCTCCCTGGTGTTTCCCTCTTAGTGCAGTGGTGAGGACTAGCGATCCCACCGGCCCGTTCATTATCTAGGGCTCATTTCAGGGAAAGCCAGGGTTTAGGCACGTGATCGCCGCACGGGTGAGGAACCCGTCTAGGGACGACAGGGCAGGCAGGTACCAGCTGCAAGGTGAGTTAGGGGTCACCACCTTTCCCTCTCCCTTGTGCAGGGCTTTCCCTGTTTTCCTCCCTGTGTGTGTTGCCGGTCATTACATTATATCTGGCCCTTATTTTTGTGTAGGTAAAAAAAAAATAAAAAAAAAATATATTTTTTTTTTTTACCTACTTAGAATCCAGTATGGATCCAATTGCTGCTCTGTCCGAACAATTTCATGGCCTGTCTTTGGAGGTGGCAGGATTGAAGGCGTCGGTCCTCCAGCAACAGCAGCAATTACAACAGACCGCAAGCCCAGCGGTTGCTACTGGTAACCAGGTTGTTGCGGAACCCAAGGTCCCTCTCCCTGACAGATTTTCTGGGGGAAGGGACAAGTTTTTGACGTTCCGTGAGGCCTGTAAACTATACTTTAAACTGCGTCCTTACTCCTCTGGTAATGAAGAACAGCGGGTGGGTGTTGTTATTTCCCTGCTGCAGGGGGACCCGCAGTCCTGGGCGTTCTCTTTACCTACTGATTCCCAGGCTCTTCGGTCAGTGGATGAGTTTTTCGGGGCCTTGGGTCTCATATATGACGACCCTGACCGAGTCGCACTGGCTGAATCAAAATTACGGAGACTCCTACAAGGAGAGCGGCCGGTAGAGGAGTATTGCTCTGACTTCCGTAGGTGGGCTACGGATACCCAATGGAACGACCCGGCTCTCAGGAGTCAGTTCTGCTCTGGGTTATCCGAAAGGGTTAAGGATGCGCTTGCATTGTATGAGACCCCCTTTTCCCTTGATGCAGTTATGTCCCTTTCTATCCGTATAGATAGACGCCTTAGGGACAGGTTGAAAAAACCGGAGCCATTGATAACCCCTCCCAAGCAGCAGTTAGTCTGTACGGACATAGACGAGCCTATGCAGCTAGGAGGAACTACTCGTCAGGTCCGTCCTCCTGAGGTTCGCCGTAGGCGTGGGGGTTGTTTTTTTTGTGGGGAGAGGGGTCATTTCATTAACGTCTGTCCTTCTTTCCTCAGAAACAAAAAAACCGTCGGAAAACTACTAACCCCAGGCTGTGTGGAGGATGTCAGCCGGGGGGTATACGTCTCCTCCATACGTACATCGCAATTTTTGTTGCCAGCGGTTATTGTTTTTGGTGATAAGACAGAGACTGTTTCTTTCTTTCTAGACAGTGGAGCAGGGGTAAATTTGATAGATGCCCATTTTGCCCGCACTATGGGTTTGTCTCTCTGTACGTTACAGAGACCTATTCCCATATTTGCTATAGATTCTGCTCCTCTGTCTCAGAGAAACCTCACCCACATCGTTCATAATTTACACCTTCGGGTAGGGGACCACCATAACGAGATGCTTTCATGTTATGTTCTGGAGGGGCTTCCCACTCCGGTGGTGCTGGGCCTACCCTGGTTGGTAGCGCACAATCCAGTGGTGGATTGGCAGGCCAGGGAGATATTGGAGTGGAGTGAGCCGTGCAGAGAAAATTGCTTAAATAGCAATTGCTTAGTCGCCTCCATAACTACCCTACCTACATTTGTTTCGGACTTTGAGGACGTTTTTTCTGAAAAGGGTTGTCAGAAGTTACCACCTCATCGTCCTTTTGATTGCCCGGTTAACCTCATTCCCGGCGCAAAATTACCCAAGACCAGGTTATATAATCTTTCAGGTCCAGAGAGACAAGCCATGAAGGATTATATCTCCGAGAGTTTGGCTAAGGGACACATCAGACCCTCTTCTTCACCCGTGGCTGCAGGGTTTTTCTTTGTTAAAAAGAAAGATGGGGGCCTGCGTCCTTGCCTAGATTTTCGTGAATTAAATCGGATAACCATCCGAGACCCATACCCTCTTCCTCTCATTCCTGACCTGTTTAACCAGATTGCGGGTGCTAGGTGGTTCTCCAAACTCGATCTTAGGGGGGCCTACAATCTGATTCGTATCAAGGAGGGGGATGAGTGGAAGACAGCTTTTAACACCCCTGAGGGGCATTATGAAAATCTAGTTATGCCTTTCGGCCTGACCAATGCTCCTGCCGTCTTTCAACATTTCGTTAATGACATTTTTAGTCATCTAATCGGCAGGTTTGTGGTAATATACCTAGATGATATCTTAATTTATTCGTCTGATCTGAAAACACATGAGGAGCATGTCAGACAAGTACTACAGGTCCTACGGACGAATGAATTATATGCTAAAATTGAAAAATGTGTTTTTGCCGTTCAGGAGATACAATTCCTAGGTTATTATTTATCTGCGTCAGGTTTCCGTATGGATCCTAGGAAGGTCCAGGCAATTTTGGATTGGGATCTTCCTGAGAACCTCAAAGCACTACAACGGTTCTTGGGCTTTGCGAATTTCTATAGGAAATTCATTAAAAATTATTCGGTGATCGTAAAACCCCTTACTGACATGACTAGGAAGGGGACTGATTTTTCTAAATGGTCTGACGCCGCTAAAGTTGCTTTTTCCTCTCTAAAAGAGAGGTTTACCTCAGCACCTGTACTAGTCCAACCTGATGTCTCTCAGCCTTTTATTGTTGAAGTCGATGCATCAGAGGTGGGAGTGGGGGCGGTGCTGTCTCAGGGTCCGTCTCCTGGCAAATGGCGTCCTTGTGCTTTCTTTTCTAAAAAACTATCTGCAGCGGAACAGAACTACGATATTGGCAATAGGGAACTGTTAGCTATTAAACTTGCGTTTGAGGAGTGGCGTCACTTTTTAGAGGGGGCAGTCCACCCCGTCACTGTGTTTACGGACCACAAAAATCTGCTGTACCTCGAATCAGCTAAGCGTCTCACCCCTAGACAGGCTAGGTGGTCGCTATTTTTTACCAGGTTTAACTTTGTGATTACCTATCGTCCTGGGGTAAAGAATACCAAGGCTGATGCACTATCTCGTTGTTTCCCTGGAGGGGGTAATGTGAGTGATCCGGTACCCATTCTACAAAGAGGAGTTGTTGTTTCTGCGGTACACTCTGCTTTGGAGGGGAAGGTGTTAGAGGCCCAGGGGGACGCCCCGGTATCTTGCCCTTCAGAGAAGTTGTTTGTACCGTTGAACCTACGTCTCGAATTATTAAAGGAACATCATAATTCGGCACTTGCTGGGCACCCGGGTAGTAAAGCAACCTTAGAGCTATTGTCTCGTCGTTTTTGGTGGCCAAGGTTGCGTCAGGATGTATTGGATTTTGTGTCTTCTTGTTCTACCTGTGCGCGCGCAAAAGTTTCACATACACGTCCTGCAGGGTCTCTATTACCACTCGTCATTCCCAATAGACCATGGACACATCTGTCTATGGATTTTATCACTGACTTACCTTTGTCTGCGGGTAAAACAGTGATTTTGGTAGTAGTGGACAGGTTTAGCAAAATGGCACACTTTATTGCGTTACCCGCACTACCTAATGCTAAAACTCTTGCTCAGGTATTCGTCAGTGAGATCGTGAAGCTTCACGGGGTCCCCTCCGATGTTGTTTCGGACCGGGGAACCCAGTTTATTTCTAAATTTTGGAAAGCTTTTTGTTCCCGTTTAGGGGTTCACTTGTCCTTTTCCTCAGCTTTCCATCCTCAGTCGAATGGACAGACTGAGCGTACCAACCAAAACCTGGAGACATATCTAAGATGTTTTGTGTCTGAAAACCAAGAGTTGTGGTCGTCATATTTACCGTTAGCTGAGTTTGCCATAAATAATCGCCGTCAGGAATCCACTGGCAAGTCACCTTTTCTTGGTGCATATGGTTTTCATCCCCAATTCTGTACTTTCAAAGTACAGGGGGGGTCTTCTGGGGTTCCCGAAGAGGAACGGTTTTCGTCATCTCTTTCATCAGTATGGCAGAAGGTGCAAGCTAACTTGAAAAATATGGGAGGTAAATACAAATGCATGGCTGATAAGAGACGGTCGCCAGGTCCGGACCTAGGAGTGAATGACTATGTGTGGCTGTCTACAAGGAATATCAAGTTGAAGGTTCCCTCTTGGAAACTGGGTCCTAGGTTTATTGGTCCTTACAAGATTGTAGCCATCATCAACCCCGTGGCTTTTCGCCTGGAGTTACCTCAGACTTTTAAAATCCATAATGTCTTTCATAAGTCGTTACTCAAAAAATATGTTCCACCTCTAGAACCGTCACCGCTGCCACCCCCTCCTGTTGTCGTGGATGGTAGTTTGGAATTTCAGATATCCAAAATTGTTAATTCTCGTCGGGTCCGCCGCTCTCTCCAATATCTGGTGCACTGGAGAGGTTACGGTCCCGAGGAAAGAATGTGGGTTCCTGCGTCTGAGGTAAACGCCGACAGGCTAGTCCGGATTTTTCATGCCTCTCATCCTGAGAGACCTGGTCCTGAGTGTCCGGAGGCCCCTCGTAGAGAGGGGGGTACTGTCACGAGGGTGTCGAGAGCCACGCCTGACTCCGTTGTACCCGGGGTCAGGAGGTCGCAGCGGTTGGCTGCACGCTCTATGTCAGATAGGGAAGTTTCCTTATTGTAGCTTTCTGGGTTTGCTTTACAAACCCTTTTGGCTCACTCAGGGATCCGTAGCGCCTTCTCTCAGCTGTTCCTTGTCCAGCACTCCCAATCCTCCTTATATTCCCCTCTCACACTTCTCTGGTTGCCAGATATAGAGCTTCCTGCCTGGACATCTATTCTGACCCACTGGAGCTGTGTTGCTGCGTTCTCTGAGTGTTGCCTTAGAACGCTACCCTCCGGATCCCTGTTGGACCTTTGTGGACAATTGTTGCCGTCCACCTGGGTGTTTGTGTTTGTCTGTGTTTGTCTGTCCTCTCCCTGGTGTTTCCCTCTTAGTGCAGTGGTGAGGACTAGCGATCCCACCGGCCCGTTCATTATCTAGGGCTCATTTCAGGGAAAGCCAGGGTTTAGGCACGTGATCGCCGCACGGGTGAGGAACCCGTCTAGGGACGACAGGGCAGGCAGGTACCAGCTGCAAGGTGAGTTAGGGGTCACCACCTTTCCCTCTCCCTTGTGCAGGGCTTTCCCTGTTTTCCTCCCTGTGTGTGTTGCCGGTCATTACATCCCCTTTCCCCATTAGGTCATACAAAATCTTTGGGGGGCATTTATACCACTTTTTTTATTGCCTTTTTCTCTAGTTAGCCTCAGTTACAATATTAGCGCCAGTTACATCAGGAATACAGCCTCTACAGGCTTTACCAAGGCTGTTGAGCCTTACTGCATAGCTGATCTGAGTCTGCTAAGACTCAGCAGCTCATGCAGACTCTCAACCCCCAGTGATCACATGACCGATAGAAATGGAGCATTGTGTATAGCGCAATGGAGAAGACAGGGACGGTAAGAATTCGTCCCCGCCTTATCTATGGGAAGCCTGGCTGTGACTGACAGCAGGTTCCCTGCTCCCACAGCTGCATGATTACCATGCAGCTGCTAATTCTGCATGGATGATCAGGAATGTTCTTGTAGAATTACGCTGAGCGCATAGATGTTTCGAGTCTGTGTGGTTGGCAAGTGGTTAATAATGAACCATAAAATCAATACAAGGTAAGTACAGGGTAGCCCTCGAAAAAGTACCCCACCTCCTGTGATAGTATGACAGCATAAACAAGCAACTGGATTATTTTCTTTATTTTTTTATTTACCCTTAAGTCACAAAAGATGCTGAAAGTGGTCCCCGTTCACGTCTATGCATCTTTGGGCAGGTCGGATGTTGTTGGCTGATACTGCTTGTGATGCTGCGGATAGTGTTTGTGATGTTCTCCTTAGGTTCCTCCAGGGGATGTGGATTGTTAGGGGACACTTTCTGTTTTACATTTCTCTACAGATAAAAATCTCATGTGGACAGTTCTGGAGAACTTTGTGGCCATTACCCCTTACTCACAGTTCGCTCCTCCGTAAACAGTTCATGAACCTGTGCCAGTGAGATCTGTGAAGTGCGACATGTTACCCCATCTTGTTGGAAAAAGCAGGAAATTTTTTCTTCTGCAGCATCACTGCTGAAGAGCTGCAAACAGTATCAGCCAACATCCTCCGACGTGCCCAAAGATGCATGGACGTGAACGGGGACCACTTTCAGCATCTTTTATGCCTTGTGGGTAATAAAATAAAAAATAGTCCACTTGCTCGTTCATCTTGTCATAAAGTGCTGCGGAATATGTTGGCCCTTTATAAATAAAGATTATACTTATTATACTATCGCTTATATAGATTATTTACACATCTGTTCTTCTCTTTAGGGTGGCTTTTTACCAAATATTTTCAAAGTTATGGCACACCGGCCCAATGAGTTCAGAGCATTTTTTGCTTATTATGACATCATTATGAACAAGGAAAGTGGTAAATACATTTTTACTGTGTGATTTACTGTCCTTCTATGTCAGTGCATATACACGGAAATATTTACTGTAAACTAGCTGAAAATAAGTGAGTTTACTGAATGGTGCTGTGTGTAAGCAGGCATAGGAATTCGACTGAGTGAACATTTCTGTGGAGCACACAGAATACAGTGTAGCTTCCTTATTTGTTTCTTTTATTTGACTAATATATATATAATATCTCTGTACTAATATGTATTTAATCATATAGTCTCAGCCTCAATGGATATTACACTTTTATCATATCAGAAGCAGGCATATGCACCCACAATTGCTGCCACTGTTCCCTTGAAGCTGTGTTCTCTAGAATTCATAAAAAGTTAAAACAAATTCCAAATAGTGCAGCAGATAAAGCTGTTATACTGCTTGTTAATCCTGGTTAGTCTGTTTTAGCCTTCTCCTTTTCACAGCACACAGCTTAAAGGGGTTAGGCAGGAAAATATATTTATGACTTATCCTCTGAATAGGTCATCAGTATCAGATCTGCGGGGGTGCAACATCTGGGACTCCTGTTCGAGCTGTTAGAAGAGGCATTGAGCACTGCGGCCTATTCCTAGGTCAGTGACATGACTGTACATCGGTCACATGGCCTAGTTGCAGCTCAGCCCTATTCAAATCAATGCAGCTGAGTTGAAATACCAAGCACTGCCGCTATATGATGTATGGCGCGGTCCTTGTAAAGCTGCTGGGAGCCAGAATCGCTCACTAGAGCTCCGGTGACCGCAGCGGACCCTCCAAACAGCTGATCGTCAGGGATGCTGGGACTTGGACCCCCGCTGATGTGATAATGACCTATCCTGAGGATAAGTCTTCATTATCTTTTCCAGGATAACCCCTTTAACCTCTTCAGGACACATGATGTACCGTTACGGCATGTTGTCCTGGTACTTAAAGGGAACCTGTCATGTGGATATTTGATTATAATCTAACTAATTATATACAATCATTACCTACTAAAAAGTGCCTTAGATGTATTCACTTACTGGTGTGACAGATGGTTACCTCATAATATACACACAAAGATGCCGCATGCTAATGAGCTGATTCGAGTCCAGCGTGATGCCATTGAGTCCAGCGTTTATTTAATTAATGGCTATAGCCACTCCCCTGCCCACCTGCTGCTGATTCATATGGAAAATAACATGAATCATCATTATCAGCTGGAGCTTTTCAATACAAGATGTTGGCAGATTGACTGACTGGGTCAATTAAAGAAAGTGACCCAGCATTTTGCTAAGCAAATCAGTGACTTATTTATGCTGCCCTTAGTTAGGACACCATAAAACTGGTGACAGGTTCCCTTTAAGGACACATGACGTACCGCTAGGTCATGTGTATTTCCGATCACCGCTGCCCGGCGTCCCCATGGGGCTGTAGGGGGGACCCGATGGCATGGAAGGCAGCGCGATGCCTTCCTGAGGCATCGCTGCTGCCTTCCTGAGGCATCGCTGCTGCCTTCCTGAGGCATCGCCGCTGCCTTCCTGTGACGTGTCTGTTAGATCCAGACCCCTGGATGTCACAGGCCAGAAGCTGTATGAGTAATACACACAGTATTACTCATACAGCCAATGCATTCCAATACAGAAGTATTGGAATGCATTGTAAAGGGATTATACCCCCAAAAGTTCAAGTCCCAAAGTGGGACAAAAAATAAAGTGAAAAAAAAAGTTTAAAAAATAAAGTCCCGCCCTCCCCCAAAAATTAAAAGTTTCAAGTAAAAATAAATAAAAATGTCATTTTCCCCAAATAAAGTTAAAAAAAATTGGTAAAAAATAGTATACATATTAGGTATTGCCGCGTCCGTATGGACCGTCTCTATAAACATATCACATGACCTAACCCCTCAGATGAACACTGTAAAAAATAAAAACTGCTAAGTAAACCATTTTTTTGTCACCTTACATCACAAAAAGTACAACAGCAAGCGATCAAAAAGGCGTTTGCCCACCAAAATAGTACCAATCTAACCGTCAGCTCATTCCGCAAAAAAAAAAATGACCCCCTACCTGAGACAATCGCTCCCAAAAATAAAAAGAAACTATGGCTCAAAAAAAGCTGTTATTGTGTAAAACTTACATAAATTAAAAAAAAGTATACATATTGGGTATCGCCGCGTCCGTATCGACTGGCTTTCTAAAAATATCCCATGACCTAACCCCTTTTAGATGAACACCGTAAAAAAAAAAAACCTGCTAAATAAACAATTTTTTGTCACCTTACATCACAAAAAGTGTAATAGCAAGCAATCAAAAAGTCACACGCACCCCAAAATAGTGCCAATAAAACCGTCATCTCATCCCGCAAAAATCATACCCTACCCAAGGTAATCGCCCAAAAACTGAAAAAATTATGTCTCTCAGACTATGGAAACACTAAAACATGATTTTTTTTTTTTTGCTTCAAAAAATAAATCATTGTGTAAAACTTACCGAATATGTATCCTTTTTTTTATATTTATGTATCTCCGCGTCCGTGACAACCTGGTCTATAAAAATACCACATGATCTAACCTGTCAGATGAATGGTGTAAATAACAAAAAATAAAAACGGTGCCAAAACAGCTATTTCTTGTTACCTTGCCTCACAAAAAGTGTAATATAGAGCAACCAAAAATCATATGTACCCTAAACCAGTACCAACAAAACTGTCACCCTATCCCGTAGTTTCTAAAATGGGGTCACTTTTTTGGAGTTTCTACTCTAGGGGTGCATCAGGGGGGCTTCAAATGGCACATGGTGTCAAAATAAACAGTCCAGCAAAACCTGCCTTCCAAAAACCGTATGGCATTCCTTTCCTTGTGTGCCCGTACATTGGTTTACGACCACATATGGGGTGTTTCTGTAAACTACAGAATTGGAGCCATAAATATTGAGTTTGGTTTGGCTGTTAACCCTTGCTTTGTAACTGCAAAAAAATTATTAAAATGGAAAATCTGCCAAAAAAGTGAAATTTTGAAATTGTATCTCTAGTTTCCATTAATTCTTGTGGAACACCTAAAGGGTTAACAACGTTTGTAAAATCAGTTTTGAATACCTTGAGGGGTGTAGTTTCTAGAATGGGAATTTTTGGGTGGTTTCTATTATGTAAGCCTCGCAAAGTGACTCCAGACCTGAACTGGTCCCTAAAAATTGGGTTTTTGAAAATTTCTGAAAAATTTCAAGATTTACTTCTAAGCCTTGTAACATCCCCAAAAAATAAAATATCATTCCCAAAATGATCCAAACATGAAGTAGACATATGGGGAATGTAAAGTAATAACTCATTTTGAAGGTATTAGTATGTATTAAAGAAGTAGAGAAATTTAAACTTGGAAATGTTGCATTTTAAAAAAAAAAAATGGTACATTTGGTATTTTTTTTTATAAATAAAAATTATTTTTTTTTACTTCATTTTACCAGTGTCATGAAGTACAATATGTGACAAAAAAACTATCTCAGAATGGCCTGGATAAGTCAAAGCGTTTTAAAGTTCTCACCACTTAAAATGACACTGGTCAGATTTGCAAAAAATGGCCTCGTCCAAAGGCTGAGTCCTAAAGGGGTTAAAGGGAATGCTGATTTCTAATTGTTTTTATGTCGCAGGAAAATTTAAAATAAATAGTCAGATGTTAAAGAGAATCTGTCACCAGCGACCTCCCTATTGAACTGTGCACAGACACATAGATCTAGTTCACCTGATTAAAACACAGTTTTTCTTTTAAATAGCAATATAATGTCGGCTCTCAAGACATGCAAATATGTAATAATAAATGGAAATGGATAAAATACAATAAAATATATACATATAAAATGAATGATATCCCCCAATAAGTCCACTGATACAGGTAATTATGGGTAGTACACTTATATATGCCGTTTAGATGAAAAACACTGTCTTAATAGTCACTTCATTGGAAGTTAAAGGGAACCTGTCACTGGGATTTTGTGTATAGAGCTGAGGACATGGGCTGCTAGATGGCCGCCGCTAGCACATCCACAGTACCCAGTCCCCATAGCTCTGTGTGCTTTTATTGTGTAAAAAAACGATTTGATACATATGCAAATTAACCTGAGAAGAGTCCGGTCTGTGAGATGAGTCAGGGACAGGACTCCTCTCAGGTTAATTTGCATATGTATCAAATCGGTTTTTTTACACAATAAAAGCTCACAGAGCTATGGGGACTGGGTATTGCGGATGTGCTAGCGGCCATCTAGCAACCCATGTCCTCAGCTCTATACACAAAATCCCGGTGACAGGTTCCCTTTAACCACCTCCGGACCGCCTAACGCAGATGTGCGGTCCGGAGGTGGCAGCCCTGCGCACAGTCACGCATATATGCGTCATCTCGCGAGACGCGAGATTTCCTGTGAACGCGCGCACACAGGCGCGCGCGCGCTCACAGGAACGGAAGGTAAGCGAGTGGATCTCCAGCATGCCAGCGGCGATCGTTCGCTGGCAGGCTGGAGATCCGAATTTTTTAACCCCTAACAGGTATATTAGACGCTGTTTTCATAACAGCGTCTAATATACCTCCTACCTGGTCCTCTGGTGGTCCCTTTTGTTAGGATCGACCACCAGAGGACTCAGGTAGGTCAGTACAGTCGCACTAAACGCCACACTACACTACACTACACTACACCCCCCCCCCGTCACTTATTAACCCCTTATAAACCCCTGATCACCCATGATCACCCCATATAAACTCCCTGATCACCCCCCTGTCATTGATCACCGCCCTGTCATTGATCACCCCCCTGTCAGGCTCCGTTCAGACGTCCGTATGATTTTTACGGATCCACGGATACATGGATCGGATCCGCAAAACGCATACGGACGTCTAAATGGAGCCTTACAGGGGGGTGATCAATGACAGGCGGGTGATCACCCATATACACTCCCTGATCACCCCCCTGTCATTGATCACCGCCCTGTCATTGATCACCCCCCTGTAAGGCTCCATTCAGACGTCCGCATGATTTTTACGGATCCATGGATACATGGATCGGATCCGCAAAACGCATGCGGACGTCTGAATGGAGCCTTACAGGGGGGTGATCACCCATATACACTCCCTGATCACCCCCCTGTCATTGATCACCCCCCTGTAAGGCTCCATTCAGACGTCCGCATGTGTTTTGTGGATCCGATCCATGTATCCATGGATCCGTAAAAAATCATGCGGATGTCTGAATGGAGCCTTACAGGGGGGGTGATCAGTGACAGGGGGGTGATCACCCTGATCACCCCCTGTCATTGATAACCCCCCTGTAAGGCTCCATTCAGACGTCCGCATGTGTTTTGTGGATCCGATCCATGTATCCATGGATCCGTAAAAAATCATGCGGATGTCTGAATGGAGCCTTACAGGGGGGGTGATCAGTGACAGGGGGGTGATCACCCTGATCACCCCCTGTCATTGATAACCCCCCTGTAAGGCTCCATTCAGACGTCCGCATGTGTTTTGTGGATCCGATCCATGTATCCATGGATCCGTAAAAAATCATGCGGATGTCTGAATGGAGCCTTACAGGGGGGGTGATCAGTGACAGGGGGGTGATCACCCTGATCACCCCCTGTCATTGATAACCCCCCTGTAAGGCTCCATTCAGACGTCCGCATGTGTTTTGCGGATCCGATCCATGGATCCGTAAAAATTATACGGACGTCTGAATGGAGCCTTACCAGGGGGGTGATCAATGACAGGGGGGTGATCCGGGAGTCTATATGGGTGATTACCCCCCTGTCATTGATCACCCCCCCCTGTAAGGCTCCATTCAGACATTTTTTTGGGCACAAGTTAGCGGAAATTTTTTGTTTTTTTGTTTTTTCTTACTAAGTCTCATATTCTACTAACTTGTGTCAAAAAATAAAATCTCCCATGAACTCACCATACCCCTCACGGAATCCAAATGCGTAAACATTTTTAGACATTTATATTCCAGACTTCTTCTCACACTTTCGGGCCCCTAAAAAGCCAGGGCAGTATAAATACCCCACATGTGACCCCATTTCGGAAAGAAGACACCCCGAGGTATTCCGTGAGGGGCATATTGAGTCCATGAAAGATTGAAATTTTTGTCCTAAGTTCGCGGAAAGTGAGACTGTGTGAGAAAAAAACCAAAAAAATCAATTTCCGCTAACTTATGCAAAAAATAAAAAATTTCTAGGAACTCTCCAGGCCCCTCATTGAATACCTTGGGGTGTCTTCTTTCCAAAGTGGGGTCACATGTGGGGTATTTATACTGCCCTGGCTTTTTAGGGGCCCGAAAGTGTGAGAAGAAGTCTGGGATCCAAATGTCTAAAAATGCCCTCCTAAAAGGAATTTGGGCCCCTTTGCGCATCTAGGCTGCAAAAAAGTGTCACACATCTGGTATCGCCGTACTCAGGAGAAGTTGGGGAATGTGTTTTGGGGTGTCATTTTACATATACCCATTCTGGGTGAGAAAAATATCTTGGTCAAATGCCAACTTTGTATAAAAAAATAGGAAAAGTTGTCTTTTGCCAAGATATTTCTCTCACCCAGCATGGTTATATGTAAAATGGCACCCCAAAACACATTCCCCAACTTCTCCTGAGTACGGCGATACCAGATGTGTGACACTTTTTTGCAGCCAAGGTGGGCAAAGGGGCACATATTCCAAAGTGCACCTTTCGGATTTCACCGGCCATTTTTTACAGATTTTGATTGCAAGGTACTTCTTACACATTTGGGCCCCTAAATTGCCAGGGCAGTGTAACTACGCCACAAGTGACCCCATTTTGGAAAGAAGACACCCCAAGGTATTCCGTGAGGGGCACGGCGAGTTCCTAGAATTTTTTATTTTTTGTCACAAGTTAGCGGAAAATGATGATTTTTCTTTTTTTTTCTTTTTTCCTTACAAAGTCTCATATTCCACTAACTTGCGAAAAAAATAAAAAATTCTAGGAACTCGCCATGCCCCTCACAGAATACCTTGGGGTGTCTTCTTTCCAAAATGGGGTCACTTGTGGCGTAGTTATACTGCCCTGGCAATTTAGGGGCCCAAATGTGTGAGAAGAACTTTGCAATCAAAATGTGTAAAAAATGACCGGTGAAATCCAAAAGGTGCACTTTGGAATATGTGCCCCTTTGCCCACCTTGGCAGCAAAAAAGTGTCACACATCTGGTATCGCCGTACTCAGGAGAAGTTGGGGAATGTGTTTTGGGGTGTCATTTTACATATACCCATGCTGGGTGAGAAAAATATCTTGGTCAAATGCCAACTTTGTATAAAAAAATGGGAAAAGTTGTCTTTTGCCAAGATATTTCTCTCATCCAGCATGGGTATATGTAAAATGACACCCCAAAACACATTCCCCAACTTCTCCTGAGTACGGCGATACCAGATGTGTTACACTTTTTTGCTGCCAAGGTGGGCAAAGGGGCACATATTCCAAAGTGCACCTTTTCAGATTTTGCAGGCCATTTTTTACAGATTTTGATTGCAAAGTACTTCTCACACATTTGGGCCCCTAAATTGCCAGGGCAGTATAACTACGCCACAAGTGACCCCATTTTGGAAAGAAGACACCCCAAGGTATTCCGTGAGGGGCATGGCGAGTTCCTAGAATTTTTTATTTTTTGTCGCAAGTTAGTGGAATATGAGACTTTGTAAGGAAAAAAGAGAAAAAAAAAAAAATCATCATTTTCCGCTAACTTGTGACAAAAAATAAAAAGTTCTATGAACTCACTATGCCCATCAGCGAATACCTTAGGGTGTCTACTTTCCGAAATGGGGTCATTTGTGGGGGTTTTCTACTGTTTGGGCATTGTAGAACCTCAGGAATCATGACAGGTGCTCAGAAAGTCAGAGCTGTTTCAAAAAGCGGAAATTCACATTTTTGTACCATAGTTTGTAAATGCTATAACTTTTACCCAAACCATTTTTTTTTTGCCCAAACATTTTTTTTTTATCAAAGACATGTAGAACAATAAATTTGGCGAAAAATGTATATATGGATGTCGTTTTTTTTTGCAAAATTTTATAGCTGAAAGTGAAAAATGTCATTTTTTTGCAAAAAAATCGTTACATTTTGATTAATAACAAAAAAAGTAAAAATGTCAGCAGCAATAAAATACCACCAAATGAAAGCTCAATTAGTGAGAAGAAAAGGAGGTAAAATTCATTTGGGTGGTAAGTTGCATGACCGAGCGATAAACGGTGAAAGGAGTGTAGTGCCGAAGTGTAAAAAGTGCTCTGGTCATGAAGGGGGTTTCACCTAGCGGGGCTGAAGTGGTTAAGCATATACATCCTCCATACATCCAATATGAGCCTTTGACTTGTGCGCAATTTTGATGGTAAAAATAGATTTGCACTGTCCCCTTATTACTGCTCGCTTATCATTAAAAACCTGTGCTCACATAGATATATTATGATCACTTGTTAAATAACGTAATGTAAGTAACACTCACTTACTGTACCACTTACTTTCTACCATCTCCCTAATGCAGCGCTTCCTGGCATCCCGTAATTGCTTCTAATAATGCGTGCATCGCACATGTATTGTAGAGCCGCGGTTTTTCCTCTTCTTTCCATTGTTTATTTTGTTTCTCTTTTGAAGCTCTGTTCCCAAGTTATGATACTTTTTAATATGCAAATTAGGCCTTTGGGTGCAACAAGAGCAATGATGATGCCCTCATTGCACCAATCTCTGCTCCTTTCTGTGACCAGCCCCTCCCCCACTGCTTTGCCACAGCCTGGCCCTGTCAATCAAAGCAGCCAGGGAGGTTCTGGCCACAGAAATGAGTGGAGATTGGGTGCAAAAAGAGCAATAGTGACGCACTCACTGCACCAAAGGCAATCATCAGGTGAACCACAGCTATGGGTCTATGCAAACAGTTTCATAGGAAGTCGCTGGTGACAGATTTCCTTTAAAGGGTTTCTGTTACCAGAAATGTCTGCAGAATCCAACTCTGCTATTTTTATGTTTATTGATGGCCCCGTTGCTGCACAATTCTTACTTTTGTAATATGCAAATTAGCCTCTAGGAGCAGGGGGGGCGGCGTTGCTCCTACTCCTAGAGGCTCTGTTCTCCCACCTCATTCCACGACCTTCTTCTATCCTTGATTGACAGGCCAGGGTTCGTCTTCTCCTGCCGGCCCTGTGTGCCAGGAAAGTCTCGCGCTTGCGCAGTGCCGTTTAACCAGCACAAAGGGCCCGCAGGAGAAGACGAACGCTGGCCTGTCAATCAAGGATGGCAGGGCGTGGAATGAGGTGGGAGAACAGAGAAACTGGCTGGCCTGTCGCATGTGGACTTGGCAGCTGAAGGCATCTATATTGGTCCCATGTTCATATGTGCCCGCATTGCTGAGAAAAATTATGTTTTAATTTATGCAAATGAGAATCTAGGAGCAATGTGTGTGTGTGTGTGTGTGGGGCTGCCATTACACCTAGAGGCTCAGGTCTCTCTGCAACTGCCCCCCCTGCACTTTAAATAACAGGTCCAAGCAGTGTAAAAATCATCACGTTTGGTTCTGTCAATCAAAGTGGAGAGGTAACAGCAGTTACACAGAGAGCAGAGTATCTAGGTGTAACAGTAACGCCCCTGTTGCTCCTAGAGCCTCATTTATATATATTAAAACATAATTTTTCTCAGCAATGTGGACACATATGAACCTGGGACCAACACAGATGTCTTCAGCTGCCAAGCGCACATGTAACAGGTTAACCAGTTTTATAGGTACAAAACTGCTGACAGATGCCCTTTAAATAATAAGATTGTAAATTTGTCAGAAATGCAGAGTGTTGCGCTTTGGCTTCCACATTACCTGGGAGTGATTGACGCACATATACTGGGAAGTTGGTGGTACAGGGCATATAAAGTCTGATTGCCATAGTAAAGCCACCCCTTTAATAGTGTGTATCCTCACGGGGTGCTTTATCTGTAAATGATTTGTCGTCTTTAATATATTCTCCACAATAAATTCTAAATGTAATTTATGTTGTATGTGATGATCAACAATTAAATCCAATCATGGTCCCATGCTTACATAGGGAGGCTGTAAAATTAAAAAACATCTTTTTTTTGTAGGAAATCTTTCCAAATCTGACAAGGAACTAATCATTGTAGCCACCAGTGCAAACAACAAGTGTCCTTATTGTGTAACTGCTCATAGTGCATTACACAGAATCTATTCCAAGAAAAGAACATTAGCCGACCAGGTAAATCTCAGCTTCATATCATCTCTTATTGCGTGCTACCAATGGTGGTCAAAACACTGGAGTCCTGACTTGATGGAATTCATCTTCAAAGTTACAGCTCAGTTCTAGGATCAGCCTTCCACCATACAAAAACTTACTGTGTTGGGTCCCACCATGTAGAGGTCTCAGTGGTACTCCTGGCCGGCTTTCTCCAGATCCTGATAACCAAGAAGCCTACATGAAGTAGTATGACCACCAGTCTAAATAGGAACTAGCAATGAAAATATGTAATATTACAGTGAGGATGGGACTCACCGCCACACTGTAAACCCTTTAAAGGAAGGGACATTTATTAAAGTATTTATGCCACGATTGTGGTGTTAAAAAGTCCCCAAATTATGGTGAACACCATTTGTGTGCCATACTTTATGACTTTTTGAGCGGGGTGGCAGTTAGTGGGAGAGGCCTATTGTGGCCTTCCAGATTTACTACAACTGATGCCAGAAACTAACATAAGCTATAGCTCAAATCTATGCCAACCCCTAGCTGACGTAGTTTCTGGCACATGTAGTTCCAGCGATGCGCCTAATTTATAAAGAGGCATCTCTTAATAAATTAAGCGCATCTTAGTCCAGTGCACAGGGGATTATACTGCCATATGGAAACCCCAGTCTTAATAAATGTCCCTAAATATTCATGGAAAACAATTCTTGTAGTTAATGCCAGCAATACTATGCGGCAGTGATTGCAATTAAAACCATAGACCATACGCCCGCCCTCCCCGACAACATGTTTGCCGTGTACAGACGTCCTTAGGGTTCTATGGGGCACTGGCAAAAGAAGTTGCAAAAAGAGGTTTTAAAATCTCTTATGATCTCATCTACGGGGTGCTGGTCCCACTAGCCAGATCAAAGATTGCATGTCACTAGGTGCCAATCATCAGTATAGCAATAACCAATTATAAAGGTCCCAGTGCGTAGTTCAGACTCTATGCACCAAGCAGACGGATGAGAATGCCTAGGGACTTAGAATCAAGAGTAGTAGGTAAACGGGGAATGAGCCATATAACAAGTTGTGCAAGAGTAGGATATCTTGCTCATATTTATTAGGGTACTTTCACACTTGCGTTTTTCTTTTCCGGTGTTGAGCTCGGTCACAGGGGCTCCATACCGGAAAAAAACTGATCAGTTTTATCCTAATGTATTCTGAATGGAGAGCAATCCGTTCAGGATGCATCAGTTCAGTCCCTTTTGCGTTTTTTGGACGGAGAAAATACCGCAGCATGCTGCAGTTTTCTCTCCGGCCAAAAATACTGAACACTTGCCAGAATGCCGGATCCGGCATTAATTTACATTGGAATGTATTAGTGCCGGATCCGGCATTAAGTGTTCTGGCAAAACACGCGCAGACCTTTAAAAATGCAAAAATAAAATAAATACTGGTTCAGTTTTTCCGGATGACACCGGAGAGACTGATACGGTAATTCAATGCATTTGTCAGACGGATCCACATCCGGATCAGTCTGACAAATGCATCCGTTTGCGTCCGGATTGCCAGATCCGGCAGGCAGTTCCGGCGACGGAACTGCCTGCCGGAATCCTCTGCCGCAAGTGTAAAAGTACCCTTAGCATAACGCTGGGTTCACACCTAGGCGTTTCTCAAACGCGCGTTTCTATGCGCGTTTTTGTCGCGCGTTTTATGCACGTTTTTTTTAATAGTGAACGCGCGTTTGACAGCAGTGTTGTCCAAAGAGTCTATGGCCCAAACGCGCGTCAAACGCGCCAAAAAAAGCTCCTGTACTTGTTTGAGCGTCGGGCGTTTTACAGCGCGATCGTACGCGCTGTAAAACGCCCAGGTGTGAACCCTTCCCATAGGGAATCATTGGTTCTTGCCTGTTGTGCGTTTTACAGCGCGTAGGAACGCGCTGTAAAACGCTCAGGTGTGAACCCAGCGTTAGAGTAACTGACAAAGTCACAGTGTTAGGACAGAAAAGTCTATATTGCAGTACTCCATTAGGGCTCATGCACAGTAACGTGTGCCGGCCAGGCCCGTATTGCAGCCAGCAAATATACGGACCCCAGTCGTTTTTGCACCGTTTTTTGACCCATTCACTATGCAGTGCTTCTTTGTGGTTTCTTTCTGTGCCTCTGTACCACAAAAATAATAGAACCTGTACTATTTTTTTGCGGTGCAAACGAATCACGGACCCATTCAAGTTATTAGACAGAGTTCTCTCCACATAACCATGAATACGTAACTATTTAGATATATATAGGGGGTCATTTATCAAACTGGTGTAAAGTAGAACTGGCTAAGTTGCCCATAGCAGCCAATCAGATTCCACCTTTAATTTTGGACCGCTGCTTTGGAAAATTAAAGGTGGAATCTGATTGGTTGCTATAAATAACCCCATAGTGTTAAAAAATATCCCAGCAGTATAGGGTGAATACGTAAAACATTTGTTAGGGTTTCGCTGAACTTATGTATAGACGCCAGCCTATCTATAACTTCTGTGCATCCAGCGCCAGTTCTAAATGTAAGCTAGCTTCCGAGCTGTCTTACATTTAGACCATTTTTTATGCCTAAAACGTGGTGCATCTTGACACATCTAGGGTTTCTAAATTTTTTTCCTTGACTTGCTTAACAAGGGGCACAGCCTAACATGTGTCGGTTGTTCCAATAGTGTGCCACAATTCTGATGTAAAAATCTGGTTCAAAGTAAGCCAATCAATAGCTGGCATTGAGCCAAAGAAAAATGTCTATCACTGCACCAGATTTCTCATCCAGCCTGATTCCCTATGATAAATCTAGTGCATAACTAGACAGTCTATGTAAGCTTATGCCATCATTAGAATTAGTAAATCTAGGCGAGCATGTGCAAAAAACACCAGATGACATACCAGAAAAAAGTGGCAAAACTGATGGTGGCAAAGAAAATCAATAGGCTAATTCTGATGTTTTTTTTTTTTTTTCTGAAACAAAAGCCAACTTCATGTATGTGGGAACCTAAAAGGGGTATTGCAGGGCCCAGTGTGCTCTGCAAACTACCTTAATTACACATAACTCATCTGTAGAAGAAAGTTTGTAATATACTTACTGTCTTGAAGTTGCATGGATCAGCTGCTGGGTAACCCGGTCAAGTGATACTCCTCTTCCGAAAATCCTGCTTCTGCCAACATCACATTCTTTACCAAGTTTCTGCTGCTGGGTATGGATGGGATGTCACTTCCACAGCCCAGGATGGGGGAGGTACTGTGAAAGGGATCAAAACTATGTCTCTCCTTATCAAATGTGCAAGCTCCCGAATCGTTGCCATCGGTGCATGCGCCATGGAGAGGAATAGTTCTGGTACCCTCCACAGGCCCTCTCCTGTCCTGGGCTGTGGAAGGGACCTGCTGTCCATGGCTCAGAAACCTGGTAACAGACATGACATTGTCTGAAGCAGGAGTATTAGAAGGGTAGTGTCATGTGAGTGGCCAATCCATGCAACTTCGATATGATAAGTATATTACATACTATCTTCTACAGGTGAGTTTATTTATCGAGTTTCTTTTCTGCAGATGTTTTTGTTAAGGTTGCCACATCTGGGTCCCAATTTGAAGTGACCTATGCCCCAGACTTAAAGGGGCTGTCCAACCTTTACTAAGTGAGGGCCTTAAATGATGGATGGGGGTCTGATGTCCCGCACCTCACTGATCGGGTATATGGGCATAGTTCCGTTGGCAGAAGTCAATGGGAGTAGTGCTGTAGGAACAAGCTTCCTCCACTACAAGGTTGATTGTGCTATGAAGTTCCAGCACCTAAACAGCTGATTGGCAGGGGTACAAGTTGTGAAAGAACATCCGATCAGCCAGAAACCCCTTTAAGGCATTGTACGTCTCCAATGTGTACCTATCTCTATTACATAATACCCGTGTATCCGCCTCTGTATTCACCAAACATGCAATTTAGGGCAGGAATATGCATTGACATATGGTATAAGCTTTATCAACTGGATTAGTGGTATGAGCTATGCAGACTCTTCAGTGATCATGATATGGAAAAAAAAGTCTGGAAAGAACCTCTAAAATCTCTACATCATGGGACCCTAAGTGAGTAAGACTATGCTGTAGTTGCCGACTGTCCTGATTTTCAGAAACAGTCCTGGCAAATTAATGCTGTCCCTGGCTAAAAATGGACAGGGTTAATGTAAAATTCACTGATAAGTGGATGTTCCCAGGGCAGGGGTTAGATACCCTGTTTTTCCAACTAAAACGTTGGTAAGTGTGCTATGGTCAAAGTAGTACGGTAGATCAACCCTAAATTGCGCTCATTCCTGGAAATTATTTTTTCATAATTCTTCTAGTACCACATTGCATCTAAATTTTTATAAACATGTAAAAGTTATTTGATCCAGCCCCAGCTAGATTTGGATTGGGTTGAAGATCTTCCTTGGACAGTTTTAGACTTTTATGTATCTAAGAGATGTTATGTTTTAACTGGTGTGTAATACTATACTGTGTATTACTGCTTTGATTAAACGGTGTTCCTTTCTCTAGGTCATCGTCAATCCTGAGCTCGCAGATCTCAGCCCTCGAGAACGGGCCATTCTGGAGTTTGCTTTGGCAGTTGCCAAGCCAGAAAATATAACTGAAGAGCATTTTAGCAAACTTGAGGAACATGGTTTTGATCGTGAAGATGCATGGGATATAGCTATGGTCACTGCATTTTTTGCCATGGCTAACCGAATTGCTCACTTTACTGACTTGCGACCAAATGAAGAATTCTATACAATGGGGAGACTTCCCAAGGAAACCTCTGAGGAATCAAAATAAGAGTTCTGTTACAAAACAGCTTCAAATTATATGGGCAAGTGGCCTTGTGTGAATTCACTGATAAACTGTTACTACTCAGGTATTGGCTAATCTAAAAAAATAAATAAAATCTATATATAAATTTGTGTTTGTACATTTTTGCACTAGAACACTAATATCAATAGTCTGTGTCAAAATGTACATACCGTATTTATCTTACAAAAATTACATAATATTTTCTTTTTTTAGTAAATATAATTTCATTAGACATCTGTAGCAATCTAAATACATCTAGTCGAAAAACATATAAATTAGTTATGTTTTTTTCAGAGATTATTATGTTACAACGCTACACATAAATTTGCGAACTACATGGATGAACCAGGGCCACCAGAATGGGAGTCCGGAGGAGGGACCCCACTCTATGATGTCCTTTTTCCCTCACAGGGCATATATAATGATACTGTATTCATCAGACAACCCATTTATGGAAAACCTTGCTCATAAGTAACAGCCATTTGAAAGGATATTTCCACCCAAAATCTGGAAACTCGGTAATTTTATTTTCCATTGCTGCTGCCATTTTTGCAAAAATGACAACTAGATCACACAATGATTGTCATTTTTGAACCTTTGTCACACAGGGTAGATTTACTTTAAAAAGGGGTTGTCTGCTTTTTACTACTGATGACCTATCCTAAGGATAGATCATCAATATCAGATCGGTGAGGGTCTGACTACCGGCACTCCTAACTATCAGCTCCTGTTTACCTGCTCACTGCATCTATTGCAGTGGTTAGCAGGTGTAATTACAAGTAAGGGCTTCCCATTCACTTCTATAGGACTGCTCTGTCTGTTCAAGTGAATGGGGACGCCATACTTGTAATTACACCTGCTCACCACCACAATTGCTGCGCCGAGCAGGTAAACAGAGCAGAGAAGGCAGCACCTGTACAAGAGCAGCCGATCGGCAGGGTTGCCGGGAGTCGGAGCCTCGCCGATCTGATATCGATGACCTATCCTATCATCTAGGTCATCAATAGTAAAAAACGGACAATCTCTTTAAGGCCTCACGCACATGACTGTATATGTTTTGCGGTCTGCAAATCACAGATCCGCACAGCATAGATACCAGCTGCATGCATCCCACATTTTCCCATTCCATGGGTCCGGCACTATGTTACAAATGGCTATTCTTTTTTGTGGAGCCACATAATGGACATACAGATGCAGACAGCACATGGTGTGCTGTCCACATCTTTTGCAATGAATGGGACTGCATCCGATCCGCAAAAAATGTGTATCGAATACAGACCAAAAATACGGTTGTGTGCATGGGGCCTAATTTTTGTATGTGTTTTGGGTGGGAGTGCGGTAGGCATTTGTTTTCGGAAATAATGCCTTTTGCTTGCCCCCAATAGATAAAATAAAAAAAAAGCTACTGAAGCCCTTTACTGCAGAATGAAAATACTAAATTTTTGATATCTGAGAAAACACTCCAGTAAAGCTGGGTAGATAAGTGAATGGCACTAGTGGAATATATGAATAAATCAAGCTAGGCACACATGAGCTCCAACAACCATTCCAATATGTATCAGTTTTGGATGTAGGAGGGGAAAGGATACTACATGCAAGTATTTTAGCAAAAAAACTATAGAAACTGTTCTCATGTAGCAAATTATTTCAATGGGAAATACATGTTTTGAGCAGTGGTTTGATAAACACCACTAACAACTGTGAAAATGTATTCTAAATAAATTGTACTATAAGGCAGTTACTGAAATTTCTGGTGAAACTGTGTTTCTTGCTACATTGGTGCTCTATTAATGACACCGGTACAATCTAAAGTGGAGTCTACATGATGGAGGGAGCTATAGAGGAGCCACTCTTCACCTACAAAATATCTTGTTACAAGAATGATCATATTTTATAAGTTTATAATAAAAAAATGTATTTTGCACAGAGTGAATGCATACACCTCTAATATAAAGAATCCTCATGCCATATCCTTTAATTTTTTTCTGCACTACGACTGTAGAAAAATATAATAAATACTCATGTCTTGTATTGACTTTTGTATTCATCTCATTTAGACTATAGCATGCAAGGCCGGTCAAAACGTACAAATTTACAAAAAAATAAAATATCAGTTAGTTTTGAGACCCTATTAAACCAGGAATACAGCCGGATAGTGTTGATCATGCCTATAAAAACAATACCCTGATTATGACAGTATGTTGTCCCATTGATGAGAAAGCTGATTTTTATTCATATGCAAATAAGCTTACTTGAGCACCAAAAGGTCGGCCAGAGCCCTCTGAGCACCAGATTGTTATACCCCTTCAGTTTTAGTCCCTTCCCTTGGAATGACAGGGTGAAAGGACCTGGTGCTTGCTAAGTGGGAATCTGTGCTTTTTGATGAGCAGCTGTCACGGCTGAGGATGGGGAAAACCCTCAGCCGTGCGATGAGAGAAGATGGTAGTCACGACTTGGCCAGAACCACAGAATTAGGGAGCAGGTCACCTCCTATTGCTTCCCTAATCTGACCCTAACTCCTAGCGACATGAGCCGACCTTGAAGGTAGGAGGGCTCATGCTCTGGAACCTCGGGTCCCTACTAGCCCTCCGCAGGTCCCTAAGCTAGGAGCTGGGTAGACTACCTGCTCCTCCTGGACATGGAGAAATAGGAGTCTAAAGATGGCCAAACTATCAAGACAGGGGAAACTGAAACAGGCATATGGCAATGGCAGGTAAGTGCAACTAGTACTAACACCTACCTGCCACAGACACAGAGCCTGGGACCCAAGTATCAGTGCTGCTGTCCACAAACACAAACGACAGAGCACACACACCACACAGGACACCAGGAAACCATACGCTGCAAAGAATAGACATGACACACAAACACATCCTCATAACATCGTGTATAAACAATACATAACAATTTGTTTATGACCACAAGGGTGGCCCCCACTGGCAGATGGAATTACCAGGAGGGTGTCTCCAGCAAAGCATGGCTGAAGAACCCCTCAGCTTCTGATCTCCAAAGAGGCTTTATAGCCCAAAGTGGCCACACCCACACACACACACAGGAGAGGGAATTAACCCTTCCAACACTAACCAGGGAGTGAAACCACTTAAAGGGGAAGTGTCCAAAAGAAGATCACACTGCAGCTGTTACCGCAGGCAACGACATGGGTGGCAACCATGTCCTGGGAGTCAGCCAGAAGGCCGAGACACTGCCACCACATGTACACATCCAAACCAAATGTTGCCACGGGCAGCCACAGTGAAGGGAAGAGTCACAGTGCACACCAAACATAAACTTCGTGCACACCAGACATACAAAGTGCATAACATACACACACCCCTAACTGCGAGGTTGCTAGGTGCAACCGCATGAACATTGCCGCAAGCTTCCTAGCACCAGCTCAGGCTGCTCTACTGCGACAATACAAAATAACTTGTTGCCCGCGGCAACCACAAGTGAGGCAGCACACTAGCGGCCCTCACCTGTGGTTGAACACCCAATAACAAACCGCAGGCAACAGCATGCGGTTGAGGAGTCACGACCATGACCATGGCCGTGACAGCAGTAGAAGACACACAGCGCAAGTGGCTCGGACACATGGGGCAGGCATAAGAAGACTGGGCTGGACCAGAAATCTAGTGTGGTCAATCCAGGGGAAGGGGGAGAGACTAAAGCTAAAGTGGAGTACCCATCCCTTAAATTGACAGGGCAATAGGTCTCGGTGCTTGCTAAGTGTGAATCTGGGCTGCTTGGCGAGCAGCAAAAGATGCACTGTGCAAGGGGCGAGACTGAGACACATGGAGCAGGCATAAGAAGAGTGGGATGGACCAGAAATCCAGCGCTTTCAATCCAGTGAAGGAGCAGGGACTAAAGCTCAAGGGGAGTAACCATTTGGTGCTTTGAAGGCTCTCTCCAGCCCCTCGGTGCTCCAATAATCTTATTTACATATGAATAAAAATCCAGTTTTCTCATCAATGGGGTAACTTATGTTATAACCAGGGTATCATTTTTATCAGCTGTATGCCTGGTTTAAAAGGGTTGATCATGCTGACATATGCTCTTTAAACTTTCCATTATCCTTTTTCTCTGTAGGTTCCACTGGTTTTGGCTTACAAATACTGACCTTTTGAAAGTAACCTGTCTTGGTCATGTCATGGTTTTTATGAGTTTAGAAAAATACAGCAATAATCAGAAATTTTTGCAAACTTTGCGGAACTGTACTTTGATGAACTTCCGTTCAGTAGAACTGTGGAGGTCGAGGCCACCTAAAACCAGCCTTGCATTTTGTTAATGCAATGCATCAACCCCATTTCTATGCTTGGAAGAAGGCATATTCCAGAACCTACACTTTCTAAAGATGTTCATGAGAAAAAACACTTTTGAAAAATTTGCAGTGGCCAGTAACTTCTGTCTGAAAAAATGTGATCAGCCAGGTTGAAAAATTTCAGCTTTTTGTCCATTGAAAACTTAAAACTACATGGCATGATTGAAATTCAGCCAATCATTTGCCATCATACTCAAGTCTTGGAGACTTGAGTATGTTTAGTAAGTTTCCATGACAGGAACATCTTTATTAATTTACATGATCTGTTCTTTTTTTAAATGTAATTTGGGGGTTTTGACTGGGAGCTGTAAGAGGCTGTTTTGGCATATCTGGAAAAATAATCTGGTCAGTGGTCTGTGTTATAGGAGGGTTGTGGTTATGTATATAGGAGGGCTGGAGTAGACATGTAGATGAGACAAGCAATAGTGTAAACTGCTGACAGGTTTGAGGTCTATATGCAGGGTAGGTCATTTCTGGGGTCAGTGTACAGGGAGAGGACAGATCTGTATTAAGAGTGGTGGTCTCTGTTTTGCATTGCAGGTTTCCTGAAATCTGAAGTTTTAGGGGGTCTGGGGTCTGTATGTATTTAGGAGTGTCTGGAGTCTGTGAGACCCCTAGCATTTTTTTTTTATAAAAAAAAAAGTGTGGGGCCCCCCCTATTTGCATAACCAGCCAGATACAACAAAACAGCAGCAGGCTAGCATTATCAGGATGGGAAGCCCCATGGTTATTGGCCCTTGCCAGCCTAAATGTAGGGCCTGGCTTCACTTCAGATGCTCAGGTACTGTATTGTACCCTGCAGAGATGAGCGAGCCAGTGTGTAACGAGCCAGGTTACGAACTTTCCAAAATTGCATCCGCCAGCCAAACCTGAAACGTCAGGGTTTTGTTTTTTTCAGACGAATCCAGTAAAATGGCTCATAGCAGTGTCTGAAAGAAAATGATCTTATGGAAAGTGTACAATCACAATCAAGCTGCTGTTCTACTGTGAGGTACATTGACGGGAAAGGCTAGAACGAAGAATAATTGTGTAGAACAGGGGAAGGCAGGGTCAGTCAGGGAGTGAGAAGTGAGGAGCTGAGGCTCAAGAACATCATAAGCATATTTATTTAAAGTTTTTTTTTTTTTTTTTTTCATTTTAACAGAAATACTTTTTTTTGTTTGGGTGGGGGTTGTAAGCTCAAAACTGTAAACACATGTTTTATGTTTTACCATCGAAACTAGATAGCAAATGTATTTTTTTTGTTTGGGTTTACATCTCTAACTGATAACATGAACTCCTAGGCCAAAATCTGTGTATGTGCATCTTCAGGCACTTCAAGTGTTGGTAGGATGGGGAGGAAATAATTGCATTTAAAAAATCCAATAAATTCAAAAATATTTGCATAGTAGGTTGACAACTTGTGTTTTACACTACCGAAAGCTTTTTTCTGAATCTGCATATTTTAACGCACAGAAGACATTAGGCCCAAATGTGTTAGTGGTGCCGATACTACATTATTTCCAAAGTCAACTGTCAGTAGCAATGTCTTCAGTTTGTCCCAACTAAGTTTGAAAAGGTGCAACATTATCATTGAGAAGAAAGAGGATGATATTATCGATTGGCAGTGCAGTGGCAGCACATCCAAGACACCTGTTGATTGTTAAAGCCCTTTGAAGAGGCCACAAAGTTTGTCAGTAAGGACAACTGTGGCATGAACAATCTAATTCCTCTTATATTTCTCTTAGAACAGATGCTGAAGCTCATACAGCAGGGGATGGCAGAAGAAGAAAAGTGAATGCATTTTGCTGCCTGACCTGTAGCTGTTGGGGATCCACAAGGAGAAACTGCCATGGAGAAGAAGGATGAGGAGCTGCCACTGGAAGAGGAGGAGGTGGAGGAGCAAGGGAATGATTACGGCATTGGCCATCCTGCTCTATAACTAGTTCCATTCATCAGAAAGGGATTGTTTTTGCAGCAGGTGCAGGGATTTTTGAAAACCCCCATTTAGGTGAATAAAACTAAATGTCAGTCACAGAAATCTCAGCCACAAAATCTACCTTTGTGAATGCATCCAAACACCGCTACACCAACCAATAAAGAAAGTTATGGCTCTCAAATTTCATGAAGTTACTATCATCAAGACCTCAAAGGAGAAGAATAAATTTGTTATTTATAACATACTGTGGAGGTGATACATTCTAGGCACAACCTCAGGTGGCTCAGTGGTTAGCACTGGTGGTTCACAGCACTGGGGTCCTAGGTTTGAATGCGACAACATCTGCATGGAGTTTGTTTGTTCTCCCCGTGTTTGTGTGGGTTTCCTTCCACACTCTAAAGATATATTGATAGGTAACTTAGATTGTGAGCCCCAAATGGGACAGCTTGATGCTGATGTCTGTAAAAGCGCTGTGGAACATAGCAGCACCATATAAATGCTTAAAATAAATAAAAGCTCAGTGTTGCTGACATCTATGCAGAAGAAGTAGGCCAGAAAAATGGATTATGTGACATAAATTCTTCTTTACAGGGGGCATTTGAGAGAATAGTAATGGGATGTGTGAATGGATGCCAGAGGGGCACGTGATTGCACAGCAGAGGGACAGGGGCAGAAAGTGGCATGGACCTGGAGAAAATGGGGGAGGTGACAGCAGGGCCGAGGGAAATTAGCGCTTCCATTGTAGAAGCGCTCATCTCTCTATATTCAACTGTACCACCGTCCTCAGGACAGCGATACAGTTGAATGCTGCGGTGAGACACTGCACTGGAAAGATGCCTCCCTGTCTCACCATTCCCTCTGAAAGGCTCCAGGCCTAGTGCCTGTAGCCTACCAGAGGCCGGCGCAGGCATCGTGATGACTTCATCATCATTTTTGTACCAAACTTTGTGGCTGTACTGCTTTTTTCTGCCGTAGATAGGGTTCCCAGCCCCGTTATCATCAAAATCATAAATCACAGCAATGGGTTTCTTTCATTGGTTTTATTTTCAATGGATATGCGGCCCCAAAAAATGTTGTGCAAACGTTTTCGGACGTGTCTGGCCTTCGTCAGGCACTGTGCCGCTGGAGGTAAACAGGGGAGGATGCTGGTGCAATAGTTGGAGCCTATGGCCGCCGGGATGTGCATCTGATTTTTCCATAACTGTTTCAAAAGGTTAGCAAATGGGTTTGGCAGGGAAGGAGCCAGGGGTGTGTAATGGGCGGAGTTAGGGGGCCCAATTCTGATTCTTGCCATGGGGCCCAATGATTTTTATTCACGCCCCTGGCTGGCTGTATGTAATGTAAGGAGGGAAGAGATTAGTTTAAGAATTTGCCGGGGGGTGGGCAGAGTGCAATTTCAATTTCCGCTTCAAACAGCAGAAAGGGTAGGTGCTCCCCTGGACTGAATTGGAAGGGGGTATGCACCCTCTGCTGGCTCAACCAGTATCTCCCTCCCATGCCCCCAAACCTTCTCAAATATTCCTTTCTTTCAATGCTCTTGCATTGGTGCAATATACCATCATAAATGCACATAAAAGCATTTTAACCTCCATCTTGCTACAATGGAATCGTTGTCCCTCAACAATATTTTGAAAATATCTGCTGCAATATCTTTCTCTCTCCCTACTGGGATCACCTTCTGTTCCCAAAAGTGATCAATGACTAAGGACAATTTTCATCTTCGGTTCCAATGAAATTCTCTTCCTCTAAGATGATGTGGTGCTCCCTAATCCATTTCCACCAGTTATATCTAAGATTACAGTCTCACTGCCTCCCAATTCTCTGCTCATGCTTACCTTGCTTCTCTTTCCAGTTTACCACAGCAATAAGTACTGCATCCCTTCTTCTATGCTGCGTCCTACATCCAGAACCTTTCTACATAAAGTCTGCCAAGTATTCTCTCTCTAAATACAAGACTCTGAAGTACCCTCACCTGTTTAAGGATTAAATAGCGCTTGTGATTGGACATATCTCAGACACTGTTTTTTCTGACATCATGGCCACAGAGGCTAAAAGGACCCTTTCTGGAGCTTAGGGAGGTGGTTTTACTCCTTTCAAGGGATTCTGTCACCAAGTTTTGGGCTATAGAGCTGCGGACATGCACGGCTAGATCGCCGCTAGCATGTCCGCAATATATCTGTCCTATAGGGCTGTGTGCTTTTAATTCCTTTAAAAAATGATTTTATAGATATGTAAATGAGTCTTGTATGTGTCCAAGGGGCTGTACTAACCTTCCTGGAGCCCAGCCGTGCCCAGCCACGCCCACCTGTGAAGGAGCCCAGCACCGCCTATGTCCTCCGAATTTCCTCCTTTCATCAACTATAGATTGCCGTAATCCCGGTTTAGTGTTCCTTCCCTGTGCTGGCATCAGCCTCAGGGAAAGAACTGCGCATGCGCGAGCTCGCGTATCGCGAGATTACGGCAATCTATAGTTGATGAAAGGAGGAGATTCGGAGGACATAGGCGGTGCTGGGCTCCTTCACAGGCGGGCGTGGCTGGGCTCCAGAAAGGTTCGTACAGCCCCTTGGACACATACAAGACTAATTTACATATGTATAAAATCCCTTTTTAAAGAAATTAAAAGCACACAGCCCTATAGGACAGATATATTGCGGACATGCTAGCAGCAATCTAGCCGTGCATGTCCGCAGCTCTATAACCCAAAACTTGGTGACAGAATCCCTTTAAGGTGTCCATTCTTCATGTGATAACAGAAACAGTGTTGATAATACAGACACATTATCAATTATTTTTGTGCTGCTATAGAACTGCGTATTATCCAAACTAATCATGTCTGATGAACTGAATGCTAAGAGTGCTAAGACTTGTGTTGTCACTATTAAGTAGCATCAAGCTGAATAATTCTTTGCGATTTCTGAGTCGTTTTATACTAGACTGACAGAGTTTGTAATATATACGGTAATATTCTAATAATGATTTGTAACAAGGACATGTTCTGATCATTATAAATTGACACAGTTCCATCTGGATGTGTTACCCTCAACTTGGCTGGATACAATAGTTGGAACTTTATCCGCCTCTGGTATAGAGTAGAGCAAATCTGGCTGAACTCTTTCCTTTTCTTCGCCACAGCAGTAGAGTAATCTGCAAACAGCAGAATTGTGTGCCCCATCATCTTCAATGGCTCCTTCCTGGATCTAAAGGCACGTAATATTGATTCTTTATCACAGTAATCCAGGAATTACATTATCACTTGACGGGGTCTAGGCGTTCCGCCACGTGTCTCCCTGCTGCATTTCAGTTGCAGGGCCAATTCTATGCGCTCTTTCCACTTTGTGGCATCCCTCCAGCCCCAGAGCCAGCGGTAGCTCCCTTTCACACAGGTTTATAAGAGCCTGTGGTTTACCCGTTTCCGGTAGGCCCAGAAGTCGCAAATTATTTCGCCTGCACCGGTTCTCAAGGTCTTCAATCCGGTCTAATAAAATGGTATTTTGTTTAAATAGTCCACTTATCTTCTGGGCAGAGGAAATGCATTCCTCTTCAGCCTGAGACATTCTCTGCTCTAGCTCATCGAGCCTTGCGTCATGCTGGGACACTGTTTCATGCAATTGCTGCAGCGTCTTGGATAAAGTGTCCCTGATGTCTGGTGCCAGATGTTTGGCCACTTCTATGGCCAGAGATTTATAATCAATTTGCGGGGGCTCGCTTTGCAAGCTGGGCTGAATCAGCGACTCACCATTTTCCTGAGTTGCCGGGACTGGTGATGAAGAGCGCTTATCCGCCATTTTACTGAGCATGCCGCCCGCTTCACTGCTCTTGCTTTTCGAGATCCTCCGTTTACCGCTCCGCAGGAGATAACGGTCCATGTACTAAAGGACCCAGTGAGTTGGGGGATCCGACTGCACTTCTCCTGTCCCCCTCTTGCAGATTTTAGAAGAAGCGGAGGTGATTTTACAGGTGGGAGACTGCCGGAGCTCCTTCCTGCATCCCAGCGCCGGAACCGGAAGTCGTGTTTTCCATTTTATCCCTACCAATCCCATCATACAATGAGATACATATTTGTATACTGTGCCACCAACGACATCAGCTTTTAGTGCTGAAAATTTGTAGTTGACTGTGAGTTGTTTTTAATTGCCATACATGAAGGGGCATGTTAGCTGTTGTGCCCTGTTGTTTCTTTCGTTTAATTATTTTGTTAATGATTAGAGATGAGCACATTTAAAAAAAATTCGGTTTGATCCGAATATATTTGCGGCGAATTTTGTTAAAATCTGCTATTTCTGGCTGCAGAGAGCTTTTATAGTGGTGTAGAACACTGCCTTGCAGTAACACACATAGGGATTCTGGTTTAGTAGTGAAATAAAACGATGAGTCAGTATGACATGCAGATGACAGGCGTCGCTCTTAAAATCACTGCACACTTCACTTATTTGGGCAGTCACGGGCCAAACCTGACCACATAACTCAAGTATGAACTCCGCCTTACAGGTCGATGTTAGCGCCAAGAAGAAGTGCACTTCTTTTACATCGTCGGCAGCTGAATCCACATAGATGTCTACAGAACTTGTTCTATTAAACGCTTATACAAGTAGAGCCCCCCGACAGAGTGGAGAGGATGTCAGCAGTAAGTTTGTTTGGACGTCACAAATTATTTTGCCCTTCCTCTGCTCCGTCAGAACAATAACCCAAAAAAATGGATCCTGTCTGTTGAGTTTCCGCCTTCACTCGGTCAGCATTTGGTCAGTTATCCATCAGTATTGCTAATGCCCAAAAAAACAGGAGTGGATCCAAAACAGAGATGACACGTGAACAAAATATTTGCATGTCTTCTGTGTTTTGTACCCACTCCTGCTTTTGGCTACCAAATCAAAAGCCAATTCTGATTGGATCATACAGGCCTTACAGCTGCTACACAGATATGAGACGCACAACAGATCCTTTTTACTTCCTTCTGACAGAAGACAGATCAGAAGAAGGGTCAAATAAATGATGATGTCATCCAAGCCAAAAAGGCTAAATAGTGGCCCAGTCATGAAGTGTGGAGGGTGGGAACAGCATGAGGAGACTACAGAGTGGCCCAATGACAGTGTGGAGGTGGCGGCAGCATGAGGAGGCCACAGAGTGGCAAGGTGACATAGTGCGGAGGTGGCGGCAGCAACAGGAGACCACAGAGTGGCAAGGTGACATAGTGTGGAGGTGGCAGCAGCATCAGGAGGCCACAGAGTGGCAAGGTGACATAGTGTGGAGGTGGAAGGCAATACCAGTACCATCTGAAGATGGTGGGTGAAAGAAGAAGCACTTGGCATCAGATGTGTGGCATCAGGCGGGTGGCAGCATCATAATAGTAGCTGAGGTAGGAAGCCAGAAGAAACCGGTCTCTTTTGTCAAAGTGTTGGTGTGGCACCATGGATGATCTAGTTTGATGCATCAGGCATTGGTGGGTGGAAATCCTGGCTGATCCACGCCTGATTCATCTTGACAAAGGTCAGTCTCTCCACATTTAGGGTGGACAGACGAGTTCTCCTTGGGGTACCGCCGCACTAAACACCCGCTCTGATGCCACACTACTGGCTGTGCAGGACAGTTTTTCCAGGGCAAACTCGGCCACAAATCCAGTTTGGCTGTCCAGTAGTCCAGTGGAACTTCAATGACGGCTGTCAGGGTGCACTCCAAGTATGCCATCATCTGCTGGTTCCGGTTCTGTTCGATGTTTAGTTGTCGCGGAGAAAGGCAGGATTTGATTTCTTGCTGAAAGACACAGAGCAATTCCTCCCCATGTGACTCCGTTCGCCCATCCAAACCTGTGCAGAACAGCGTGAGAGTGGCTTGCATACACTACATGCCTCCAACATAATTCTTGGATCTCTACAAGAAAATAATGTATTTGCTGTAAATCGTGAGATGGGCATAGCTGGAGACATTGACTTCACAAGAGATACAGAGCAGCGGAGTTCAGCCACCTCTATTTGCTTCCCGCTGTTTACTGCTCCTGAAATAAAATTGGGGCAACCAGCTTCAGCTTCCTCTGATGTGTATGCCTACGGAGACCTTTTGTTATGGCTTTGCACAGGGAAAAAGATTCTTGCGCACAATTCTGATGGAACTCCTGATCTTAAGAAACTGGACTTGGACTGCAAAGCAGAGGCTTTCCTGTCATGTCTTGTGTGCTGTGGAGATCACATGCAGATGGAGCAGATAAAAACACATGCATATTTTCAACTTACTGAAGCTGCTTGATTTAATTGTGAATAGATGGTTAAGGCAAAGTCTGCTGGTGTGTTGTCATCAGCGTCTTCATTATGTTTACTGCAGGACCCACAGCGACGTAATTCGGTCCGTACAGCAAAAAGAGGTGTACAATCACCCATAAATTTTCCAATAAAAAGCCTGTGTCACATACAGAATTTCCCCACTATGTAATTTGGTCCATACCGCAAAAGGAGATATACAATCACCCATACATTTTCACCAAAAAAGCCTGTGTCACATACAGATTTTCACCACTAAGTAATTCAGTCCATACCGCAAAAGGAGGTGTACAATCACTCGTAAATTTTCCCCAAAAAAGCCTGTGTCACATAAAGAATTTCACTGCAAAAAGGGCTTTACCACATATAAGTGCACCGCTGAATGGCAAAAAGGCCCTTATTTTTTTCAACTTTTACACTACACAAGGCTTTTTAACACATAAGTGCAACGCTAAACGACAAATATATTTTTCCTTTGCCTACGGAGTCCTTTTGTTATGGCTTTGCACAGGGAGCAAGAATGTTACGCACAATTCTGATGGAACTCCTGATCTTAAGAAACTGGACTTGGACTCCAAAGCAGAGGCTCTCCTGTGATGTCTTTTTGTGCTGTGGAGATCGAATGCAGACGGAGCAGATAAAAACACATGAATGTTTTCAACTTACTGAAGCTGCTTGATTTAATTGTGAATAGATGGTAAAGGCAAAGTCTGCTGGTGTGTTGTCATCAACATCTTCATTATGTTTAAAGGACCCACGACAACGTAATTCGGTCCATACAGCAAAAGGAGGTCTACAATCACCCATCAATTTACCCCCAAAAAGCCTGTTTCACATAAAAAATTTCACCACTACATAATTCGATCCATACAGCAAAAAGAGCTTCACCACATATACAGTGGGATGCGGAAGTTTGGGCAACCTTGTTAATCGTCATGATTTTCCTGCATAAATCGTTGGTTGTTACGATAAAAAATGTCAGTTAAATATATCATCTAGGAGACACACACAGTGATATTTGAGAAGTGAAATTAAGTTTATTGGATTTACAGAAAGTGTGCTATAATTGTTTAAACAAAATTAGGCAGGTGCATAAATTTGGGCACCACAAAAAAGAAATGAAATCAATATTTAGTAGATCCTCCTTTTGCAGAAATTACAGCCTCTAAACGCTTCCTGTAGGTTCCAATGAGAGTCTGGATTCTGGTTGAAGGTATTTTGGACCATTCCTCTTTACAAAACATCTTTAGTTCATTCAGGTTTGATGGCTTCCGAGCATGGACAGCTCTCTTTTTTTTTTTTAAACCAAATTTTATTCATTTAGTTTGACCAATATCAGTTATACATACAGTATACATCCTTCCAATGTTTACAAAAACGTTTTTCAAAAACATTTTGACAAGCGATATACAGAAATATCAATCGGAGGATGTCTTATCATAAGGGCAATCCAATATTAGAACAACCAACATAACAGTCCTAACGTATTCAAAAACCCAACCCTCCCCCCTCGACAGCTCTCTTTAAGTCACACCACAGATTTTCAATTATATTCAGGTCCGGGGACTGAGATGGCCATTCCAGAACGTTGTAGTTGTTCCTCTGCATAAATGCCTTAGTGGATTTTGAGCAGTGTTTAGGGTAGTTGTCTTGTTGAAAGATCCACCCCCGGCGCAGCTTCAGCTTTGTCACTGATCCCTGGACATTGGTCTCCAGAATCTGCTGATACTGAGTGGAATCCATGCGTCCCTCAACTTTGACAAGATTCCCAGTCCCTGCACTGGCCACACAGCCCCACAGCATGATGGAACCACCACCATATTTTACTGTAGGTAGCAGGTGTTTTTCTTGGAATGCTGTGTTCTTTTTCCTCCATGCATAACGCCCCTTGTTATGGCCAAATAACTCAATTTTAGTTTCATCAGTCCACAGCACCTTATTCCAAAATGAAGCTGGCTTGTCCAAATGTGCTTTAACCCACCTCAAGCGGCACTTTTTGTGCTGTGGGCGGAGAAAAGGCTTCCTCTGCATCACTCTCGCATACAGAATCTCCTTGTATAAAGTGCACCGAATGGTTGAACGATGCACAGTGACTCCATCTGCAGCAAGATGATGTTGTAGGTCTTTGGTGCTGGTTTGTGGGATGACTCTGACTGTTCTCACCATTCGTTGCTTCTGTCTATCCGAGATTTTTCTTGGTCTGCCACTTCCAGCCTTAACTTGAACTGAGCCTGTGGTCTTCCATTTCCACAATATGTTCCTAACTGTGGAAACAGACAGCTGAAATCTCTGAGACAGCTTTCTGTATCCTTCCCCTAAACCATGATGGTGAACAATCTTTGTCTTCAGGTCATTTGAGAGTTGTTTTGTGACCCCTATGTTGCTACTCTTCAGAGAAAATTAAAAGAGGAGGGAAACTTGCAATTGACCCCTGTAAAGGGGGAATATTAATGACCAATATTATGCAAATGTCGATAATTAATATTCCTAAATAGGAGGAGCCGTCTAGTGAAGACTCCGCCTATTTATACCTTTATATTACAATAACACAATATCTTTGCTATGCCTTACACCAATCACTATACTAGCTGCATGCGCCTTACTTACTACCGCTAACAAGTACACACTACAAAGGGTACAAGTAACACAGTATTTATTAACACACTAACACTACGCACACAATACAGTAACAATACAGCACTAAATATACAATACTCAACTACACTACACGTTCCCAAATTCCACCCACAAACTAACTATATAATACACACATACAGGTATAACAACCCACCCACCTGACTAATTTCTATCCCTAGGGGGCACGACGAGGGTTGACGGTGGTCGTGCTGGGGTAAAGCAGACCACAAACCAATGCAGGGGTGATAACTAAGGGAAAGAGGGTATGGCAAGGGTTAATATAACCAGGGGCAAGGAAATGAGGGTATGGCAGGGGTTACCAGGGGAATGAGGGTATGGCCAGGGTTAATATCAGGGGATGGCAAGGGTTAATGAGGGTATGGCAGGGGTCACCAGGGGAATGAGGGTATATCAGGGGATGGCAAGGGTATACAAATAATGGGGGGTATGGAAGGGGTATTATATTGTGGGGGGCTTAGAGTGGCGTTGGTGGGATAGTGGGGGGGTAGATAGCGTTGGTGGGATAGTGGGGATTAATGGGGTATCGTTAGTGGGATAGTGGGGGGGGTTAATAAAGATACTTAGGGTCCTGCTCGTTGTCCAGGGGGGCTCGTCAGTCCAGGGGATGATTCTCCAGGTAAGGTGGGCGGCCGGCTCTTCTTCCTCTAGTGTCGGGCCAGCCGGACTTATATGTCCAGCCGCCCGCACTCCGTACCGCCCACACAGTGCCGCGCGAGCGCGCACCACTGTGAGGAACACGTGGGCCGGCGCGGTGAGATGACGTCACCGCGCCTGCCCGCGCATCCCTGCACGCGCGCCGCAGGGCCGCGTGTACTGGCTGACAGGCGGGAGATCCTTTGATCTCCCGTCTGCAGCTCTTAGCATTCCGGACATCGCAATGGTAATTGCGATGCCGGAATGCGCATAATAGAGGGAGCGGAGGTGTCTCCACTTTCTCTATTATGCTCCAATTATCTCCAGCCGGGCTGGAGATAATTGGAACAAAAGGATTCAGATTCATTAGAATCTGAATCCTTTTGAGGTCACCAGAATGACCGGACCTTATCCGGTCATCCTGGCGCCTTTACTCAGAATGCATCAATGTGAATGCTTGGGCCACATTCACATTGATGCATCTGGGTCCATGTAGGGGGGGTTTAATGTATGTGGGGCTGTGTATGTGGCATTTACTTCAGGGGGCATGAAGGGGGACATATATATCTATATATATCATGTATAGAGATTAAAGGGGCCCACATATACATTAAAGGGGCCCACATATACATTAAAGGGGCCCACATATACATTAAAGGGGCCCACATATACATTAAAGGGGCCCACCACATATTAAAGGGGCCCACCACATATTAAAGGGGCCCACCACATATTAAAGGGGCCCACAACATATTAAAGGGGCCCACAACATATTAAAGGGGCCCATCACCTATTAAATGGGCACGTGTATATGTATAGGCATTCGCGGGCCACACTATATGAATTCCCACAGGGGCATGAATGAGCCCCTGGGGAATATCGGAGGCGGATGGGCGCAGGTGCTGGGCGCATTTGCGCACATCGTCCTCTGCACCGCCAATACATATACATACACACACACCCACACAATACGCGCCACCCTTCCTCAACAACCCCCTTAAATACTCTTTCTCATAATTGGATTCACCTGTGTATGTAGGTCAGGGGTCACTTAGCTTACCAAGCCAATTTGAGTTCCAATAATTAGTTTTTATTTTTATTTTTTTACGGTGGTCACCTTAGGGGTTAGGTCATGTGATATTTTTATAGAGCCGGTCGATACGGACGCGGCGATACCTAATATGTATACCTAATCATGTTTTAGTGTTTCCATAGTCTAAGAGCCATAGTTTTTTCAGTTTTTGGGCGATTATCTTGGGTAGGGTATGATTTTTGCGGGATGAGATGATGGTTTGATTGTTACAATTTTGGCATACGTGCGACTTTTTTGATGACTTTTATTACCTTTTTTGGGAAGTAAGGTGGGCAAAATTTCAATTTTCTCATAGTTTTTATTTTTTTATTTTTATGGCGTTCACCGTGCGGGGAAAGTAACATGACCATTTTATAGGTCAGGTCGTTCCGGACGCGGCGATACCTAATATGTGTAGTGTATTTTTTTATTTGTTTTTTATTCAGTGATAAATGTGTTTTTTTTTATCTTAACTTTTTTCCACATTTTATTACATTTTTTTGACCCAGACCCACTGTATTTTAGGGCTCTTTCACACCTGCGTTCTTTTCTTCCGGCATAGAGTTCCGTCGTCGGGGCTCTATGCCGGAAGAATCCTGATCAGTTTTATCCTAATGCATTCTGAATGGAGAGAAATACGTTCAGGATGAATCAGGATGTCTTAAGTTCCGGACCGGAAAGTTTTTTGGCTGGAGAAAATACCGCAGCATGCTGCGCTTTTTGCTCCGGCCAAAAATCCTGAAGACTTGCCGCAAGGCCGGATCCGGAATTTAATGCCCATTGAAAGGCATTGATCCGGATCCGGCCTTAAGCTAAACGTCGTTTCGGCGCATTGCCGGATTCGACGTTTAGCTTTTTCTGAATGGTTACCATGGCTGCCGGGACGCTAAAGTCCTGGCAGCCATGGTAAAGTGTAGTGGGGAGCGGGGGAGCAGCATACTTACCGTCCGTGCGGCTCCCGGGGCGCTCCAGAGTGACGTCAGGGCGCCCCAAGCGCATAGATCACGTGATCGCATGGCACGTCATCCATGCGCATGGGGCGCTCTGACGTCATTCTGGAGCGCCCCGGGAGGCGCACTGACTGTAAGTATACCGCTCCCCCGCTCCCCACTACTACTATGGCAACCAGGACTTTAATAGCGTCCTGGCTGCCATAGTAACACTGAAAGCATTTTGAAGACGGATCAGTCTTCAAATGCTTTCAGTTCACTTGCGTTTTTCCGGATCCGGCGTGTAATTCCGGCAAATGGAGTACACGCCGGATCCGGACAACGCAAGTGTGAAAGAGGGCTAACTTACACTTTGTCTGAACAGATCTATGCCTTTAGCATAGATCTGTTCAGCACAATGGACAGCAGGATGCCTGAGAAGGCGTCCTGTTGCCATGGGAACCTTCCCCGTCTGCTCAGTAGTGGTCAGAACTGCGCAGACGGGGAAGGACGGGGCTCTCGGGGGGCTGTCTGGGGGCTCTCTCCCTCTCCTATCGGGGGGCTGCAAAGGCTGTTAACCTTTTCCATACAGCGGTCCGTACGGACCGCTGTATGGAAAGGGTTAAACGGCTGACATCGCATCACTTATGTCAGCCGTTTATACCAGGGTGTCAGCAATGTGCTGACACTCTGGTATACCCACTAGATGCCAACGATTATTCAATAGGAGGCGGGCGGGGGATCGCGATCCCGCCTGCCGCACCGCCCGCAACCCTCCCCCTGCACCTCCCACCCGGATAAAATCATTCAGGGGTGCAGGGGGGAGGGATACATTTATATTTTACGAATGCTAAAGTTTCTGATCCCCGCAGTCCGATCAGAAACTGCAGAAATCGCAGCAAACCGCAGATCTGAATTGACCTGCGGTTTGCCGCGATCGCCGACACGGGGGGGTCACGGGACCCTCGCGCATTTAGCCTAGGTGCCTGACCGAAAATACACAGGGTGTACATGTACGCCCTGTGTCCTTAAGTACCAGGACACAAGGGCGTACCTGTACGCCCTATGTCCTTAAGGGGTTAAACACAGATTTGGATTGCCCATCAAATTCTCTAAAGGATATATATGCCACATGCAACCATTCCCATTTGAAAATATAGACTTGGTTCCAAGACGATAGCTTTCATAATGGCAGCTGTGTTGGACACCGCCCCTCATAGATTAGCCCCTTTCCCCTTTTCAGTTTGCCACACACAGGATGGCATTCCCAAACACTGTTTCCCATTGATCCAGATGTCTCCACATACGTTTGTACTACCTTATATATGTGTATCATAGATATTAAATAATTTAATGCTAGCAAATGTTTAATTTGCAGTGTGGCTGAACTTGTTTAAAGAGCCTCTGTCACCAGGACAGGTCTGGTAGGGCTCATCATGCTGATTAAAACTATACCTTTCTTTTGTCTGAATGTTAAACAGCTGCAGAGATATCAGCTTTTTTATTCATATGCAAATGAGCAGTTTGAGCACTCAGATGCAGGGGTGAATATTCTGAGTAGAGATGAGCGAATCGAAGCTGACGAAGTGGAATTCGATCCGAATTTCAGGAAAAATTTGATTCGCAATGGCGGCTACATGTGTGAGGATTGAGGACATGGGGCATGGAACTCTGGGATGGTGGGATCACCCAGATTGATATGCATGCAGCCAATCAGCAGCCAGCCAGCCCTGTGATGTCACAGCCCTATAAATACGGCAGCCATTTTAGATTCTGCTATTTTCCAGCGTTCAGAGTGCAGGGACAGATGTGTGAAGGCGCTAGGGACAGCAAGTAGAAAAAAGATTGTGGAAAAAAAAGACAGAAAAAACGATTTGTAAGTGCAGGGAAAGGATAGGAATCATTTCCAAGCATCTTAGTGCAGGGAGAGACGTCAAAAGGCACTAGGGACATTGATAGGAAAGTGATTTACAAGTGCAGGGAAAGATTATTTGGGGATCCAAATAGTCATTAGACTGCTCTGTCATTCCAGCTTTTTGTTATTGGGCTGCAAGTGTTATGTTGAAAAGCCTTTAGCGGTTTATATCTTAGTATCTTATTCAGTACGACAAGAAAAATATATACGCATTTCACTTCTGCAGTTATTTCTGTTGAAAGCCTATAGGGGTGTATTTCAGTACAACAAGAAAAATATATACGCACTGCACTGTTGCAGTTATTTCTGTTTAACCACTTCAGCCCCGCTAGGTGAAACCCCCTTCATGACCAGAGCACTTTTTACACTTCGGCACTACACTCCTTTCACCGTTTATCGCTCGGTCATGCAACTTACCACCCAAATGAATTTTACCTCCTTTTCTTCTCACTAATGGAGCTTTCATTTGGTGGTATTTTATTGCTGCTGACATTTTTACTTTTTTTGTTATTAATCAAAATGTAACGATTTTTTTGCAAAAAAATGACATTTTTCACTTTCAGCTGTAAAATTTTGCAAAAAAAACGACATCCATATATAAATTTTTCGCCAAATTTATTGTTCTACATGTCTTTGATAACAAAAAAATGTTTGGGCAAAAAAAAAAAATGGTTTGGGTAAAAGTTATAGCATTTACAAACTATGGTACAAAAATGTGAATTTCCGCTTTTTGAAACAGCTCTGACTTTCTGAGCACCTGTCATGATTCCTGAGGTTCTACAATGCCCAAACAGTAGAAAACTCCCACAAATGACCCCATTTCGGAAAGTAGACACCCTAAGGTATTCGCTGATGGGCATAGTGAGTTCATAGAACTTTTTATTTTTTGTCACAAGTTAGCGGAAAATGATGATGATTTTTATTTTAATTTTTTTTCTTACAAAGTCTCATATTCCACTAACTTGCGACAAAAAATAAAAAATTCTAGGAACTCGCCATGCCCCTCACGGAATACCTTGGGGTGTCTTCTTTCCAAAATGGGGTCACTTGTGGGGTAGTTATACTGCCCTGGCAATTTAGGGGCCCAAATGTGTGAGAAGAACTTTGCAATCAAAATGTGTAAAAAATGACCGGTGAAATCCAAAAGGTGCACTTTGGAATATGTGCCCCTTTGCCCACCTTGGCAGCAAAAAAGTGTGACACATCTGGTATCGTCGTACTCAGGAGAAGTTGGGGAATGTGTTTTGGGGTGTCATTTTACATATACCCATGCTGGGTGAGAAAAATATCTTGGTCAAATGCCAACTTTGTATAAAAAAATTGGAAAAGTTGTCTTTTGCCAAGATATTTTTCTCATCCAGCATGGGTATATGTAAAATGACACCCCAAAACACATTCCCCAACTTCTCCTGAGTACGGCGATACCAGATGTGTCACACTTTTTTGCTGCCAAGGTAGGCAAAGGGGCACATATTCCAAAGTGCACCTTTCAGATTTTGCAGGCCATTTTTTACACATTTTGATTGCAAGGTACTTCTCACTCATTTGGGCCCCTAAATTGCCAGGGCAGTATAACTACGCCACAAGTGACCCCATTTTGGAAAGAAGACACCCCAAGGTATTCCGTGAGGGGCATGGCGAGTTCCTAGAATTTTTTATTTTTTGTCACAAGTTAGCGGAAAATGATGATTTTTTTTTTTTTTCTCTTTTTTCCTTACAAAGTCTCATATTCCACTAACTTGCGACAAAAAATAAAAAATTCTAGGAACTCGCCATGCCCCTCACGGAATACCTTGGGGTGTCTTCTTTCCAAAATGGGGTCACTTGTGGGGTAGTTATACTGCCCTGGCAATTTAGGGGCCCAAATGTGTGAGAAGAACTTTGCAATCAAAATGTGTAAAAAATGACCGGTGAAATCCAAAAGGTGCACTTTGGAATATGTGCCCCTTTGCCCACCTTGGCAGCAAAAAAGTGTGACACATCTGGTATCGTCGTACTCAGGAGAAGTTGGGGAATGTGTTTTGGGGTGTCATTTTACATATACCCATGCTGGGTGAGAAAAATATCTTGGTCAAATGCCAACTTTGTATAAAAAAATTGGAAAAGTTGTCTTTTGCCAAGATATTTCTCTCATCCAGCATGGGTATATGTAAAATGACACCCCAAAACACATTCCCCAACTTCTCCTAAGTACGGCGATACCAGATGTGTCACACTTTTTTGCTGCCAAGGTAGGCAAAGGGGCACATATTCCAAAGTGCACCTTTCAGATTTTGCAGGCCATTTTTTACACATTTTGATTGCAAGGTACTTCTCACTCATTTGGGCCCCTAAATTGCCAGGGCAGTATAACTACGCCACAAGTGACCCCATTTTGGAAAGAAGACACCCCAAGGTATTCCGTGAGGGGCATGGCGAGTTCCTAGAATTTTTTATTTTTTGTCACAAGTTAGCGGAAAATGATGATTTTTTTTTTTTCTCTTTTTTCCTTACAAAGTCTCATATTCCACTAACTTGCGACAAAAAATAAAAAATTCTAGGAACTCGCCATGCCCCTCTTTCTCACACTTTCGGGCCCCTAAAAAGCCAGTGCAGTATAAATACCCCACATGTGACCCCACTTTGGAAAGAAGACACCCCAAGGTATTCAATGAGGGGCCTGGCGAGTTCCTAGAACTGCATAAGTTAGCGGAAATTGATTTTTTTGGTTTTTTTCTCACAAAGTCTCACTTTCCGCTAACTTAGGACAAAAATTTCAATCTTTCATGGACTCAATATGCCCCTCAGCGAATACCTTGGGGTGTCTTCTTTCCGAAATGGGGTCACATGTGGGGTATTTATACTGCCCTGGCTTTTTAGGGGCCCTAAAGCGTGAGAAGAAGTCTGGAATATAAATGTCTAAAAATGTTTACGCATTTGGATTCCGTGAGGGGTATGGTGAGTTCATGGGAGATTTTATTTTTTGACACAAGTTAGTAGAATATGAGACTTAGTAAGAAAAAACAAAAAAAAAAAAAAAAATTTCCGCTAACTTGTGCCAAAAAAATGTCTGAATGGAGCCTTACAGGGGGGGGTGATCAATGACAGGGGGGGTGATCAATGACAGGGGGGTGATCAATGACAGGGGGGTAATCACCCATATAGACTCCCGGATCACCCCCTGTCATTGATCACCCCCCTGGTAAGGCTCCATTCAGACGTCCGTATAATTTTTACGGATCCATGGATCGGATCCGCAAAACACATGCGGACCTCTGAATGGAGCCTTACAGGGAGGTTATCAATGACAGGGGGTGATCACCCCCCTGTCACTGATCACCCCCCCTGTAAGGCTCCATTCAGACATCCGCATGATTTTTTACGGATCCATGGATACATGGATCGGATCCACAAAACACATGCGGACGTCTGAATGGAGCCTTACAGGGGGGTTATCAATGACAGGGGGTGATCAGGGTGATCACCCCCCTGTCACTGATCACCCCCCCTGTAAGGCTCCATTCAGACATCCGCATGATTTTTTACGGATCCATGGATACATGGATCGGATCCACAAAACACATGCGGACGTCTGAATGGAGCCTTACAGGGGGGTTATCAATGACAGGGGGTGATCAGGGTGATCACCCCCCTGTCACTGATCACCCCCCCTGTAAGGCTCCATTCAGACATCCGCATGATTTTTACGGATCCATGGATACATGGATCAGATCCACAAAACACATGCGGACGTCTGAATGGAGCCTTACAGGGGGGTGATCAATGACAGGGGGGTGATCAGGGAGTGTATATGGGTGATCACCCGCCTGTCATTGATCACCCCCTGTAAGGCTCCATTCAGACGTCCGCATGTGTTTTGCGGATCCGATCCATGTATCCATGGATCCGTAAAAATCATGCGGACGTCTGAATGCAGCCTTACAGGGGGGTGATCAATGACAGGGGGGTGATCAATGACAGGGGGTGATCAGGGAGTGTATATGGGTGATCACCCCCCTGTAAGGCTCCATTCAGACGTCCGCATGTGTTTTGCGGATCCGATCCATGTATCCATGGATCCGTAAAAATCATGCGGACGTCTGAATGGAGCCTTACAGGGGAGTGATAAATGACAGGGGGGTGATCAATGACAGGGGGTGATCAGGGAGTGTATATGGGTGATCACCCCCCTGTAAGGCTCCATTCAGATGTCCGCATGTGTTTTGCGGATCCGATCCATGTATCCATGGATCCGTAAAAATCATGCGGACGTCTGAATGGAGCCTTACAGGGGGGTGATCAATGACAGGGGGGTGATCAATGACAGGGGGTGATCAGGGAGTGTATATGGGTGATCACCCGCCTGTCATTGATCACCCCCCTGTAAGGCTCCATTTAGACGTCCGTATGCGTTTTGCGGATCCGATCCATGTATCCGTGGATCCGTAAAAATCATACGGACGTCTGAACGGAGCCTGACAGGGGGGTGATCAATGACAGGGGGGTGATCAGGGAGTTTATATGGGGTGATCATGGGTGATCAGGGGTTTATAAGGGGTTAATAAGTGACGGGGGGGGTGTAGTGTAGTGTAGTGTGGTGTTTGGTGCGACTGTACTGACCTACCTGAGTCCTCTGGTGGTCGATCCTAACAAAAGGGACCACCAGAGGACCAGGTAGGAGGTATATTAGACGCTGTTATGAAAACAGCGTCTAATATACCTGTTAGGGGTTAAAAAATTCGGATCTCCAGCCTGCCAGCGAACGATCGCCGCTGGCATGCTGGAGATCCACTCGCTTACCTTCCGTTCCTGTGAGCGCGCGCGCCTGTGTGCGCGCGTTCACAGGAAATCTCGCGTCTTGCGAGATGACGCATATATGCGTGACTGTGCGCCAGCCTGCCACCTCCGGAACGCGAATCTGCGTTAGGCGGTCCGGAGGTGGTTAAAGTGTATAGGGGCGAATTTCAGTAAAAAAATATAAATAAATACGCACTGCCCTGTTGCAATTATTTCTGTTGAAAGCGTATTGGGCGTAGTTCAGTACAAGAAAAAAATATTCTCAGTTCACTTCTGCAGTTATTTCTGGTGAATACATATAGGGGCATATTTCAGTAAAAAAAGAAAAATATATACGCACTGCACTGTTGCAGTTATTTCTGGTAAAAGCATATAGGGCGTAGTTCAGTACAACAACCCAAAAATATTCTCAGTTCACTTCTGCAGTTATTAGTTATTTCCGTTGAAAGCGTATAGGGGCGTATTTCAGTACAACAATAAAAATATATACGCACTGCAATGTTGCAGTTATTTCTGGTGAAAGCGTATAGGGCGTAGTTTAGTACAACCAAAAAATATATTCTCAGTTCACTTCTGCAGTTATTTCTGTTAAAAGTGTATAGGGGAGTATTTCAGTAAAAAAAAAAGAAACATATATACGCACTTCACTGTTGCAGTTATATCTATTTAAAGCGTATAGGGGCGTATTACATAAAAAAAAAAGAAAAATATATACGCACTGCACTGTTGCAGTTATTTTGGTTGAAAGCGAATTGGGGCATAGTTCAGTACAACAAGAAAAATATATTCACAGTTCACTTCTGCAGTTATTTCTGTTGAAAGCATATACAGGAGTATTTCGGTAAAAAAAGAAAATATGTATGCACTGCACTCTTGCAGTTATTTCTAGTGAAAGCGTATAGGGGCGTATTTCAGTAAAACAAAAAATATATAAATATGCACTGCACTGTTGCAGTTATTTCTGTTTAAAGTGTATAGGGGCGTAGTTCAGTACAAGAAAAATATGTTCTCAGTTCACTTCTGCAGTTATTTCTGGTGAATACATATAGGGGCATATTTCAGTAAAAAAAGAAAAATATATTCGCACTGCACTGTTGCAGTTATTTCTGGTGAAAGCATATAGGGCGTAGTTCAGTACAACAACAAAAAAATATTCTCAGTTCACTTCTGCAGTTATTTCTGTTGAAAGCGTATAGGGGCGTATTTCAGTACAACAAGAAAAATATATACGCACTGCACTGTTGCAGTTATTTCTGGTGAAAGCGTATAGGGCGTAGTTCAGTACAACAAAAAAATATATTCTCAGTTCACTTCTGCAGTTATTTCTGTTAAAAGTGTATAGGGGAGTATTTCAGTAAAACAAAGAAACATATATACGCACTGCACTGTTGCAGTTATTTCTATTTAAAGCGTACAGGGGCGTATTACAGTAAAAAAAGATAAATATATACGCACTGCACTGTTGCAGTTATTAATGTTGAAAGCGATTTGGGGCATAGTTCAGTACAACAAGAAAAATATATTGTCAGTTCACTTCTGCAGTTATTTCTGGTGAAAGCGTATGGGGCGTATTTCAGTAAAACAAAAAATATATATACGCACTGCACTGTTGCAGTTATTTCTGTTTAAAGTGTATATGGGCATATTTCAGTAAAAATAATATATACATACGCACTGCACTGTTGCAGTTATGTATGTTTAAAGCGTATAGGGGCGTAGTACAGCAAAAAAAAAGGAAAATATATACGCACTGCACCGTTGCAGTTATTTCTGTTGAAAGCATATTGGGGTGCAGTTCAGTACAACAAGAAAAATATATTCTCGGTTCACTTCTGCAGTTATTTCTGTTGAAAGCATATAGGGGCGTATTTTCGTACAAAAATAAGAATATATACGCACTGAACTGTTGCAGTTATTTCTGGTGAAAGCGTATAGGGGCATATTTCAGTAAAAAAATTATAATAATAAATATATATAAATACTGTATATACGCACTGCACTGTTGCAGTTTTTGTTGTTGAAAGCATACAGGGGCGTATTTCAGTAAAAAAAATTAAATATATACACACTGCACTGTTGCAGTTATTTCTGTTGAAAGCATATAGGGTCGTATTTCAGTGAAAAAATAAAATAAAAAATATATATATATATATATATACACACATATATATGCACTGCACTGTTGCAGTTATTTCCGGTGCAAGCATATAGGGGTGTATTTCTGAACTGCAAGAAAAATATATACGCACTTCACTCTTTGATTGTTTTCTGGTCAAAGAGTGTAGGGGCGTATTACAGTAAAAAAAGATAAATATATACGCACTGCACTGATGCAGTTATTTCTGGGGAAAGCGTATGGGGGCGTAGTTCAGTACAACAAGAAAAATATATACGCATTTCACTTCTGCTGTTATTTCTGGTGAAAGCGAATAGGGTTGTATTTCCGTACAACAACAAAAATATATATTCTCAGTGCATTTCTGCTGTTAATTGTGGTGAAATCTTTTATTAGACTATTTTAGTACAAAAAGAAATATATATTTGTCGCTTTTAGGTGTGTTTTAATTTCCATTTAATTTGTGTAGTTCAGCGACAAGTATGTTAGGCAGAGAAGTGCCAGGCCATGCACAGAGGAGTGTCAGAGGCCTGAATGTTTTGGACGCAAGCAGAGGTCGCAGCAGAGTAAAGGGGCGTGGCAACAGGAGTTGCAGCGAGAGGCCTGAGCTCCCGGTGTCATCTAGCGGTCGTGTCTTGACCAGCAACCCAGCGGTTCTTGATTGGTTAACTCGGTCATCCCGTCATCCCAAGTGACATCAGACACCCCCAGCCAACAGTCGGTGGGTTCGTCAGACACAACCTTTAGTTGGCATGGCCCGGGAACAGGCCCTGTGCCGTCACCTGTCCTCAACCTGCCTCGTCCTTTTCTGTTCCCTCACTGCAAGAAGTACTATATGCTGTGGGCTCAGCTACACTTTTCAGCGAGGAAGAGCAACTAGAGGACAATCAGCAGCTACTGCCCAGCCAAGATCTGAAGGAGATGTTCGCCGCTTTCTCCGCTAGGCAGCAAGTAGTGATGGGGAGACTGGCGCAGGAGCTTGTGTTGCGAGCGGTCAGGCTCCTGACCAAGAGACCGTTGAGGAGGACATCAGTGACGTGCAGACACTACTTGATGATGATGAAGCCGGTCACACTTGGGAGCCAGGTGCAGAAGGGGCTTCATCATCATCAGGAGAGGAGGGTGGCAGCTTACAGTTTATAGGTCACATTTAAGGTGGAAAGAATTCTGAAATGATTTCTCTTTGTCTCATTTATTTTACATCACAGAAACCTGACATTTTAACAGGGGTGGGTAGACATTTTATATCCACTGTATATACAGTAGATATGTATAAGACCAGACACAGATCTTCCCTCATAGAACCGAAAAAAGAAGAAAAAGGCCTCCCTATAATACCGTAAATAAGGGCAAACGGAGAACCAATCATATAAACCTATAAATGCTGCTATAAAAACAACCATAGAATGCCCAGTAGAAATATAAATACTTTATTAGATCATCAATTGATCACAAAAATTCCTAAAATATTTTACACAGAATTGCTATGGAGAATAATCAGCAAAACAGTCTGGATGCAGTAGTCCCCTCCGTCGGTGCCTCAAACACCCGCCAAACAGATGGAATACATGTCAGTGTAAAATGCAGTGAGGTGATTCGCCAGTAGAAAGTATCAATGAATATCCGCTACAAGTGTCTGTGATGTTCAACTCACTGCACAACCCAGCGGAAGATTAATGTATCAGAAAATGCAGCCCAAAAATAGTAATACAATGGAGCGCAGAGTCATATAACATCCACCAAATACATCCAGATGGAATATGCCCATATACAATAAATCAAAAATAACAGGCTGCAAGATCAAACTCCTACACAGAAATGTCCACTGGGGACGTGAACATACCCACAGACATGATTGAAGGGTTAAGGCACCGAACACAGGGCAGGAAAGAACCCCGACGCGCGTTTCAGCCTCAGCTCCTGACGAAGCTGAGGCAAAACGCGCGTCGGGGTTCTTTCCTGCCTGATTTCTAGCTCTGGAAGGTGGCGTGTGCAGAGCACAGGGGGTGTAACAAAGCAGTGCTCAGAATTAGAGATGAGCAAATATTCCCAAAATTCGTTTCGGCCACGTCTCCTATCCTCTGACCAGCCATAGTTACCAGCATCTGTTCCAGGACATGAAGCAGTGGAATGACGTTGTTCATTCTGTAGTCCTGGCGACTGACAAAGGAGAGGCGTATTGGATTCACCGTATGCAGACATTGACACCCAAGGGGTTAAACCGGGATTATGCTGTGACAAGCTTTTTAGGATTCTCTTTTATGTATATAATTTTTCAAGATAATTAGTTATTTTCTCTTGTCTTATTATATATGTTTAACCTTCCACAGTGCAACTGAAAAACTTCTACAACCACAGAATTCTTATAGTAACTATGTATATGCTTTTTTCACTTGTTTTGTCACTAATCACTGTTTCCCTGGCAACATGACACTTAGGTCATGTGACTCAGGGCAGGCTATTTAAATCCCTGTTCATTTGTCTTTTTGTATTCAGCTGTACACTCACTGTTTGATAAAGGTACATGTACGTGCCGAAACGCGCATCAATATATTTATGAGTGACCAATAAAATAACCATTCAGCAATTCATTGGAGTGCCGGTTTTCTCCTCATTGGTTTATCTGGGATGACACCCGCTGACCGAGCACCCAAAGTGTAACGCAGTTCCGCCCGACATCTTCGTATAAGGATCTGAGGTTTTCTTGGAGCGTGCACACGTGGAGTGAGAGCAGACAGCACTACACAGATGAGTACCTTCAGCTATAACAAGGAACAAGCTCGTCAAATAGTGGCACAGATTGATTTGTCAGTGGAATTTTTGAAGATTCCATCTAGTGAATTTAGAAGTCGGGAATTGGGGAAAGAGTCTAAACATCTAATTTCCCTGGAGTTACATGCGGCTACTCTCGCAGAATACCATCGTGCACAACGCATACCGCGTGGTTTGCGTGTGAATCTTAGGCCGACTTTGTTCTGTGATAATGTGGACTATTGTACCTACTTTGCAAATATATTAAACAAATGCTCTTTGGACTTAATCACCTTGACCGTGGATTATTTATCTAACGCTATTACGGATTGCAAACAGAGCATTACATCCATTGAGAATCAGCTGAAGGATTGTTTGCAATTAGAGGAATTGCAAACATTAAAGGCAAAGATTGACAAACAGTGTGCTGATTTGAAAATCCAAATCCAGGCTACTAAAAGGGCGAAATACATTCGGGACTCAGAAGATTATTTGACAAACCGAGTATATCCATTGCAGGACAAATCAGGTACCGCAATTCAGAATACCAGACGCGCTGGCCGCAGGGCAGGAAACATGTCATCAGGCTCTGGGAGCAATTCTACCACTGGCCAGCAAGCCTCCTTTTAAGGAAGACGTCGTCACCCAAGAAGGCCAATACAAGGAGCACAGGCCGCCAACATCATAGGGGAAGCAGATGCTCCGCAACTAACCCGCTCTCAGGTACATCTGACTCGCTTGTTTTAAATCTGTCATCTAAAAATCTGAGCCCGGCACAAATACAAGTATTGCAGAAGGGACTGTCTTTCAGCCCGACCGCAACCCTTGATACCTTCGATTTGGATATGGACCTTCAGCGTTTCTTTCGCTAGATGCGGTTGAAAGACCATTTTTCCAAGAGTGGAGAGTCCTCACCACAGGACATTAATCTCTCTGAGGGAACTGATGATTTTTTATCTTTACAACAATTTGGTTTGCGATTAAAAAGTCACTATATGCCCCTCAAAACTGAACATCCTGTTTAAACCTACATTAATTTAGTTAAAAGGGATATAGAGAAATTATTGTTGCAGTTTAAAGGGGGCCAATTTCATCTACAGTCATGTTAAAAAATTAGGACACCCTTTGAAAGCATGTGGTTTTTTGTAACATTTTTAATAAAAGGTTATTTCATCTCCGTTTCAACAATACAGAGAGATTAAAGTAATCCAACTAAACAAAGAAAACTGAAGAAAAGTCTTTTCAAGATCTTCTGTAAATGTCATTCTACAAAAATGCCTATTCTAACTGAGGAAAAAGATAGGACACCCTCACATGTATTCCCTCTTAAATTGGCTCAGATCTCACACAGGTATATCACACCAGGTGAACATAATTAGTAGATCGTTACTCTGCATGTTGAATGAGGCTTGCCCTATTTAAACCTCAGACATTTAGTTTGGTGTGCTCCTGACTGTTGAAGTGAGAGTGAGCACCATGGTGAGAGCAAAAGAGCTGTCAGAGGACTTCAGAAAAAAGATTGTAGCAGCCTATGAGTCTGGGAAGGGATTTAAAAAGATCTCAAAAGATTTTGAAATCAGCCATTCCACTGTCCGGAAGATAGTCTACAAGTGGAGGGCTTTCAAAACAACTGCCAACATGCCCAGGACTGGTCGCCCCAGCAAGTTCACCCCAAGAGCAGACCGCAAGATGCTAAAAGAGGTCTCCAAAAACCCTAAAGTGTCATCTCGAGAACTACAGCAGGCTCTGGCTACTGCTGATGTAGAAGTACATGCCTCTACAATCAGAAAGAGACTGTACAAGTTTAACTTGCATGGGAGGTGTGCAAGGAGGAAACCTTTTCTTTCCAAGAGAAACATCGAGGCCAGACTGACATTTGCCAGAGATAAAGTTGACAAAGACCAGGACTTCTGGAATAATGTTCTTTGGACAGATGAGTCCAAAATTGAATTATTTGGACACAACAGCAGAGGACATGTTTGGCGTAAACCAAACACAGCATTCCAAGAAAAGAACCTCATACCAACTGTGAAGCATGGAGGTGGAAGTGTCATGGTTTGGGTCTGCTTTGCTGCAGCAGGACCTGGTCAGCTCACCATCATAGAATCCACGATGAATTCTACTGTGTATCAGAAGGTGCTTGAAGAACATGTGAGACCATCAGTTAGAAAATTAAAGCTGAAGCGGAACTGGACCATGCAACATGACAATGACCCAAAACATACTAGTAAATCAACCAAAGATTGGCTGAAAAAGAAGAAATGGAGAGTCCTGGAATGGCCAAGTCAATGTCCAGATTTGAATCCCATTGAGATGCTGTGGGGTGACTTGAAAAGGGCTGTACGTGCAAGAAACCCCTCAAACATCTCACAGCTGAAAAAGTTCTGCATTGAGGAGTGGGGTAAAATTTCCTCAGACCGATGTCGAAGACTGGTAGATGGCTACAAGAACCGTCTCACTGCAGTTATTTCAGCCAAAGGAGGTAACACTCGCTATTAGGGGCAAGGGTGTCCTATCTTTTTCCTCAGTTAGAATAGGCATTTTTGTAGAATGACATTTACAGAAGATCTTGAAAAGACTTTTCTTCAGTTTTCTTTGGTTAGTCGGATTACTTTAATCTCTCTGTATTGTTGAAACGGAGATGAAATAACCTTTTATTAAAAATGTTACAAAAAACCACATGCTTTCAAAGGGTGTCCTAATTTTTTCACATGACTGTACATCATAACCTCTCTGCATTAGAAAGACAAACTGTTAACCATTTATTGGATGACTGATTTTTAAACCTGTTGATAAGGGGGAGCGCTGGTGGTATTGTAGTGTCCCACTACGTAAAGGTGGGCACTACTCAAGGGTCAAGTTGTTCTCCACCTCCTGTGGTACATGGTCATGGTATTTTGTATTGCATTGTAATGTTTATTTTCATGTTATCTCCTGTGTACCAGGCCTGCTCGGGGGGTAGTTTCTCCTCCCAAGCTGTAGAGGGAGCTAGGGAACCCCCTAGTATATATAGATAGGTCCAGTCCAGGAGAGAGTGTGTGTGGTTAGAAGCCAGTGTTCACTTTAGCCAGGTGGTAGCTGAAGATTCAGCTTCTAACATGCAGCTAGATAGCCCAGGCTCCTAGCTTGCCTCCAGGAGAAGAAGTTTCCTCCTGAAGTTATCCTGCATCTTGCAAAGTACAGAGCAGTGCTAATCTTATCCAGCCAAGTAGAAAGCTGAAGGGCAGAAGGTTATTGATGGCAAGTGGATTTATACCAGAGGAAGGTTTCCCTACCCAAGGATAAAGCCAGCTGTTAGGCATACGGGTCTTGGAGAAAGCCAGACAGGATTCTGCAGAAAGTACAGCCTGATCTGTGAGTTTTATTCCCTCTAAGTTATCTTGCTAGGATTCTACCTGCCATTTATGTAAAGCCTGCCTTATATCAATATCCTTTCACATGGAACTGTCTGAAGCCTGTATATAGTTGAACTGTTCAGTAAAGAGGAGTTATAATTCACTACAAACGTGTGTACCTCTATTATTCCTCCAACAAATCGGTGTGCCACCATTACCGGCACTGGCGTCACGAACTGTAAGGGATCTTGCCACAGGCACGCTAAACCTACAACACTCAGGGCACCTCACCTATCACCCGGCCTGGTCCCTATATCCAGAGAGTGCCCCAGAGGATCTACGTGCCAGCCTCTCCATCACTGCTGCACGCCTGCCCAGGGTATCCTATAAACTGTGAGTACTAAGAGCTACCCTCGGTCCGTTAACTGACCCCCGTGACCTCACATTCGCTCACCCTGAAGGACTGGCATACTGCAGTATTAGATAATGAGTGTTATGTGAGTGTAATTTTATAACAAGACACGGAGGCTCCTATTGCATTAACTTCCTTTACTGTAACCATAGCAGCAAAGAAAAGAACATGTCAATCACAGAAGAACACCCATGTAACCGACTCCTCCCCTTATCCCAGTATATAAGGACCTCCACTTCCTGGGAACATCCTCTTTCTTTGCTGCTGCCATAGCAGATAAGTGTCTTCATTGTTACTAGTAATTTTGCCTGCCATTCATTTGGCTATATTGTTTTGCTGACTGCTTCTTTTTGTCTCTAGTACTGTCTGTGGAGGTTTTTTCTACCTCCCCTCTCATTTACTGTTTTCGTTTTCACTTCGGCGTTTTGCCTTGTTCTTTCCTGGGGTGTTCCCCCCCCCCCTCCTGATTGTTTTTTCCTCCTCTTCTACTTATTGTGTAGGCCTACTTGGTTTACCTGGTGCGCAGCGTTGGTTGGGCTGGTCGTTCCGATCTTCCCGGTCTTCCCCCCCTCTTTTATTCGCATCGCATCGCTCGCCTGCATCTCCGGCGCTTGCAGGGACGGCCGAAGTCTCGCGCCTCGCGAGATTTCGGCCTCAGGCTCTCCCAGCTCGGCGCTTCCGTTACGAGTCTGCGGCCGCTTCTGATCTCGCGAGATCTCGGCCGCTCCTCCTCAGCTTCGCGCCGTTTCGCCGCTCGTGTCCCTGCTGCTCCCTCGGCTTGTGCGCTCATCAGGTGGGTCCCTGTCTCGCGCCCTCCTCCATGCTTTAGTAGTTTTTCTTCTGGCCCTCATTCGTTTTTTCTCTTTCTTCCTAGGTTTTCCTCTCCTGTGGTCTGGGGTGACTAACTCCTTCCACATTTGCTATAATGTCTCGCCGCAGTAGTTCATCTTCTGTTAGGCAGGTCCCTGCTGCTAGACCCCAGAGCCCTGCTAGTGCCCCCAACCTGCCTAATGAATCCTCACTGGAGAGACAGAATGCTGCGCTGCAGCAATCTATCTCTGAGGCTATCAGGGTAGCTATGGGCTCCATGTCCTCAGCGCTGTCTGAGACCATATCACAGGCCTTAAATGCTCAGCCCCCTAGGTCCTCTCCGGTCCCTATGGTGGATGCTGAAAGACCGTCTGCCTCCAGAACAGTTAGACCCGATGGTAACCCATCACATGACCGCGCGGTTGTCCCGCGGAAAAGAGCTTGCGCACGGCAGGCAGAACACACTCGTGCTTGGAAGTCAGCCAGGACTATGCCTGAGCAGTTGTCTGATTCTGACAGAGAATCTATTGAGGAGGTGCAGAACGATACCCATTTTGACTCCGCAGAGGAGTTTGAGGACGGCGAGTCTGATCCTCTGGGTTTGTTGCCAACCCTTTTGCCACCTGCGACTACGGTGGCCCCACAAGAGGACCAACCTGTAATAGATGACAACATGGTAGATTCATTGGGTGCCCCTCTCTTTAATCCGGATGAGTTACATCATCCCAGGTCAGCAGAATGGCTTCCCGCTACTCATGTGGCACGTTATTTAGAGGAAAAAATCCGTACTCCTTTAAGCAAGGAGTCCCGCAACAAGTTGCGAGCGGAATGCCCCCGCCCTTTGATACCCAATAAGGTGTGTGAGACACCGGTGGTGGATCCAAAGATGGTGCAATTCCTCACCAAGACAAAATTTAACCCTAAGAAGGGACTTGATTCAGCCTTACGCGCGGTTCAGGATAAACTCCTGGATATCACGGGCCCTCTGGCGAAAATTTTCGACATGGCCGAGTCCGCCAAGGCAGAGGGTAGACTGGTAGACCCTGTTGAGTTGGGAGGTTGGGCCCAGAGGGCCATTTGCATGGCGGGCAACGTCAACACCTCCTTAGCCATTGAACGCCGTAAGGCCATCTTAATGAAGGTGGAGCCTAAGCTCTCCAACCTCGCCCTGTCGGAGGCAGGCAAGAATGCTCAGGGTCTCCTATTCGGAGAGTCATTTATCAAGGAGCTGGGCAGATTTGTCGGGGCCTTCACGGCTTTGGACAAGGCCCAGACTTCGATGAAAAGGGTGTTTAACACCCGTTTTTCCAACAGGGCCGGCAGCTCTAGGGGCCGCCTGTCCGGCCGGTCCGACTTTCATTCCCGTGGAACGGGAAGAGGCTCCTTCACCTATAGGTCCTCCCTACAGGATGCCAGACATCAACCCTCCTTCTTCCCTTCCCGGGGTTTTACAGGACGCTCCAGAGGTTACCGTGGAGCCCCATCTCATCGACGACCAGTTGGTAAGTGCCTTGCCCGTCCGTCCATTGTTTTCTTCGACAGATTGCGTAGGGGGCAGGCTCCGTCACTTTTTCAATGCCTGGTCCGAGATCACCTCAGACCGGTGGGTATTAGAGACCATCAGAGGTTTCGAGATAGACCTTGTAGCTCCTCCAGACCTGCTACCAGTCCCCAGACACATTCTTTGTACCGGGTCGGTTCAGAGTCTACTACACAGAGAGCTAAAGGAGCTCGTCCGCAAACAAGCGATCGAGCGCACCTCACCTCAGGCAGCGGTGGTAATCAGCAGTATGTTTCTGGTGCTAAAAAAGGGTGGCCAATCGCGCCCAGTCATCAACCTACGGTCCCTCAACTCTATAGTCCAGTATCGCCATTTCAAGATGGAGGGTATCCACCTCCTAAGAGACATGCTTCTCCCGGGCGATTGGATGGTCAAACTGGACCTCAAGGACGCCTACCTTACAGTCCCGGTGGCTCCGGCTTCCAGGAGCCTGCTCTGTTTCCCGTGGGGAGACCAACTTTGGCGCTTCACTTGCCTGCCTTTCGGTCTCTCCTCCGCCCCTTGGTGCTTCACCAAGGTGATGAAGCCTGTGGTGTCTTGGCTCCGCAGCAGAGGGGTACGCATGATAATATATTTAGACGATGTTCTTATCATGGCGAAGAGTCCGGCTCTTCTTCGCTCACATCTTGCCATGGCCACCGGTCTCCTCACCCGGTTGGGTTTCATCATAAATCGGGAGAAGTCGTGCCTCATTCCTTCGACTTCTATGGAATTCTTGGGTTTCAGGATAGATTCCTCTTCCCTGACCCTTCATCTGCCGCTGGTCAAGGTCCGTGCTATTCGCAAGGAATTGCGACATGCTTTGCTTCGTCCCCAACTGTCTCTGCGACACCTGGCGCGCCTTATAGGTCTCCTGGCGGCGTCCATACAGGCCATCTTCCCGGCTCCTTTGCACTACCGAGCTCTCCAGAGGCTCAAGATTGCACACCTCCGGGCCGGTGCCGCTTACTCGGACTTGGTCACGCTCGATTCGGAAACGAGGGACGAGCTTCAGTGGTGGATCCAGAACCTTTCGGTCTGGAATGGCAAAGCCCTGTTAGGTCCCCTTCCGGATTTGATTATCGAATCCGACGCCAGCTTACACGGCTGGGGGGCACATTGCAATGGGATATCCACGGGCGGTCCTTGGTCCCCAGAAGAGTCCCGCCTCCATATCAACGGCCTGGAATTATTGGCGGGGTCCTTGGCGATTCGCAGTTTCGCCAACGGTACTGTCACTACATGTATCAGACTACGGATGGACAATGTCTCCGCAGTCCGATACGTGAACGGGATGGGCGGTACCCGCTCCTCGGTCCTGACTTATCTGGCTCAGGATTTCTGGGAGTTTTGTCTTACCAGGGGTATAGTGGTTGTAGCGGAACACCTTCCGGGGCTCCGCAATATAGTGGCGGACTGGAATTCACGTTATATTTCGGATTCCAGCGACTGGAAGTTGGACGAGGGGGTGTTCCTAGCTTTAGCATCTCGCTGGGGTCATCCATCGATAGACCTCTTCGCGAGCCGTTTGAACGCCCAGGCTCCCAGGTTCTTCAGCTGGCGTCCGGATCCTCTGGCGGAGGCGGTGGACTGCATTTCTCCAGCAGTGGGGAGGTGCGCTGATGTATGCTTTCCCACCGTTTGCGTTGATTCCCCGGGTTCTCCTTCAGGTTCAGCTCCAATCGGCAGATCTAATCCTCATCGTCCCGCTGTGGAAGTCTCAGCCTTGGTTTCCTCTTCTTCTAGACTTGCTGGTGGATTACCCAATCCTCCTTCCGGATCTCCCCGAGCTCTTGCGGGATCCCATGGGGAGCCCACATCCCCTCATTCTGTCGGGGGGGCTTCGTCTGCTCGCCTGCAGGATCTCGGGTTCCCCGTATCACTGTCTGGAGTTTCGGACACGACTCTTTTCTTATTGGAGAGCGCATGGGCTCCGGGAACTAGACGAGCTTATCGCTCCGCCTGGGACTCTTGGGCTCGCTGGTGCGGGGAGCGGGACCTGGATCCCCTTCGGGCCCCTGTGAGTTCGGTCTTGTCCTTTTTGTCTTCCTTGTTCGACTCAGGCAAGGCCTATCGCACCATTAATCTCTACAGGTCGGCCATTTCTTCCCGGCACGAGGGTTTTGACGGTACGCCTGCGGGCCAACATCCTTGGGTGTGTCGCCTCCTGAAGGGCTCCCGTTTGTCCCGTCCTCCCAGGCCTCGCTTCTCGGCAACTTGGGATGTGAGTTTGGTCTTGAATTTTCTGAGGGTTTGGCCTTCCAATGACCAATTGTCACTACGGCAGTTGTCGGCTAAACTGGTCACGCTTTTGTGTCTCATTTCGTGTAAACGGGTGTCTGATGTTAGGGCTCTGGACCACGACGCGCGGTCTTTTACGCCTAGTGGGGTTCTCTTTAACATCTCCAGACGCACTAAAACGAACATTCGTGCCGTTTCTTACCCGGCTTTTCCTCAGTGCACTCAGCTATGCCCGGTGGCATGTCTTCGGGAGTACGAATCTCGTACGGCGGCTTTTCGGGTCCCTCTTTTACCCAATCTGTTTCTGTCTTTTCGTAGGCCCTATGCTCCTGTCTCCAGTGTGACGTTGTCTCGCTGGGTTAAGGAGATTATGAGTTTGGCCGGTGTTGACGTCGCTATCTTTACAGCTCATTCCGTCCGCAGTGCTTCCGCTACCTCTATGTCGGTCTTGGGGGCCCGCCTGGAGGATGTTATGCGCTTAGCGGATTGGTCTAGGGTTTCCACTTTCCGCGAGTTCTATTTTCGCCCAGAGCCTCATGCTTTTAACGCGGTCATATCTCAGCTTTAAACTTGCAATAGGAGCCTCCGTGTCTTGTTATAAAATTTCATGATTTTCCTATTCCATGACGTAAAGTCATGATTTTATTAAAGACACGGAGGCGAGTATTGCCCTCCCTTGCCCTCCCTGGGGTTTTTTGCGGGGGATCTGTTATCGTTTACTTGTTATTTATTGCTTATTGGATGTTCACATTTTTTGAGTGTTTAGTCTATTTGCTATGTTCTTCATAGGTGTCGTGGTGATACTACCTGGTATTTTATTTCTCGTTTCACAGGTTGACGTTCTCCTCCTCAGCATCTTTGGTCTCAAGTCGCTCGTTGGCGTTCCAGAAGCGTCTGAAGTTTGTTGGTGCCGTTCGTTTGGCTAGTTGGTCCTGCTGGTTCGGACTATTGGTTTGGCGGTTTCATGAAGATCCAGTTGCCGGAAGAGTCGGTTTATGTGGCGGTTCAAAGAAAGAGGATGTTCCCAGGAAGTGGAGGTCCTTATATACTGGGATAAGGGGAGGAGTCGGTTACATGGGTGTTCTTCTGTGATTGACATGTTCTTTTCTTTGCTGCTATGGTTACAGTAAAGGAAGTTAATGCAATACTCGCCTCCGTGTCTTTAATAAAATCATGACTTTACGTCATGGAATAGGAAAATCATGAAATTTTAGGTCAGTTATCAGGACACGTATGAGGTTTTACAGAGGGATCCAGTTTTTGATATAAAACATGAATTGCAGACTCTTATACAGGAAAGCCAGGAGAAAGCCATTATAGATAAGAAACTTGGTGAGTTTTTAATAAAATAATATCCTATTACTCCTGTGCTTTACACCTTACCTAAGGTGCACAAATCTATGGATCGCCCACCTGGGCGACCTATAGTTGCTGCATCTGATTCCATACTTTCTCTACCGGCCATATTACTGGAAAAACTTTTGACCCCACTCACAAAGAAAGCTCCATCTAACCTCAGGGACACACAGCACTTCTTAGAAGAACTCAGTAAAGTACACATTGATGAGGGTTGCATCCTAGTGACTTTTGATGTGTGCAGTTTGTACACTTCTATCACGCACACCAGGGGCTTATCTGCTGTTAAAGCCCTGTTAGGTAATAGCGAATATTCACAAGGTCAAAAGGATTTTTTTCTTGCTCTCCTGACCATTGTCCTGGAACGTAATTATTTTATTTTCCCGGACACGTACTATCAACAGCGGGACCGCGATAGGGTCCAATGCCGCACTGCCATACGCAAATTGCTATATGGCACAATTTGAACAGGACCACTTATACTCTAATTTTGTTTATCTGCAAAATTGCATTTTCTGGAAACGTTTTATTGATGATGTGATTTGAATATGGCGGGGCGGCATTGAGACCCTATTAGATTTTACTGCCTTCATCAATGGAGTACGACCTGAATTGAAATTTACTTTACATTGGGATCATGATAAGATATTCTTTCTATTAAGGGTGCTGATGGCAAAAGTATGACGGATCTCTTTACTAAGAGCAAGGACCGCAATAGTTTGCTTAGGTATGAAAGCAACCATCTACCTGCCATAAAAAAAATCCCTACCTTTTTCTCAATTCCAAAGGGTCAACAGACGTGTGAGTGATCCATCCATCCGCAGGGATCGTTTAGACAGATTTAGACAGAGAGGGTACCCTGAAGAATTGTTACAGCAGCAAAGAATGAAAATCGAAACATCTTCTACAGGCAGTGTGAAATCCCGACAGAAAAGATTGTGAGATACCACCCGTGGATTAATCATGTGTGGTCCATTATTAATAAGCACTGGAGCATAGTCACAAAATCCTACCCGCAGGTGACAGAATTCCAAAATCTTCCAATGTTGTGTCATAAACGGGCAGGTAATATAACATACAGGGTCATAAGAGCTGATATTGGCACGAATAAAAGGAGCCTGAAACAAATGACTCTTTCTTCTGTAAAAAAGGCACCTATCCCTGCCTCAATTGTATTCACTGTTCCAGTGTTATTAAAGGACCACATATTTCACACCCACATACCGGTGAGCAGATCCCAGTGAAAGGACATGTAACGGTCATATCCACACACACACACAGGGGGAAGGATAGTGACCACTGCGCTCCACCCTCACGAGTCCTGATGACAGGGGACAACTGGACGACAGTCCCTTACTTAGGATATGTGCAGGGAAGACAGACAAGACAAAATACGGAACGTGAACGGACCAGGTCAGAACCAAGAGAGCTACGCAGTACAAAGGGTTAAGCAAAGAATGGTCAGGAGAAGCCGGGGTCAAATACCAGGAGAGTAGAGAAGTACGAGAGGAGCCCGCAAAGAGTAGTGAGGTGGTAGCTGAGGTCACAATACCAGGAGGGATGCGCAGTACAGGAGGAGCAGGCAAAGTCAGACAAGTCGAGCACAGAGTTATCAGCTCGGCGCTCAAGGCAGACCCAGGAGCAGGGAGCCTCCCAGCTAGTAAAGCCGCCCTGGGAACGAGGCCAAACACAGATCCTCGCTCCCGAAGCTAAGCAGCAGGTCTGTGGCTGATGGGAGACCGAGTGTGCCTTTGGCGCCCCATTACAGGACACTTCACTTCACTTGTAATAGCACATTCATTGTGTATTTATTGAAATGCCCCTGCGGCCTTTGCTACATAGGGGAAACCACCATGCGTATGAAGGACTGCTTTGGCAAGCACAAGTCTACCATAAGTAACAAAAATTTATTGTTACCCATACCATACCATTTTAATCAATTGGGACACAATGTTTCGCAACTCCGTTTCCAAATAATTGAAGAGGTTATATTGGCCAGACGTGGGGAAAATAGAGCTGAGATGTTACTCAAACGAGAGGCATATTGGATTCACCGTCTGCAGACATTGACACCCATGGGTTAAACTGGGATTATGCTGTGACAAGCTTTTTATGATTCTCTTTTATGTATATAAGTTTTCAGGATAATTAGATATCTTCTCTTGTTTTATCATATATATTTAACCTTCCACAGTGCAACTGAAAAACTTCTACAAGAACCACAGAATTCTTATAGTATATGTATATGTTTTTTCACTTGTTTTGTCACTAATCACGCTTAGGTCATGTGACTCAGGGCGGGCTATTTAATACCCTGTTCATTTGTCTTTTTGTAATCAGCTGTACACTCACTGTTTGACAAAGGCACATGTACGTGCCGAAACGCTTGTCACTATATTTATGAGTGACCAATAAAAGAACCATTCAGCAATTCATTGGAGTGCCGGTTTTCTCCTCAATACTTATATGGAGATAGTCTGAAAATTGTTCTGGATATTTTCTGAGTTCTTAAAAGAGAGTAGAAAACACACCAGGTGTCATTCAAGCCAATGTAATGGGATGCACCCATTATTGCAGTCTTCTTTGACGTATGCAAGCCATTCTCTTGTGTCTGAGTTTCCAAATCATGTAGTCAACTGAAAAAAAAAGGACAAGAACAGGCAGCATAGTTCCACTTCCAGCAAAGAGATGCAAAATACAAAACATTTGCATGAAAATGTTGGCGGAACAAAGAAAACAAATCCGTTAATTAAATGACATAACGTATGGTATCATATCTGTTTTTAACAGATCCATTACTGCAATCCATCTTAAAAAACTGACACAAAGAGGTCCGCTGAGTTCTATTATGAAACAGATTCTTTTTCCGGACGGATTGATAAGAGATTGGAGAGCTGTACGGAGTTCTCAAACACTGAAGTGAACTTAGCCTTAGTATAATCAGCAACAATTTTCTTTTTCCTGTGATACCCTTCTACAAGATCATTAATAAATATATTGACCCCTGTGGTACCCCACTAGTGACAGTGACCCAATCTGAGTATGTACCGGTAATAACCACCCTCAGTTACTTACCCATGTACACACATCTTCTCCCAGTCCAAGCATTCTCATTTTATATACTAACCTTTTATATGGCACTGTATCAATTGCTTTGGAGAAGTCAAGATATACGACATCCAACAACTCACCCTGGTCCAGTCTAGAAGTTACCTCCTCTTAGAAACCTATTAGTTTGACAGGACACTCATAAACCCATGCTGACACAGCATTATACACTTACTGTATTTTTATTGAGATACTTCAGGATGGAATCTCTTAGAAAACCTTCAAACAGTTTACCAACGACAGATAGATAGAAATACCGGCCTATAGTTATTAGGCTTTTGACCCCTTTTTTAATATTGGCACCAGATTTTCTAAACACCAATCTTGTGGAATACTCCCTGTCATAGTTCTTAAATATCAGAAATAAGGGTCTGGCTATGACATTACTTAAAGGGAATCTGTCACCTCCTTTTACCATTTTAAGCTGGCACCATCGCTATGTTGACTAAAGTACCTTATTTCCAGGACTCTTCTTTTTACTTTATTTAGTTTAGTAGTTTTGATATAAAAGCGCTTTTTATGTTATGCTAATTAGGGTCCAAGGTGCCCAGAGGGGCGTTTTTTTCACTCTCCGGTGCCCAGTGACGCCCCCCTGCAGTGCCCAAGAAAGCCTCCTGATCATCAAATAACCTCCCACAGCCCGGAAAACGGTTCCGCCCCCTCCCCACGTCATAGTGTACCTTATAGAAATGCCCCATCCTTCTTCCTGTCTGCGGCCAGAAAACTCGCGCAGGCACAGTACCGCCTGCGCGATCAACGTCCTGAGGGCAACAGCGCTCAGGTCACATCACTGGGCTCGGTGCCCAGTGAGACTTTTGAGGCTGTTGCCCTCAGGAGGTTGATGATCGCGCAGTTGCAGGCCGTACTGCACCTGCGCGAGTTTTCTGGCCGCAGACAGGAAGAAGGACAGGGCATTTCTATAAGGTTCACTATGACGTGGGGAGGGGGCGGAAACATTTGCCGGGCTGTGGGAGGTTATTTGATGATCAGGAGGTGTTCTTGGGCACTGCAGGGGGGCGTCACTGGGCACCGGAGAGTGAAAAAAACGCCCCTCTGGGCACCTTGGACCTGGAAATAAGGTACTTTAGTCAACATAGCGATAGTATAAATATAAGTATAGATATAAATGGTAAAAGGAGGTGAATAAGTGGTGTATACCATCTGTACCTGGTGATTTGTCTATTTTAATCTTTTTAAGATGCCCCTGCACTTCTTCCTGGGTCAGACAGGGCCCATTTACTGAGGAGTTTACTCTCTGCATTTCATTTGAAATTTCATTTTCCTCAGTAAATTCAGTAGAGAAAAAAGTATTTCATAAATTTGCTTTCTCCTCCTTGCCGTCTACAACTCCTCCCTCATCACTCAATAATGGGCCAATATTTTCACGTTTCAACTTTTTACCATTTATATAACTGAAGAACATTTTAGGGTTAGTTTTACTCTCTGTGTCCTGCTTTATCTGTCTTTTACATATTCTATTTTTCTCATTTTTTTATAGCGTCTTCACTAGCTTCCTGTTTCAGTAATTTAAATGCTTAATTTTTGCAATTTATTGCCCCCTTTATATTTCTACTATACACATTGCATTTTTTGTTCCTGAACTTTTTATTCCAATAAGATATGTACCTCTCACAATGAGAGTTTAGTATGCTTTTAAAAATAGCCTATTTTGTGGCTGCATTTTTATTTTGAGGACATTGTTTCAGTTAGTGAAGCCTATGCATTCTCTAAGTTGGTCAAATTTAGTTTTTCAGAAGTTTAGCATTTTTGTACCAACCTGAAAAACACTCTTTTGAACAATTGGAAGTTTATTATGTTATGGTCACTATTTCCCAGGAGTCCACCAACCTGTTTGTTCTGTCAGGTGTATTGGTTAATACTAAATCCAGTATGGCTGTCCCTCTAGTCGGATCCTGAACCAGTTGGGAAAGGTAAATGTAGTTATAGCGATTCCAGAGAGAAAGAGCTCATATTAGTCACCATGATCAAACCTACCAGGCAGTATGACTGAATTACTAGGGTTGATCATAGTGACAAATGCTCTTTAATGGTTGCAACAGTATTTTTGGAGACAACAGGTTTGGTAGTTACAAAGTCTCTTAGAGGCAACAGGCTTACTTGTACATCTGATATTGCAATGAACTTGATGGGCAATGACAGCTCTGCCCAGGAGTCTCCCTCTGGGTGGCAGTGATGAAAATGGCTCCTTGCTTCTTCAACTAGACTGTAACTTCTTTCCACACACTCTATAGAGATGTCACTATAGGCATCAGATCGTCTCCACGTGGCGTACATAAATGTTCACAGTCCTCAGACTCCACACAAGGCTGTAACACTAGGAGCACTGCAACAACTACACAGCCCTTCCTATTTTTTTGACAGGGCAAGACATCTCATCTTGCCCTGTCTTCTGGCGCCTGCGCTCTAGATCTGCTGCAGCTTGCTGAACAGGGCAGAGTCACAGTGCGCAGGTGACCCAGAAGTGGAAGCACTAGCAGCTTCAGAGACAGAGGAGGAACGCTGGCCGGTGAAATGACGTTGTCAGCACCTTCGTACTGTGAATCTGCGCTGCTAAGCTTGTGAACCACAGCGCAAGAGCCAGAAGTCAAGGCGAGACGAGCAGTCATGCCCTGTCAATCAAATGAGAGGGAGGAGTGTACTGAGCACTGAGGCATAGCTATAGTTGTGCTCCTAGCGCTACAGCCAGCCCCTCGGTGTCCTAACTAATTTTCATAAACAGAAAATTAATGATATCCCCAGCAGCAGTACAAGATAAAAACAAACAAAATATATTGTTTTAATCAGCATGATCAACCCTGCCAGGCAGTATGCCTGGTTTAATAAGGTTGATAATGCTGAAATCCTCTTCTGTCACGTTTTTGCTATTGGTGTTTCTATTGCTAAACCGCAGTTTTTGGCTCCGTTTTATCTCAGGGCCGAATAGCAGTCCGAGAATGTATGAAGTAATGTAATGTGAGGAGACAAACACAAGTCTAGAATAGACTTCTACCAACACCCTGTCTACAATATCCAGTGCCTTATAATCAGACAGGAGTAAGGACTTTCCTAAACGCTACTTTTCAGCACCAGATCAGCATCACGTGACCTAGGTCTCCTGGTAGTGCATACATTCTATGCAATACCAGAACACAGACATGATGTAAGACTGGGCAGCCAGCATCGGATGTACTTCTTCAGGCATACTTCTCTTGGGCAACTGTACTGTTCAACTTAAATTTTTATTCTAGTGCCTTACTGACTGCATTTATTCACACTTACACGCAATTGTGTGATCTCAGGAACGTATTCTGCACGTTCTAGTGTGCGTACAGAAGCCAGACAAGTGGGACACCTATAGTGTCTGACTGAAGCCTGAGACTAGAATGGAGTTGCTAGAAAGAGGTCCTCCTTCTGAAGTCAGTATTCTAGCCTGTTCACTGTGGAGCAGGCTAGGAGGAGTTGTTAGAAGGAGGTGCTCCCTCTAGAGTCAGAAATCTAGTCTTGTCACTACAAAGCAGGCTAGAATGGAATTGTTAGGAGGAGGTTCTCCTGTTCTTGATGTTACTTATTACATTCTTTGCATTCTTAATACAGAAAAATGTTTACTAGAATTATGAATTTCTGCTATTATTATTATTTTTTCCATTCTATCCACCATGACGGCATACAAAGAGATTGATCCTTGACCGCTGTAGTGGCAGGAACACAAAGAGAGTATAAATTGCCCCTCCCCCTCTCATCAGTGTTTTCTGTCCCTACAATGGTGAGGCTAGAGAAAATCCTCCCTGGACTACCAGGGAGGTTGGTGGTGGTGAAGGATTATGTTTGTTTTTTGTTTTATTATCCCTAGGTCGATGATATTGGGGCTGGGGCCTTCCTTACACTATCCAGGGTAGACCAGGGCCTCCTCTGTCCTCTCAAGGTACCACCAACGCTGGGCAGAATGATCAAGCAGCATTCTTTCCGATAGATCCGGAACCTGTGTCCCGACAGGATACAAGAAAGTCATGGGCACCACTTGGCCTCCTTTCCCAAGGGATGGGAAACAGGATTAGAAACAAAATAGGACGTCCGGCAGTGTTGCAGGAGACGGCATCACGGTGGACGCAGTGTAATGCGTCGCTGGAGGTCTGACGTCACAATGGAGGAGGAGTTAGGCTCTGCTCACCTACTGGATTTGTGGGGGGCCACATCAGGATATGAGGTCACACGCTGCTTCTGATAGATAAGTAGCACAGAACCAGAGATGATGGCTGCTCGCAGAAACTACTGAGATGTCTGGCACAAGATCAGAGACTCCTTCAGCCTGCATGGATGGCCTAGATCCTCCTGCTGCTGCTACTACATCCATGAGTTCACCTATGGGGATGAAAAATTTAAAACAGTTTTTTTTGTGGGGACTTGATATATGGTTGCTCTCTCTTTTGTTTAGGGGGTTAAAGAGACTGGGTAATATCTAAATCTCTGAAGTGTGCAACTTGCCTCCAAAAATTACCAGTCATACAAAAAGAAACTATGCAAAACCTGCATATCAGATTTAATTAAAGAGGAGCAACCATCTATCTTACAGATAATCTATTATCCATAAAGAGGTTAAATTCTCCTTGGCATCCAGTTTGCTCCCATTCCTCTAAAACGGCCTAGGCTATCCGTACCATCTTCCTCGGATCTGGAAAAAGAAGAGGATGCGTCTATATTCAGCCAAGTGGCAGATGATGATCAATTCTCTGATGGAGAATTAACAGAAGAGGATAAAAAATATTATTTTTCTATAGATGAGATGGATGACTTGTCAAAAGCAGCCCGATCCACTGTGGGAATAGAAGACATTCAAGAACCGCGTTCAGTGCAGGATGAAATGTTTGGGGGTCTTCATACAGAAAGATCAAAAGTATTCCCTTTCAATAGGAATAAAAGAGATATGATCATGGAAGAGTGGCTAGACCCTGACAGAAGATTAGGGGTGTCCAGGGAGTTAAAGGGTTTCTACCACTTCAGTTTGACCAAATTAGCTTTCAGACACTAGCGATCTGCTAGTGTCTGATCTCCATAACCATGCAATTCTTAGACCTTTGTGTAGAGCCGTTTCATTAAATTATTCCTATGCAAATGAACCTCTAGGTGCTATGGGGGCGTCTTTTCAGCACCTAGAGGCTCGGTCTACTCACACTGTATGCCCGCCCATCTCGTCTTGAATGCCTGCCTCCATCACAGCCATCGGATGAATTCTCGCGCCTGCGCCGCTCACTTCTGTCATCGGCGCAGTGAGTAAATGATATGCTCCTGGTGCCGGATTCCTCACTGCGCCTGCGCCGACTACGTCACAGTGAGGAAGCCGGCATTAGGAGAGCGGAATAAAAGTTAGTTTTTTAATGAAACGGCTCCACACAAAGGTCTAAGAATTGCATGGTTATGGAGATCAGACACTAGCAGATCGCTAGTGTCTGAAAGCTAATTTGGTCAAACTAAAGTGGTAGAAACCCTTTAAGGAATAGACTTCTTTTTGACACTTCTGAAACTAAACAGTTTGACTAAATTCATAATCTGTTAGTTCTCATTGTATGCAGTCATGGTGGATGGAATGGAAAACCAGAATTAGTCTTACCGGTATGTATATTCCCTCCTAAAAAAATTATATATATATATATATATATATATATATACACAGTACAGACCAAAAGTTTGGACACAACTTCTCATTCAAAGAGTTTTCTTTATTTTCATGACTATGAAAATTGTAGATTCACACTGAAGGCATCAAAACTATGAATTAACACATGTGGAATTATATACATAACAAAAAAGTGTGAAACAACTGAAAATATGTCATATTCTAGGTTCTTCAAAGTAGCCACCTTTTGCTTTGATTACTGCTTTGCACACTCTTGGCATTCTCTTGATGAGCTTCAAGAGGTAGTCACCTGAAATGGTTTTCACTTCACAGGTGTGCCCTGTCAGGTTTAATAAGTGGGATTTCTTGCCTTATAAATGGGGTTGGGACCATCAGTTGCGTTGTGGAGAAGTCAGGTGGATACACAGCTGATAGTCCTACTGAATAGACTGTTAGCTGCTTTTTTCTTGCCATAATACAAATTCTAAGTAAAGAAAAACGAGTGGCCATCATTACTTTAAGAAATGAAGGTCAGTCAGTCTGAAAAATTGGGAAAACTTTGAAAGCGTCACCAAGTGCAGTCACAAAAACCATCAAGCACTACAAAGAAACTGGCTCACATGCGGACCGCCCCAGGAAAAGAAGACCAAGAGTCACCTCTGCTGCGGAGGATAAGTTCATCCAAGTCACCAGCCTCAGAAATCGCAGGTTAACAGCAGCTCAGATTAGAGACCAGGTCAATGCCACAGACTGAACCAGCATGGCTACCACAGCATCTTGCAGCGGCATGCTATTCCATCAGGTTTGCGTTTAGTTGGACCATCATTTATTTTTCAACAGGACAATGACCCCAAACACACCTCCAGGCTGTGTAAGGGCTATTTGACCATGACGGAGAGTGATGGGGTGCTGCGCCAGATGACCTGGCCTCTACAGTCACCGGACCTGAACCCAATCGAGATGGTTTGGGGTGAGCTGGACCGCAGAGTGAAGGCAAAAGGGCCAACAAGTGCTAAGCATCTCTGGGAACTCCTTCAAGACTGTTGGAAGACCATTTCAGGTGACTACCTCTTGAAGCTCATCAAGAGAATGCCAAGAGTGTGCAAAGCAGTAATCAAAGCAAAAGGTGGCTACTTTGAAGAACCTAGAATATGACGTATTTTCAGTTGTTTCACACTTTTTTGTTATGTATATAATTCCACATGTGTTAATTCATAGTTTTGATGCCTTCAGTGTGAATCTACAATTTTCATAGTCATGAAAATAAAGAAAACTCTTTGAATGAGAAGGTGTGTCCAAACTTTTGGTCTGTACTGTATATATATATATTTTTTTTATGTGGGTATGAAGCAAATACTAAACTGGGTTAAAACTAATCCACTGTAGTAATTTAGAAAGGGGGAGGGACGATTTAACCTCTATTTGTGTTTCTGCCCCTACAGAGGTCAAAGGTCAATATCTTTGTATGCCGTGATTCAGAATTACCGGTAAGGCTACTTTCACACTAGCGTTTCTATTTTCCGGTATTGAGATCCGTCACAGGGTCTCAATACCGTAAAAAAACGCTTTCGCCTTGTCACCATTCTTTGTCAATGGGGACAAAACATAACTGAACAGAACGGAATGCTCCAAAATGCATTCCGTTCCATTTGGTTGAGTTCCCATACCGGAGAGCAAACCACAGCATGAAAGAAATTAATGTGTTCTGCTAAAAATACCTTTAATAAATTGGTAGTGGGCCAAAATTGCCTTGGTGAAACTTATTTGCACAGACTAATACCGTGTCAATTTACAGAGAAAAACAAGAAACAAAAAATAAGTAAGGAGGTTTTTTCTCCTTTTCTCAACGGTCAGATTTAAAAGGGAAAAAGGTATGGGTGACACTGGTATAGGTATATATGTTGCTGATGTAAAAGGGATCAAAATGTCCCTAATTACAACCCTATAGCTAACTCAGCCCAGGGACACCTCCTGATGGTGGGGGTGCCCTGTCCTCGTGCCTAAACCTATTATAACCCTAAAGCGACCCTATATCCCATATTGTAGGCTGGACTATTCGTTGCTAGTCTCTACATATACCTATACAGGATACTGAATATATAAAAAATATATATACACACCCCGACGCGTTTCTGCCGCAATAACGGCTCATCAGGGGGTAATGATCAAGATGTGTAGTAGTGTAGATCATACATAGAGATCAAAGAAAAAAAAGGGGGATAGATCACATATGAAGATCAAAGAAAAAATGTATACTTAGCTCCCATGAGGTTATGGTCAGTTGCAAGTGTCCACATCAGACTGATGTATGCTGGTGGAGACTCTGACCGGGCTTACGCCGTCCGATGGAGGAGCTAATAGGTGATTGTACCCCTAACACTCCGCACTGACTAACTGAGACATCACAGGGCTGGCTGGCTTGCTGCTGATTGGCTGCATGCATGGCATTGTGGGTGATCCCTCGTTCCCAGACTTCTTAGCTCCATGTTCTAACATGTGCAGCAGCCATTTTAGGAAAAAATGGGATTCGTTACAACAAATAGAGAGGAAATTCGGATTTGGTGTGAATCGAACTTTTCCTGAAATTCGGATCGAATTCCACTTCATCAATTTCGATTCGCTCATCTCTATTCATGACAGATCTGTCTTGGGTATGTTAAAGATAATACAACCGGATCCGTTCATAACGGATGCAGATGGTTGTATTATCAGTAACCGAAGCGTTTTTTAAAAACGCTAGTGTGAAAGTAGCCTAAGACTAATTCCGTTTAAAAAATAAAAGAAAAGAAAAATAAGGAAATTCATAATTCTAGTAAAATAGTTTGCTGAATTAAGAATGCAAATTTAATAAGTAACATCAAGAACAGGAGGACCTCCTCCTAACAATTCCATTGTAGCTGATTCTATAGTGAACAGGCTAGATTACTGACTCCAGGAGGAGGACCTCCTTCTAACAACTTTGCAGTTTACATTACTGAGTATACAGGAGGACCTCCTTCTAACACCACTGTAGCCTGCTTTATAGTAAACCGGCTACGCTAGACTACTGACTCCAGGAAGAGGACCTCCTTCTAACACCACTGTAGCCTGCTTTATAGTAAACCGGCTACGCTAGACTACTGACTCCAGGAAGAGGACCTCCTTCTAACAACTTTGCAGTTTACATTACTGAGTACACAGGAGGACCTCCTTCTAACACCACTGTAGCCTGCTTTATAGTAAACCGGCTACGCTAGACTACTGACTCCAGGAAGAGGACCTCCTTCTAACACCACTGTAGCCTGCTTTATAGTAAACCGGCTACGCTAGACTACTGACTCCAGGAAGAGGACCTCCTTCTAACAACTTTGCAGTTTACATTACTGAGTATACAGGAGGACCTCCTTCTAACACCACTGTAGCCTGCTTTATAGTAAACCGGCTACGCTAGACTACTGACTCCAGGAAGAGGACCTCCTTCTAACACGACTGTAGCCTGCTTTATAGTAAACCGGCTAGATTACACTCCAGGAGGACCTGCTTCTAACAACTTTGCAGCTTATATTACCAACTATATGGAAACACCCCATATATGCTCAAAAACTGATGTATGGGTGCATGGTAGGGTTCCGAAGGAGCCCCACAGGGTTTTTGCAGGACAGTATTTGCAGGAATGGTTTTGAGAACTGTGTTGCATATGAATACACCCCGAGGTACCCCTAACAGTGGAAACTCCCTAAATGTGACCCCATTCTGGAAACTACACCCCTCACAGAATATTTCAAGGTGTGTAGTGAGAACTTTGACCCCAAAGGTGTTTCATAGAATGAAAAATTAAAATTTTCTCCAGAAAAAGTTGCTTTAGACCCACATTTTTCACTTTCACAAGGGGTAACAGGACAACATGCACTCTACATTTTGTTACCCACTTTCCCTGAATACAACAACACCCCATATATGTTTGTAGCCGGTTTTAAAGACAAACCGTAAACTATGGAATTTGCAGGCCTAAATTAGACATGGATTTTAGGTGCCATATCACATGTAAAAAGTGAAATAACCCAAGAAGTGACACCATTTTAGAAAGTACACCCCTGTACAAACATTTTAAGGGGTGGAAAGGGCACCTTTGCATCATGTGATTTTTAATAAAAACTTTTTTTAATGATATTTGTATACACAATAAAGCTTTTTTATGGGTACTGTTTTGGGCTCATTTCTTCTTTGTAGATTGTTTACTATACAAGGTTATCTAGTGATCCCTTCTAAAATAGAACACAGTGGCAGAACTGGCAATGGGCAACTAAGCCAGTTCTATGTTACACCAGTTTGATAAATCTCCTCCACCATTCCTATAGTGCAGGCATGCTCAACCTGCGGCCCTCCAGGTGTTTTAAAACTACAACTCCCACAATGCCCTGCTGTAGGCTGATAGCTGTATGCTGTTCGGGCATGCTGGGAGTTGTAGTTTTGTAACAGCTGTGGGGCCGCAGGTTGAGCATGCCTGCTATAGTGCATTGCATTAATAATGTCAGTGCTATACAGAGAGGAGCAGCTTGCTGGGGAACACTCAAGACAGGCTTGGGGTGTACACTAGGTCCCGGCCTGCATACACTGTACACGCATCAGCACCCCGCAATCTCATTTGCGGGGTGCTAATGGGAAACGGGGGGGAGTCCGCTCTCTCTGTACCTGCTTACATGTGGCGAGCGCTATTGCCCACGGCATGTAAGGGGTTTAACAGCCTGGATCGGGGCTCCTGCCGGTCCAGGCTGTTCGTGCAGGAGCACAGCTCTCATGCGAGACCCGTGCAGCCATGACAAGGCTGTAGCCTAGCCTAAGGCTCTTTAATGACCGCCTGAGACACACGTACTGGTGGTCACTAAGGGGTTAAAGTCAAATAAAACAACTACATAAAAGAAAGGCATGTTTAGGCAGTCAGTGGAGGCTAACTTCATCCCAAGACGACAAAGTTTGAAATGATATTTTCCTCAGCAGCTTGCATGGCGTTCTGTAACAAATCTCTGCAAAACAGGCGTCATGTGCAGCGGCAAAAGTCCTAAGGAAACAGAAAAAGTCTCTTCAATAACAGGAAAGGTTATGTAGAGGGCAGCATTCAGCCTAAATATCTGAAGCATAATACACATATGATAACGTGTTAACCCCTTTGTGACCACTAGTACATCCTTTTACCTTGGTCATGGAGGGGCTTCAGCGTTGCACAGGTGGCCCACAGTGACAGCAGCTCAGCTTTGAGGTTCAATAAAAAAAAAAAAAACTGAGCTGTGACTGCTTCATGTGAGAAAAAAAAGGCTATTTTTTAATGTCAGGCTATGTTCATATCTCCATTTTTATGTTGTATCAGATGAACAAAAAAATAAAAAACATCCATTTTAATCCCAATTAGGGTCCATTCACACGTCCGCAAAATGGATCCGCATCCGTTCCGCAATTTTGCGGAACGGGTGCAGACCCATTCATTTTCAATGGGGCCGGAATGTGCTGTGCGCATCCACATTTGCGGATCCGCACTTCCGCATCCGTGCTTCCATTTCCGCAAAAAAATAGATCATGTCCTATTCTTGTCCGCATTTGCGGACAAAAACAGGTATATTCTATTAGTGCCGGCAATGTGCGGTCCGCAAAATGCGGACCGCACATTGCCGCTTTCCGTGTTTTGCGGATCCGTGGCTCCGTGTATCCGCAAAACACATTGCGGACGTGTGAATGGAGCCTTATGGGCAGTGCTCAGTTTGTGGGAGATCCTTAAGAGGTCAGTTATTTTTGATGAAGAGAAACTCCTTCCTGCTGTACTTTTTCTCCTGTGAAAAATAACAAACCTGATAAATCTGACAAACTGATGCTCAAAATAAAATGGCTCTTTTGAAAGATCAACGAAAGTGTGAACCCAGCCTTACACGGTCTCTATAAACAAGACCCAATGGGGCATGTTTACGAAGACCAACATTTTACGTCGGTCTTAAATTTTCCCGTTGCACTGCCAAGGGATTAGTCCAATTTATGATGAGGAGTGCGCCTCACCATAAACTAGGCGCATGTATCGCAGTCCTTGTGCCTGGCAATAGAACTAAGCCAGTCCTGGCCCGGCCAATGACACGCCTGCAAACCGCCCAACTGGCGAACAAAGCGTAAAACCGTATGGCCAGTTAAAAAAAAGGGGGCTTGAGACTATTCTTCACATAGCTTCCTGTGCTATGCTGTTTCCATAGCTCCCACACATCGCAATAGGAGCTACTGAAACAGCAGGGGCCGACATGCTCCACTGTTTCCTGGCCGCTTGATGGTTGGGACCCTTTAAGAATGAGCCACATCTCAGACCACATGTACATACCATGATTTTGTTCTCCCTGAAAGCCACCCTTCAGCTATTAGTTTAAATCCCACACTTTTCCACAACGCTCTTATTATACAAATGATGCCACCTGACATCAGACCAACCTATAACACATCCAAGCATCTTCCCTACCCCAGCACAGACTTCACACTACACCCCATGGTGACTGCTCCCCCTCAAGCACCCACTACAGGACACAGCCTGACAACTGCTTTGGGTGCCTACACCCTTTACAAACTGCACCCCATAGCCACTAAATTTCACCTCATGCTGCTCAAAGACTGCTCCCTAAATCCCATTTTATCACTAAAGGTCCTATTACACCTGGAGATTCTGCAGGTGATTGTCAGGAGGGAAGCATTCCTTCCAGGCAATCACCTGCTCGTCAGTGAAGGAGACACATTATGGGAGCAGTGATCACTAACGCCATCCCTCGTCTCCATAATGAAGCGTTCATTCCTGACAATCGTCTGCTTGTTTAGTGGAGGAGACACATTTACATGGAGAAATCTCCTCCACAGTATGGGAAGCAGTGATCACTAATGTCATCGCTCATCCCCATACTGCTGCTATTACATGCTGCGATCTCCTCCTCAGTATGGGGAGGGGTGATCACTAATGCCATGAAACGATTATTTTTACACCTGTTGGAAGACTCTGATTACTCGATGAAAAAGCGTTTGCTCGTTCATCAGGTAATCGGCAACTGTATTGCACTGCCAGATCATCGCTAATGAGCACACGAACGCTTGTTAGCGATGATCTTCACGATTATCTGCAAGTGTAATAGGACCCTAACACTAATGCGCAAGGTTCCCTTAGACCCACTTTCTCATCCTGAAACCCCAGACCTAGAAAGTGATCTTGAACAGCTCTCTATAGAGTATCCCTATCCACAGAATACACCCCAAGACCACGCACACTCGGCCTCCTAACTGTTCTCCATTCCACCCACCTCCTTACAAATTGCACCCTCCACCAATGTTCGCACTCTATAAAACTACATTCCAAAGCCACTGGACTGACATATCCAGCCGAACAGATTCAACTACACAGCTCTATACATCCTGTTATCACACTTGGCCTCTATCTGCAGGGGGCCCCCGGCACTGGCGTGCCCCTCTCCGCCCGCAGGGGACCCGGCACTGGCGTGCCCCTCTCCCCTGGTTTTAGTGACTGGACACCTCTTTCCTGTGCCATTCAGCTTCCAGGAATAGGATCTATGGGGTGCAAAAACAAGTCACCACACAGCCACATAAGTAGAACATTTAAGATGAGGATTTAAACCCCAGACCACGGCATGAAGCCCAAACGCAGGACCCACATTCTAGACGTACATGCTGTACAATTCCCTGTAACTGCCTTGAGCTAATTCACAGCAACACCCCCTACTCCAGATGGTGTAGTTCCTATACCCCATCAACATATTATACCAGACGGCCCCCTGGCTTTACAGATTCCACTAAAGTCCTAGGACCGAACCTCATGCCACCCTACTCTAGCAGACAGCAGGACAAGTACCCCCACATGGGCCCCATAAACCCACATATTGCCAGGGCAACTCGTCATGCCACCCCTCTCCCACAGACAGCAGCAGCACGAGTACCACACACAGTGGTCCCCACTGACCTCTTTTCCCACACAAACACACTGCCCCCACAGATCCTGGACTCCACCAGATGCGACCTCACTCTTAGGACTCATACACACAACCGTTTTTCGGGTCTGCATCCGAGCCGCACCCATTCACTTCAATGGGGCCACAAAAAATATATAGCATGTCCTATTCTTGTCCGTTTTGCGGACAAGAATAGGCATGTCTACAATGGGCCGCCTGTTCAGTAAATAGCGGATGGCACACGGGCGGCTTCCGTTTTTTGCGGACCGCAAAAAAATGACACGGTGGTGTGCATGTAGCCTTAGGCCTCTTTCACACGGGCGTCAGTTTTTTTGCCCGGATAAGAGCCGGGTGCGTTGCGGGAAAATGCACGATTTTCCCGCACGAGTGCAAAACATTGTCATGCGTTGCACTCGCGTGAGAAAAATCGCGCATGTTTGGTACCCAAACCCGAACTTCTTCATAGAAGTTCGGGCTTGGGATTGATGTTCTGAAGATTGTATTATTTTCCCTTATAACATGGTTATAAGGGAAAATAATAGCATTCTGAATACAGAATGCATAGTAAACCAGCGCTAGAGGGGTTAAAAAAAGAAATTAATAATTTAACTCACCTTAGTCCACTTGATCACGAAGCTGGCATCTCCTTGTGTCTCCTCTGCGCTGAACAGGACCTGGGGTGAGCTGCTCCATTAAATACAGGTTAAGGACCTTCGATGACGTCACTCCGGTCATCACATGGTACGTCACATGATCTTTTACCATGGTGATTCACCATGGTAAAAGACCATGTGATGACCGGAGTGACGTCATCGAAGGTCCTTAACCGGTATTTAATGGAGCAGCTCACCCCAGGTCCTGTTCAACTTCAGCGCAGAGGAGACACAAGGAGATGCCAGCTTCGCGAGCAAGTGGACTAAGGTGAGTTAAATTATTATTATTATTTTTTTAACCCCTCTAGCGCTGGTTTACTATGCATTCTGTATTCAGAATGCTATTATTTTCCCTTATAACCATGTTATAAGGGAAAATAATAATGATCGGGTCTCCATCCCGATCGTCTCCTAGCAACCGTGCGTGCAAATCGCACGGCATCCGTACTTGCTTGCGGATGCCATCCGATTTTCACACACCCCATTCATTTCTATGGGGCCTGCGTCACGTCGAAATCGGACAATATAGAGCATGCTGCGATTTCAACTGAACGCACAAGTGATGCGTTAAAAACATCGCTCATGTGCACAGCCCCATAGAAATGAATGGGTCAGGATTTAGTGCGGGTGCCATACGTTCGCCGCACGGATCGCACCCGCACGGAAAACTCGCCCGTGTGAAAGGGGCCTTACACTCATGATCGCCTTGTCTGATCTTAATGGGTCCCACACAAAATACTTCCTGCTGACCCCATATGCCCCATGACAAGGGACTGCACCCCGGGTCACCCCATCTAGCTAGACTGCTCCCCCAAGTACTACTGTCTGATCAGGTGCCCTACAAAATGCACAGTTCTCACCATGTGCCCCTTCTCTCACACAGACCTGATAAGATATGCACACCATTGTCTGCACCTCACCCACTGCTGCTCGTGCCTCCCCAGCGAACCGTTCCCAAGGTACAGACAGTACCCCTCCAAAGAACAGGTCACCGTCTATGCCCCTTCCCGCCACTGAACAGGTTGCCATCTCTGCCCCTCCTCCCCCTTAGCACACGGGTCACCATCTCTGCCCCACCCCCTCCACACAACCGGTTGCCATCTGTGCCCGCTTCCCACAGCTCTCCCAAGGTGAGTAGCAGCAGTGTCTTAGCTGTATACAGGGTCCTGCTAAATATATAGCAAAGTCATGTGATCACCATGCCATGCGACCACTGACATCACACCTTACTTCACATGAAGACCCCCACCAATGAGCTACATCCTTATGCCCCCCTTCCTCACAGATTTACAGCTCATAAAGCCCCCCATCTGACCCCAGAATACATCACATGCCCCCTCCTCACAGATTTACAGCTCATAAAGTCCCCCCCATCTGACCCCAGAATACATCACATGCCCCCTCCTCACAGATTTACAGCTCAAAGCCCCCCCATCTGACCCCAGAATACATCACATGCCCCCTCCTCACAGATTTACAGCTCATAAAGCCCCCCCATCTGACCCCAGAATACATCACATGCCCCTCCTCACAGATTTACAGCTCATAAAGCCCCCCCCCATCTGACCCCAGAATACATCACATGCCCCTCCTCACAGATTTACAGCTCATAAAGCCCCCCCCCATCTGACCCCAGAATACATCACATGCCCCCTCCTCACAGATTTACAGCTCAAAGCCCCCCCCATCTGACCCCAGAATACATCACATGCCCCCTCCTCACAGATTTACAGCTCATAAAGCCCCCCCATCTGACCCCAGAATACATCACATGCCCCCTCCTCACAGATTTACAGCTCATAAAGCCCCCCCCATCTGACCCCAGAATACATCACATGCCCCCTCCTCACAGATTTACAGCTCATAAAGCCCCCCATCTGACCCCAGAATACATCACATGCCCCCTCCTCACAGATTTACCGCTCATAAAGCCCCCCCATCTGACCCCAGAATACATCACATGCCCCTCCTCACAGATTTACAGCTCATAAAGCCCCCCCATCTGACCCCAGAATACATCACATGCCCCCTCCTCACAGATTTACAGCTCATAAAGCCCCCCCCCATCTGACCCCAGAATACATCACATGCCCCCTCCTCACAGATTTACAGCTCATAAAGCCCCCCCCCCCATCTGACCCCAGAATACATCACATGCCCCCTCCTCACAGATTTACAGCTCATAAAGCCCCCCCATGTGACCCCAGAACACATCCCATGCCCCCTCCTCACAGATTTAGTTCATAAAGCCCCCCCATCTGACCCCAGAATACATCACATGCCCCCTCCTCACAGATTTAGTTCATAAAGCCCCCCCATCTGACCCCAGAATACATCACATGCCCCCTCCTCACAGATTTAGTTCATAAAGCCCCCCCATCTGACCCCAGAATACATCACATGCCCCCTCCTCACAGATTTAGTTCATAAAGCCCCCCCATCTGACCCCAGAATACATCACATGCCCCCTCCTCACAGATTTAGTTCATAAAGCCCCCCCATCTGACCCCAGAATACATCACATGCCCCCTCCTCACAGATTTACAGCTCATAAAGCCCCCCATCTGACCCCAGAATACATCACATGCCCCCTCCTCACAGATTTACAGCTCATAAAGCCCCCCCATCTGACCCCAGAATACATCACATGCCCCCTCCTCACAGATTTACAGCTCATAAAGCCCCCCCCATCTGACCCCAGATACATCACATGCCCCCTCCTCACAGATTTACAGCTCATAAAGCCCCCCCATCTGACCCCAGAATACATCACATGCCCCCTCCTCACAGATTTACAGCTCATAAAGCCCCCCATGTGACCCCAGAACACATCCCATGCCCCCTCCTCACAGATTTAGTTCATAAAGCCCCCCCATCTGACCCCAGAATACATCACATGCCCCCTCCTCACAGATTTAGTTCATAAAGCCCCCCCATCTGACCCCAGAATACATCACATGCCCCCTCCTCACAGATTTACAGCTCATAAAGCCCCCCGCCCCATCTGACCCCAGAATACATCACATGCCCCCTCCTCACAGATTTACAGCTCATAAAGCCCCCCATCTGACCCCAGAATACATCACATGCCCCCTCCTCACAGATTTACAGCTCATAAAGCCCCCCCATCTGACCCCAGAATACATCACATGCCCCCTCCTCACAGATTTACAGCTCATAAAGCCCCCCCCATCTGACCCCAGAATACATCACATGCCCCCTCCTCACAGATTTACAGCTCATAAAGCCCCCCCCATCTGACCCCAGAATACATCACATGCCCCCTCCTCACAGATTTACAGCTCATAAAGCCCCCCCATGTGACCCCAGAACACATCCCATGCCCCCTCCTCACAGATTTAGTTCATAAAGCCCCCCCATCTGACCCAGAATACATCACATGCCCCCTCCTCACAATTTACAGCTCATAAAGCCCCCCGCCCCATCTGACCCCAGAATACATCACATGCCCCCTCCTCACAGATTTACAGCTCATAAAGCCCCCCGCCCCATCTGACCCCAGAATACATCACATGCCCCCTCCTCACAGATTTACAGCTCATAAAGCCCCCCCCCATCTGACCCCAGAATACATCCCATGCCCCCTCCTCACAGATTTAGTTCATAAAGTCCCCCCCATCTGACATCACATGCCCCCGGGTGGCCAGACGCCCAGTTTTAGGCCGGATAGTCCTGTTTTCAGGCTCCCTGTCCTCCGTCTGGCGCAGTGCCTGGACGGACAGGGATGTCCTCCTTTTCAGTAGCTCACGTCTCAGACAGCAGCATTGTGCTGTACTGAGCTGCAGCAACTGACTGAGGCTTCTCTCACCTCCAGTCAGTCACTAGAGCCGCAGACATAGCTCCCTGTGGCTGACTGAGGGGAAGAGAAGCGCCCCAGCTGCCCCCGTTTACCTTCCATTCACAAAGTTCTTCCCTCTCCTGAGTCTCCTCCCCCGTGTTTTTTTCCCCAGCCGACAGTGGGGGCGTGGCTTCCCGGGCATGGGGGCGTGGTTTGGGCGTTGTGGGTGTGGTTTGGGCCGGTCCGGCTTTCTAGGGTGAAGCCAGTGGCCACCCTACTCCTCACAGATTTACAGCTCATAAAGCCCCCCCATCTGACCCCAGATTCCAGGTGTCCTCCCCAGACCTGCCCCCTCATATATGAGCTCCATATGCCGCCCCTCACCTGCTCCCCATGAAGCTCTCTCTCTACTCCACATCACAAGACTGCTTGCAGGCGCACACAGCCCCTCCCCCTTCCACAAGCGCCTGCAGTCCGTGTTTGCCAACACTGCCCACATTTGGTCATGTGACCATGAAGGAGCACGTGATCACCGACGTCACGAACCTTCTAACAACTCCATTCTAGCATCTACCGAGCCTGGATTGCTAGCGCGTTTGGTATCTGAACACGGAAAAGCGGACAGCGGGGAAAGGCGCAGAGGTTTCCGCGGCGGCCCGTGTGGCCCTTGCGGATATGCACCTGTGCACCACGCCACCTCCGAGATCCCGGGGTGCAAACGGCTGAAAGACGAGGACGGTGTATCCCTGCGGCCTCTGAGCTGAAGGTATCGGCCTCTGTAACCTCAGCGGGAAGGTGGGAGAATGAGCAGCACACAGGAGGAGCGCCCTGAGGACCAAGAGGAGAAAGAAGAGGAGGAGCCACAGCTTAGTGAGCAGAGGAGCCCCGCCCCCGCGGAAGAGCCTACTGCCCCGAATGTCACCGTTTGTGCTGATAGTGCCCCCGGGAGCCTGTTCTACTGGCTTAAGGACAGATGCCTAGGCAGGGGCTTGTATGTGGATCCGGCCAGGGACAACTACAAGACCATGACTAGCCTGTACAGCTCCATTCATCCTGCTGACTCAGTAAACCTCAGCACAAGGACTCATGGAGCAGTATTCAACTTGGAGTATTCCCCGGATGGGTAAGGACTGCACATCACACACTTCCCTGGAGTCCTCTGCTATAGCGTGCAATGTGTGTTTATGGGGTGGCATGGCAATGTAATGGGGGCTTTCTTGCTTTGAATTCCCCACCTAGTTAGATCAGTCACATTCAGCTTATTGGAGCACATTTATGAAATATCTAGAATATAACCTGTTTTTGTTTCCTGTAGCAGCCAATCACAGCAGAGCTATCTTTTCTCAAGGGCAGTATACAAAATGAGAGCTGTGCTGTGATTGGTTGCTGTGGGCAGCATTTCTTGTAGACTGTTTCATAAATCTTCCATGCGGTCCCCCTGGCTATAGACTTCCTATATACTACTGCTCCATTCAGACACCTCCTCTAATGAGAGTCATACGTATCTGCTCCCCGCGTCTCCACTCCTGCACCTTGACTTCTGTTTGTCCATCTTCCGGTCCTCTGCTTGTTTACTTCAGGTTGGGTATAGACATGGTCACCTGCACCACTGCCGCCAATGACTGGCTTCAGTGATGACGAGTCCCCAAGCAGCATCACTGCAGCGAAACTTCCTAGTAATTCTTTCTATTTATAACGATTCTCATATGACCAGCTCTCATAGTGGCATGGCAGGCACTAAAACGAAGGGGCTCTGCACTCAGCTAAGCGCTTCTGCCCCTCCATATTAGTGATTGGTGGGGTCTACAAACCTGGGCCTCCTCTCAAAAGTTCTGTCACTATGGCATCTACAGTTTAACAGAATTGCAGGTACTATGTCTTTCAACTGAATGGTGCTGTTGTCGATATCCAGATACAGGATAAAGTTCTGCTGACCACTAGGGGGAGTGTTGGAGCTTCCTGTAGACATATTTTTTATTGAGTTCAATGAAAGCTGTGTAAATCCACGCAGTATGGTCTCACTTGAAATGGCTGCAGGCAGCCAGAATGTAATCCAAAGGAATTGGTTGACCTAGTGTGACACATTTACTGCTTGCTCTCAACCCTGTTAGTAATTGCCCCAGTATTTAAAGGGGTATTCCCATCTAAGACAATGGGGGCATATAGCTAGAATATGCCCCCATTATCTGATAGATGCGGGTACCACCGCTGGGACCCGCACCTATATTGAGAACAGAGTGGGGAGCGCTGTGGCTGGAGGACCCCAGATTTCCCGGGGTCTGTCCACCACCAAGCGCTAATCCCCGCCTCTCCCATAGAAGTGAATGGGAGCGTGCCGCGCATGCATGGCCCATGCTCCCATTTATAGCCAGCGCTCAGCTATTTTCGGCGGCCCCATAGAAATGAATGGAGGGCGGCTGCGCATGCGCAGTGCGCTCTCCTTTACTTTCGGGGCTTCGTTCTCGATATAGATGCGGGTCCCAGCGGTGGGACCCGCACCTATAAGACAATGCGCATTGTCTGAGATAAGACAACCCCTTTAAGGGTATGGCCATGCAGAGTTTTTTTAGGAGGAGGTTTTGAGACTTTTCTGCCATAGCCAGAAGTGGATTAGAAAGGAATCGGAAATATACAGGAAGGATATATACTTCTCATTCCTGGTGGATCCACTTCTGGCTTTGGCTAAAAATCCTGCTGGCAGGTCTGCTTCAAAACCTCGTCCAAAAACCTGTGTGGCCGTGCCCTGAATCTGCTGTGATTTGGAATTCATCTCCCTAGTGTGATCCAAGCAGGTCCACGTGTCAGGAAATCCAACAGAAGTGGGGAATTTCTCAAGACTGGCGCTTCATATGCCAGTTTGGATCTAGTTTGTGTTGGTGTGAACCTGATTTATGAAGCGGTACAGCACACGTGTGCCGTATTCCAGACAGACAGATCGATGGCAGCTGGGAGCTGGCGTAGATATGAGCTATAATTTAAGCAAGTTTCTGGTGTAAACTATAGTAAATTCGCTGGGACGTGGAAGGCCACAACCCTGTGCAAACCGTGCCCACTTTTTCAAAAAAGCGCTGAGTGTGGCAAAGCCACCTCCCAAAAAGTAACTTTTATTTTAGACAATGGTGTTTGCGCAACAATTTAGTGATTTTATTTGATACTCCTTTTCTGGCACAGGAGGCTGATACACATGTCTGAACCTGGCATGTATGTATATAAAAAAAAAAAAAATCACTAAACAGAAATAAATAAAAAAATATATATTAGTAGTAGATGATGTCATTTTCTTTTGGGTCAGATTGACATTCCTCTGTTCTTTTTCATGCTTTAGCTCTGTACTGACAGTTGCATGTGAGCAAACTGAAGTCCTGCTATTCGACCCGGTGTCTTCAAAGCACATAAAGACGTTATCGGAGGCCCACGAGGACTGTGTAAATAACATCAGGTTAGTGAGGCACAAAGATGTCTGAGTATGGAACATCTCCTACACCTACACACACAATTGTGGATCTGCTGAGGATTTTTGGTGTGTATTCTGCATCGGAAACCTGCCACAAGGTACAGTATAAGGCTACTTTCACACTCGCGTTTGGTGCTGATCCGTCTTGTATCTGCACAGACGGATCTGCATCAATAATGCAAACGCTTGTATCCGTTAATAAAGGATCCGTTTTCACTATTCATTAAAAAAAAAGTCTAAGTCAAAACGGATCCGTCTTGACCTTCATTGTAAGTCAATGGCGGACGGATCCGTTTTCAATTGCACCATATTGTGTCAGTGAAAAATGGATCCGTCCCCATTGACTTACATTGTAAGTCAGGACGGATCCGTTTGGCTCCGCATCGTCAGGCGGACACCAAAACGTTGCAAGCTGCGTTTTAGTGTCCGCCTCAAAAGCGGCCAAATTCAGCCAAACTGATGCATTCTGATTGGATCCGCATCCAGTCAGAATGCATTTGGGGCTGAAACGCCAGTGTGAAAGTTGCCTAATGCATGTGAAAGGGGTTTAGAAGAGAACCATTTACATACAGTGGCAAAAAGTTGTGTGTAATTAAGCCTGCTTCAGATATGAAAGGGGTTGTTCAGCCATGGAAATTGTTTTAAAATCTGCTTAGAATGGGATAAAATATTAAAGGACAATAAAGCGCTGGCTCGACATTGCAGTAAATGAAGTCTGGTCGCACATGCGCTGCATGCTAACTCTGTGATGGAAGCCATGAACAGTATGTAGTTAATTCGACCATGAAGTATGTAAATGGACACCCCATTTTACACTTATTAATATGGTTCTAAGGAAATGTCAACATGGCGGATCTTGACCTGATTGTTGACTTTGGATGCATTGAATGGAGCTTTACTACAAGCAGATACCCACCACGACTTTAAGCGGCAGCCATCCCAATGCAGCTTCAGACTGCTGGCCATGCGAATTGTATCGCTGCATCCCACTGGCAACAGTGAAAAATAGACACCATGTGGCAATTTTGGTGCGGAGACCACAGCATAAACCACCAGGCCTTAACATAAGTTCTAAGTGTTTCCCCCCCGGACAGCACCACAGAGGGAGAGGATCCGCCCCCAGGGACAGGAAACCTACAGAATAAAAGGTAGAGCCTCTCTTCCCCTTCAGTGGTTTCCTGTCCCTGGAGTAGGAGACCTACAGTTCTTTTTCAGGTTCTTACTGCCTAGGGGGTCCCTAGAGGGCTAACGGTATCCTGCCGGGGTCCATTGCACTGCGGGTGCAGGCTGACAGGATCCTAGGATCAGGGGAAGGGGGGGGGGGGGCCTCCAGGGGCTCCCCTGGGTCTTGCAGCAGGTGTGTAGGCATCTTTTACTGAAGTAATGCCACACTACTATCCTGTCGTGTAGGAGGTTACGGAGTAGCGCGGCTACTTCCATTAGTTGGAGAAGTGGGTAACGTACCTCCGGAGGCACGTGGTAAAGAGCTTCTATTACCGCCAGAGAAGCCAAGGCACTGATAGGCGGCTTATTGCGATCCGAGGAGCGGCTCATCGTGATAGAAGCGGCTAATACAGGCTTCCAGGTCATGGAGACATGATAATTGTGTCCCTCTCTCTCCCTATTTCCCTGGCCATAACTTCTGGCAGAAAGGGGTTACATGAAGCTCAATGCTGGTCTAAATTATTATATTTTCTGACCCATAAGCAGGCTTTCTTTGCTGTCACCAGCTTTTATGGAAGAAGACAAGACACAAGAATCTGCTGAGAGAGAGAGAGTAAATTAGCACCAGTTCCGGTACTTTGGTCACCGTTTTTTCTGGGTGAGTTGTATTGTTGTAGCATTTTTTCTCACAGTTTTTTTTCTTTTTCTATGATTTGTATTTTGGTGTAAACGTAAGAAAATATTGGCTAAAAGAAAGAATAAAGAATGTGCCTTATGTAGGACAACAAATGTCAGCACTGTATTGACAAAGCGGTTACAGAGGAATCTCCATCCTTTTTAAAGAATATAAAACTGCTCATTCGGATGGAAGTTAAAAATGCTCTTAAATCCATAAAGAAGTATAAGGTGGCAGAAAGGGTTAGCCTATCCCAAGACAATTCTTCTGATGACAGTGACTCCCCTCTGGATGCCCTTTCTTTGGAATCTTCCTTAGAAAAAGAAATTGAAGGAAGAGCCTCTTTTAAAATATGGAAAGACTATCAAAAGTTATTAGATCTACTATGAACATTGAAGAGGTTAAGGAAGAAAAGTCTGTAGTAGACTCTGTTTGAAGGGTTGCAGGACAAAAAGAGTATAGATGCTTTCATGTTCATAAGTGTTTGTTTTATTTCTCTAATTCACAAAGAGTGGAAGAAACCAGATAGGAAGGTATTCATTTCCAAAACTTTTAAATGTAAATACCCCTTCGAAAAAGAGGCTTCATCTTCTTGGAACAAGGCTCTCAAGATAGATGTCGCCATTTCTAAGGTTTCTAAAAGATCATCTCTTCCCTTTGAGGACATGGGTGTTCTTAGGGACCCTTTGGATAAGAAGGCTGCTTGGAAAGTGTCCGCTTCCTCGTTTCATCCCAACATAGTGGCCACGGTAACGGCTACTATGGAACAGTTAGAGGTCCAGATGAAGGAGAGGTGTCCTAGGGAGCAAATTTTATCTTCCCTGCCCACCCTGCAAAAAGCTGCTGACTTTCTGGCGGATGCCTCAGTAAATGCAGTTAGGCTTGGCGCTCAGGCTTCATCTCTTACTAACTCCGCATTGGCTTAAGGATTGGAGTGGAGATGTGGCCTCAAAATATAAGTTTTGCGGTATTCCCTGTCAGGGTGAATTTCTTTTTGGCCCAGATCTAGATGATCTGTTAGAAAAGGGGGCGGATAGGAAGAAAAGAATCCCCCCCAATCCTTCCGCATTTTCTTCTTTTAGGCCTAGACGGTCCTTTTTGGTCCTCAGGAGAAAATACGGGAAGGAGGAAGTTTAGAGATAAAGACCAGAGATACAGGTCCAGAAATTTGGCAGGGAAAGGTTTCCTCTTTGAAAACTTTCTCATCAAATAAAAAACTGTCCCAACAATGACGCCAAGCCAAATGTGGGAGAAAGGCTAAGGTTTTTGCTCTCTGCATGGGAAAAGGTAGCAGGGCCATGGGTTTTGGAAGTTATTCATCACGGCCTGAAACCAGAATTTCGCACCTTGCCGCCTCAAAGATTTGTAACTGCAAAAAATTGTGCTGTTAAGGGGTCCTTCCCCCATAATAAAGGAAATTTGAGAATTGCTAGAGAAAGAGGTCTTAATTCCTGTCCCTCTCACAATTAACAATCAAAAGGCTATTTCTCACCTCTCTTTTTAGTTCCAAAGCCTCTTTCAGAATCATTATCAACCTGAGGCATTTAAACAAATTTCTAGTGTTCAGGAAATTCAAGATAGAAACAATGAAAACTATGATACAGATTCTGTTTCCACGTTGTTTCATGGCAGTGATAGATCTGAAAGATGCCTATTTTCACATTCCAATGCACCCGGAGTTCTAGAAGCTTCTCAGAGTTGCAGTTTTTATGGAGGGTCAACTACAGCAATTCCAATTTCAGTCATTACTTTTTAGTCTGTCCATGGCCCCAAGAATCTCTACCAAGGTGGTAGCGGAAATGGTGTCCTTTAGAAGACGGAAAAACTTGATGTTAGTACCGTATCTGGACAACTTCTTAATAATTGCTAAATTCCTGCTCAGTTGCAAGGTGGTGGTGAACACCTTTCAGGAATTGGGTTGGATTGTCAACGACAAAAAGTCCAGACCAAAGCCGGAAAAGTGTCAGCGATTTCTTGGCTTAATTCTAGACTCCGAATCTCAAAGTATTTTTGGCCGGAGGAAAAGATAAGCGAAATGTTCAGTCAAATAAAATCCTTAGCATCTCCCAATTTGACGATTCGGAAGGCGATGTCTGTCCTGGGGTCTCTAGTCACTCGACAATTACTGATGGAAGTATCAACGGCCTTCAAAAAGAGCAAGGGAATCCTAGAGGTCAGACTGCAAATCTCGAACACTACAATGAGAAGTCTGGTGGGAGGACAGACAGAATTTGATACAGATATCCAGATCCGATAGTCCTAAGTACGGATGCAAGCCCCTGGGTAACAGTTTTTAAGGTCAGTGGTCACAGAATCAAAAGCGCTTTTCCTCCAACAGAAAGGAGCTCTTGGCTGTAAGATTGGCGATTAAAAGCTTCTCAGTCCCTAATTGGTTCAGGCCTATCAGACAATCAAACGGTGGTAGCCTATGTAAGTCACCAGGGGGGGGGGACAAAGTCAGTCTCCCTCTGGTTGGAAGCAAGTAGTGTGTTGAAAAATTTGGAGGGGCAGATCAGGCACATCTCAGCACTACGTATAAAAGGAAAAGAAAATATTCAGGCAGACTTCGTGAGCAGGTATTCTCTAAGGCAGGGGTAATGGTCTTTAAACAAATTTATTTTTTCCATGATCACAAAATTATGGGGCATTCCTGTAATAGATCTATTTTTGTTCCTTAGATCCAAGGGAATCCCCTTATGGGGTGGACGCCCTTCTCCTGAAATGGGACTTCACTCTAGCTTATGCCTTTCCCCAATTTCAGTTACTTCCATTGGTACTGAAGAAGATCAGAAAGGACAGGGTGAGAACAATTCTAATTGCTCCCTTCTGTCCGAAAAGAGCATGGTTTACTCCTCTCAGAATAATGTCGGTGTCCGATCCATGGATACTTCCAGAGATCCCGGATCTGCTGTCCCAGGGTCCTGTTTACCATCCAGCAGTAAAGGGTCTGCATTTAACAGCATGGAAATTGGAAGGAACCTATTAGCAAGAAAGGTGTGTTTTTTTTTTTTTTTTTTTTTTTTTTTTTTTTTATACAGAAGATGATTGCGACACTTCTTAAGGGTAAAAATGATGATCTCTGTTTATGCTAGGGCATGGAGGAAATTTATAGAATTTTGTAAAATTAATCCCGACAGTCTACCAGATTCTGCACCTACTTTCCATATTCTGGAATTTCTTCAAAAAGGGCTGACTTTAGGATTAGCTAAAAGTACATTAAAGGTTCAGGTTTCTGCCCTTTCGGTGCTTTTTGAGAAAAACTTTGCCTCAGATCCTTGGGTAGTAAGATTTTTTTTTTTATTATTTTTATTTTTATTTTTTTTAGAGCAGTGGATTGGATTGCTCCCGTATATACCCCAAAAGTTTCCTCTTGGGATTTGAATTTGGTTTTAAAAGCTCTGACGCAGTCACCGTTTGAACCCATTGAGTCGTCCAATATCAAACATCTTACCTATAAATTGATTTTATTGGTAGCGCTAACCACAGCCAGGAGGGTTAGCGAGTTGCATGCTATTTCCAAAAATCCTCCCTTCACTACTATTCTGGGGGATAGAGTAGTTATCCAACCTGATCCAGCCTTCTTACCTAAAATCTCCTCCCAATTTCATAGGTCCCAGGAGATAGTGCTTCCCTCTTTCTGTGGCAATCATAAAACCCCAAAAGAAAGAGAATTTCATACATTGGATGTGAGACTATGTTTATTGCATTATCTTAAATCTACAGAGGGTTGGCGAAAGTCTTCAGCCTTGTTTGTCCTCCTCTCTGGGCCAAAGAAGGCTACCAAAAGTTCCTTGTCTAGATGGATTAGACTTGGTATATCTCAAGCTTAGCTATATAAGAGGGGCACACCTACATCTGATTCATACCAAGCTCTAGACAATAGTTCATGTTAAAAAATTTATTAAATACAAATGATGTGCAAATAAAGGTACCTATTCACTCTAAAATGCAATATACATGTTTAAAATATAACCATGCCAAGGGTTAATGAATGCTCGATCTGAAGTCGCAGCAAATGATGCAATGTCTATTTCAATAGATCGCAGCAATAGATACAATGTCTATTTCAATGGTCTCAGCTTGTACTGATAGTGGATACAGTCTCTGTTGATCCGCAATTAGTCAGCGATATATCCAATATACAGGTATACTGAGGTAGCAAGTTTTTTTTTCTTTTGCAATACGTTGCATATGTACTTTCACAGCTATAGCTTAATTGTATTTAGCTAGTACACTGCGATATGTAGTATTAGCAGGTTACTCACTGTTTCGAAGCAGTAAAGTGTTCGGATTTTTGTGCTTAACGTGGCGTCCCACGTGTTGCCAGCACAGATGGTCGTACCTCCGATCAACTTTTGAAGTGAGTAATAAATTTGCAACCATAGAAACAGTCCGCTTAAGTGCAGGGGTAGATGTGGGATTGTACCCTCTTAAGGATTGTAGTGACTCAATGTCTTCTACCCAGGACAGGGCAGGCCTATCGTTTCTTTCGGCAAATATTCGGATGTTGCAGATAAAGATGCGCAGGTGAGCTGCGGTTTTTCTTCCTTTTCTTCCTTTTGTAGAGACTTGTATACACCAGACGCGTTTCGGAGTTAACACGACTCCTTCCTCAGTGGACTGAGACCATTGAAATAGACATGTGGTGCTGTAATGGGGGAAGGGAAAAATGATAATTACACATACTGGTAATCGGATTTTCCAGACCCCACAACAGCACCCTCCCTGGGTTCTTACTTTTATTCCTTCTAAGCACTGGGTGTGGCAAAAAAAAAAAAGTCTATGTTGTTTGGTATATGATAAACTTGATTAACTAGGGTAGGAGTCCCTCTCTTGCTCTGAAATCCACTGAAGGGGAAGAGAGGCTCCACCTTTTTATTCTGTAGGTTTCCTGCCCTGGGGGCGGATCCTCTCTCTCTGTGGTGCTCTGAAAAATCTGATTACCGGTAAGTGTATTCATCATTTTCTTTGATACAGAGTTTGTTTCTATGTATATGGATTTGTTAAAAGGAGTCTCTCACCTCTGAAATTGGTTTGAAAGTAAGCATACCACCATGTAGAGTAGGTATCCCAAACATACCCATACCTATGTTGGGAAAATCCTGTCCTCAAATAAGGCTTTTGGTGCACCATGGGCAGGTCACTCCATTTAGTTCACCATCTCTCTGCCAGTAATGCCGCCCAGACCTCCCAATCTTGTTCGATTGATAGCTATGACCCAGGAGAAGCCAGGTGCAATGAATGGAGCAGCCCTGCCCATGGTGCACTGAAGACCTTTTGTAAAAATAAAAGAAAAAAACAGGCACTTATCATCTAAATGTTGAATTAAAATATAAAAGCACCTTTATTACACAATCAAGATAAAATAATATTAAAACAATAACCCTATGTGCTGTTAAATTACTCTCACTTTATGACCTCTGGTTGAAAGATGCAGATGTACTCACCAGCCATGGACCATAAATCAATGTATCCTTTGTATATAAAGACGCACTTGCGTTACCGATGCAGTTCTCATGCAACCCCTAAAATATGTGCAAACCTGCAATCACTACACCCTAACCAGTAGACAATGAGGTATACTTTGTGATACAAAGCCTATTGCTGACTTTCATTAATTAGTACAAATTCCTAGAGTGAAGTACTTCAAAGATATATATTAAATACGTCTACTAAAATTGTTACAATTGTATGTATCAACTTTAATGTATGTTTGATTATGTAAAAACTATATTCCAAACCTAGATCCTAAATACATAGTAGCTAAAAACATAAATGCTTAAGGAATAAAAGCTGAGTACATAAAAGTATATAAACAATATAATGACTGCATCAAAGATATCAAAAGTGTCGTCTTGATCCACCTCAGGTGAGTCAATATACTCCTGTGCCCATTAAATATGTGGTATTTTGTATTGTTTCTTCCAACTGCCATGAAACCATATGACCTAAAACAATATGGCTTTAAATTGGCTGTAGATGGATAGATAGATATCTCTATATTGGGAGACTCCTCAGATCAATAGCATGGATACAACTGCACAGTAGATTAGTTTTCACGTCTTTACTGGCAGGAGACTATTGTACTTAATCCAACTGGAATTAGTATCTGATTCCACTTTAACTGATCGGTATAGCCTCTAATTTGCTGAACACACACAGGCTGGATACATATGGGTATAGTCTCTATATTGAAGAACAAGAGACTGGTATATTCGCCAGGACAATGTAAATTGAGTCACACGGTGGGTGTATTAATAGGTTAGTTGTTATGACTACTCGCAAGAGACTATTTCATATATTGGCTGGCAGCGGGGGCGTCCCACCTGCTGCACAGCCACTCACCCGTCCTCGTTCCTTTGTGCGGTACCGCTTCTCTGTCTCTAGTAAGTTCGTATTGCAGGTCCCGTTACAGAGACTGCGTCCCACGTGGTTTAGAGCCCATGTGATGCGGGAATAGAGCACGTGTTTTTCCTGCTTGTAATGTACCGCTCGTTGATAGTATATTCAATGGGGATATTTTCCTGGTTTCTTTGTATCATGTAACAACTGACGTCAGATTGACTACATAGAGGGGTCCCGTCCTATAGTCCAGTAAAGACGCAAAAACTAATCTACTGTGCAGTTGTATCCATTCTATTGATCTGAGGAATATATCAATCTCTTGTCTCCCAATATAGAGACTATATACCCCCTTGACTTTCTTTGTATTTTGGTGCCTCACAACCTGGAATTAACATGGATTGTTTGAGGATTTGCATCTTTTAATTTACAGAACATGCCCATAACTTTTTTTTACATTTATTGTGAAGCAAACAAAAAGTAGGACAAAATAACAGAAAAGTCAATGTGCATAACTATTCACCCCCCCCCTAAAGTCAATACTTTGTAGAGCCACCTTTTGTAGCAATCACAGCTCGAAGTCGCTTTGGATAAGTCTCTATGAGCTTGCCACATCTTACCACTGGGATTTTTGCCAATTTCTCCTTGCAAAATTGCTCCAGCTCCTTCAAGTTGGATGGTTTGCGCTTGTGAACAGCAATCTTTAAGTCTGACCACAGATTTTCTATTGGATTGGGATCTGGGCTTTGACTAGGCCATTCCAACACATTTACATGTGAGTGAGTGACTATAAAACAGTGCACCTCTACCATAGTGTAAAAGCGAGGGAGAGCCACTATAGATTTTCCATTTATTCTTTAATCGCAACGAAGACCTTATTTTCATAAAAATGAAAGGATTTCTCAGGATTAGAGGACCAGATGTTCACATGTAAGGTACAGTTATGTTTAGGGGTATCTCCTTTACATGGTATGCATAATTTAAAACCAATTTTGGGGTGACGGGCTCCTTTTAAAAGCTTTGACATTGGTGGTATGTTACTAGCATAGGGTGTTTGTTTTGAAATAACTGGTTTTACCCTTTTGTGCAGATTTCTGGACAACAGGATGTTTGCCACCTGCTCGGATGATACCACAATAGCACTATGGGACCTGAGGAAGCTAAACACTAAGGTGTGCACTCTACATGGGCATACCAGCTGGGTAAAGAACATAGAATTTGATACCAACACAAGGCTTTTGGTAACGTCTGGATTTGATGGCAATGTCATAATCTGGGATACAAATAGGTAAGTAAAATGTATAAATTGCAATTTTGCTCAACTAGCTCATATTTTATATATAATGCAATACATATATAAAATGAGAACAATGCCTCCCCTGATGCCAAATACTGTATCTAGAAAAGCTACTGAGGAGGTATCGCGGTATTCAGCAGAGACGTCTTACATCTTCTCATGTTACTTTTAAAGTGGTTTTCCAGATTAACAATATTGATGACATAACCTAAGGATAGGTCATCAGTATCACATCAGTGGGGTTCCCACACCCTCATCAATCAGCTGGTCGAAGTAGCTGCCAGCAATGGAATTACTACTGACAATAGAGCTGAAAGTACAGCTTAGTTCTCATTCACCTGAAAACTCCTTTTAAAGGGGTGTTCCAGTTAGATGACATTGTCCCCAATACACTGAATACGTGATAACTATCGGGTCAGTGGGGGTCCGACTGCTGGGACACCCACTGATGATTAGAATAGGGCCCTGTGTTCCCCAAACGAATGGAGCAGTAGTATTCTAGTGGGTTGGGATGGCTCACCCTCCAATTGACAAACGATGGGTGCGCCCCCTAAAAAAGATGACCCCAATCTTTGAAACACATTATATTAAAAGAAGTAGTAAGAGGGGCACACCTACATCCGGATACACACAGAGCAATAGCCAATGATGTAGCTAAATTTATTGTATATAGCAATAAAAATCAAATTAAATGAGCGGTAGCGCTATTACATAACAATAAAATAACATAAAATACATACACTCATATCTACTAAAATTGTTAAATCCAAACTAAAGATTGTAACCAATCTAGGAAGTTGATTATGTGCACGATAGTGCCTGCCAACAGTCTGGTCTGTGACTGTTGGAGCGTGGCAAATGAGTTTTTGGTTAAATCTCCGGTATTATTGCACTTTTTAAGGTGCGTGGTTCCCCTTTTTATCCGCAGTTTTATTGCGACTGTTTGGTGTAGAGGAGTTCCAATGTAGCCGATGGCCTTACAAATGAGTGTGATTTTACTCTCAACTTGTTAAATATATATTCTCACGGCTATAGCATATTCGTCTGCTATTACACCGTAGTCTATACAAGTTATGTTGCTCACTGTTTAGAGCAATAAGGTTTCCAAGTGTTCATGCCTAGTGTGGCGTCCCACATGTTGCGGCACAGATAGTCTTACCTCCGATCTGCTTTTGGAGTGAGTGAACAGGCTTTCAAGGTTAGGAACAGTCCGCTGGACGCCGGGGTCTATATATAATTAGACCTTCTTTGATAATCAGCGTTACCTCATGGCTATTCGTTCTAGTTATATATAGACCCCGGCGAACTGTTCCTAACCACCCAAAAGTTAAAGTCCCAGGGTAGGACAAAAAAAAAAAGTGAAAAAAATTAAGTTTTACAAAAAAATATTACGTTTCAAGTGTAAAAAAAAAAAGCATCCTTTTACCAAAAATAGGGAAAAAAAAGAAAAGTAGACATATTAGGTGTCGCCGCGTCCGTATCGACCGGCTCTATAAAAATATCACATGACCTAACCCCTCAAGTGAACACCCTCAAAAAAATAAAATAAAAACTGCTAAAAAATAAAATAAAAAATGACGGCCACAAGGAGATTGACCCCTGAACTGTGTAGGGGCAGGAACATAGAGAGGTTAAAACCCCCCCCCTTATCCCAATTGAGGGACTCCATGGAGAGGAAAGCAGACAGCTTACTACGTAAATCCTGGGAGGCGTCCATGTTTAATCTTAAATCTAACATTGCTGCAACCTCGGTCGCGAGGTCGATGTATCTTTGGCTAAATGAGTTAGAGTCCCATTTGAGGGATAAGACCCCCCGGGGAGGAAATAATAAACTGCATCCCTCTCCTAAAATCAGCAACGACCTTTTTAGCAGATGCGTCTGCTGAGTCCATTAGATTCTCGGCCAAGGATGCAGGTCTTTCTCGGCTCCCAGCATATTCACCAAGCTGGTGATCGAGATGGTAGCATTCCTGAGACAAAAAGAACTAAACTTGATCCCTTACCTAGACAACTTCCTTCTAGTGTGAGATACAGTAGACCAATTACTAACAGATCTGGACACTTTTGTTATCCACTCTAAGAGAACTGGACTGGATTGTCAATCCGCAGAAATCATTTCTACAGCCATCGACCAGAGTACGGTTCCTGAGAGTCATCCTAGACTCCGTCACAGACCACTCTCCTGCCAACAGACAAGATTCAGTCTCTAAAAGAGAAAGTCAAAACTTTCCAGAGGAAGACAATCTGCTCTATAAGAGAAGCTATGAGTTTGCTGGAAACTCTGTCAGCCTGCATTCCCTCAGTAATGTAGAATCAACTACATTCTTGTCCCATGCAGTCCTGGATTCTGGACATCTGGGACAAGCAACAGAGGTCGCTAAATTGCAAGGTTCCCATTCCAGCCTATGTAAAAACCAAGTTAAGTCGGTGGAAGGTAGACAACAATCTCTCACAGGGATTCACCTGGAGGAAGTCTCCGTATGTTCAGATCAAGACGGATGCGAGTCTGGGGAGCAAAAATTGGGGACTACTATTACCAAGGTTCTTGGGCCCCTTCGGTAAGCAGCCAATCCTCAAACTTCAGAGAGCTGAGTGCTGTATGGGACGCCTCAAAGACGGCGAAAGAGGCTCTTTTGGATCACCACCTCAGGATTCTGTCAGACAACACAACGACAGTGGCTTACCTCTCACATCAGGGAGGAACAAAATCAAAGAAGCTTCTAGATCTTTCAAACAATATTTTACTGGGCTGAAAGGAACGTGAGGTCTATCTCGGCAACTTATCTCAAAGGGACCCCTTAATCAGAAGGCGGACTAAGCTGACACACAATAGACCAAACAGAATGGTCCCTAAATCCGGAAGTCTTCAGAATGATAGTCGACAGATGGGGGACACCAGACATAGATTTGTTTGCGTCAAAAGACAACAAAAAAGTGAACATATTCTGTTCCCTGGATCCCAGGAGCAATCCTTGGATGATAGACGCATTGGCTACGACATGGGTCTGGAATCTCTGTTATGCGTTTCCTCCAATACCGAATATACCAAGAGTAATTCAGAAAATTCTACAAGAGAATTCAACTGTCATCCTGATAACCCCATTTTATCCAAAGAGGAGTTGGTTCTCCTCCCTCAAAAAATGTTCAATCTCCAGCCCATGGACTCTTCCGCTCAGGAAAGACCTTCATCCCCATCCAGAGTTTTTAAGAATGACGGCTTGGATCCTGAGGTCGAAATACTGAAGCGTCAAGGACTTTCAGACAAGGTCATAGCCACTCTCAGGTCCAGTAGGAAGAAGGTGACATCTGCCATATACCTAAAACTTTGGCGGAGATTCTGCTCTTGGTCAGGAAATGTTCTCCAAACGTAGTTAGACCAAAGATTCAACAAATCTTAGATTTCCTTCAACAGGGTCTAGAACTGGGTCTTAGGCCATCTACTCTAAAAGTACAGGTATCGGCACTCAGCTGTTTCTTCGATGCGGACTTCGCAAATCACAGATGTATCAGAAGATTCATCAGAGCAGCATCAAGATTGAGGCCCACTTTGAAATCACGGTTAACACTGTTTTAAATGGCTTAACTATGAGTCAGTTTGAACCTCTGGAAGACTGTCCGCTCAAATTCCTATCTTTCAAGACTGCATTTCTGATTGTGATCAGCAAGAAGGCTGGGTGAAATACAGGCTAACTCAATTAGGGAACCCTATCTTGAAATCCTGGAAGATAGGATAGTACTCAGACTAGAACTAGGGTTCCTGCCTAAGGTGGTATCTGACTTCCACAGGGATCAAGAGATCATCCTCCTGTCTTTTTGTAATAACCCAAAAAATAGCAGGGAAAGTTCCTTTCACACTTTTTAGACGTACGGTTCTGAAATACTTGGAGGTCACTAAGGAATTCAGGAAGTCCGAGTTAGTCGTCTTGTTCAATTCCCAGGGAAAAACAGGGGGAAGAGTTTGTCTAGGTCTTCCATTGCCAGATGGATTAAGTGCACAATTTTCCATTGTTATACCACTCGGGGAGGGTTCTCTTGTCCAGCCAACTTTAAAAGCGCATTCAACTAGAGCTATGTCCTCTTCTCATGGTGAGAAAGCAGGTGCCTGCATTGAAGACCTTTTTGTAGGAGGCGACCTGGTCCAGTGTACATACTTTTTATTAAGCATTACCGCTTAGATTTCTCCAATTCTTCTGAACTGTCCTTTTTGGATGTAAAGTCCTTCAGGCAGTATCCCCCCCCCCCCCCCCTTGATGTTATAATTTTGGATATCTCCTTGTGGCCGTCTTGGTGATGATATGGAAAATCGGAATTAGACTTACCGGTAATTCAGTTTCCATGAGATCACCATGACTGCCAGTTATTCCCTCCCCAATTATTATTTGCTTAATTTCATTGAGGGTATGAATTAATGCCTTCTAATTATATAATGGTTGCTTAGATTTATCTCCCACCTCTCACTCTTGTAATTTTGGAAAGCACTGTTGTATGGTGGAGGGGGGGGAGTGTTTTAACCTTTCTCTGTTCCTTCCCCTACAGAGGTCAGGGGTCAATATCCTTGTAGCTGTTATGGTGATCTCATAGAAACCGAATTCCGATTTTTGTCACCTTACATCACTAAAAGTGCAACACCAAACGATCAAAATAGTACCAATCTAACCGTCGCCTCATCCCGCAAAAAATGAGCCCCTACTTAAGACAATCTGCCAAAAAATAAAAAAAACTATGGCTCTCAGACTATGGAGACACTAAAGCATGATTTATTTATTTTTGTTTAAAAAATGCTGTTATTGTGTAAAACATAAATAAATAAAAAGTATACATATTGGGTATCGCCACGTCTGTAAGAACCTGCTGTATAAAAATATCACATGACCTAACCCCTCAGGTGAACAACGTAAAAAAAAAGAAAATGCAAATTTTTTGTCACCTTACATCACAAAAAGTGTAATACCAAGTGATCAAAAAGTCATATGAACCCTAAAATAGTACCAATCAAACCGCCATCTCATACTGAAATTTTTTTTACCCCTACATAAGACAGTATATGGAGACACTTAAAGCTTTTTTTTTTTTATGATTTTTTTTATGTAAAACTGAAACAACCCAAAAAAGTTGTTATATTTGGTATTGTTGCGTCCATAACAACCTGCTTTATAAAAATACCACATGATTTAACCTGTCAGATGAACATTGTAAATAGCAAAAAATAAAAACGGTGCCAAAACAGCTATTTTTTTGTTACCTTGCCTCACAAAGTGTAATATTAGAGCAACTAAAAATCATATGTACCCTAAAATAGTACCAACAAAGCTGCCACCTTATACTGTAGTTTCCAAAATGGGGTCATTTTTCTACTCTAGGGGTGCATCAGGGGGGCTTTAAATGTGACATGGTAACTTATAATTATCCCAGTGAAATCTGCCCTCCAAAAACCATATGGCGTTCCTTCTACTCCCTGCCGTGTGCCCGTACAGCAGTTTACGACCACATATGGGGTGTTTCTGTAAACTACAGAAGCGGGCTAATGAATATTGAGTTTTGTTTGGCTGTTAACCCTTGCTTTGTTACTGGAAAAAATGGAAAATCTGCCAAAAGTTAAATTCTGAAATGTAATCTACATTTCCTTTAATTCTTGTGGAATAACTAAAGGGTTACCAAAGTTTGTAAAATCAGTTTTGAATACCTTGAGGGGTGTATTTTCGAAAATGGGGTCATTTTTGGGTTTGTTTTATGTAAGCCTCATAAAGTGACTGACTTCAGATCTGAACTGGTCCTTTTTAAAAAGTGGGTTTTGGAAATCTTCTGAAAAATTTCAAGATTTACTTCTAAGCCTTGTAAAATCCCCAAAAATAAAATGGCATTCACAAAATGATCCAAACATAAAGTAGACATATGGGAAATGTAAAGTAATAACTATTATTTGAGGTATCACTATCTGTTTTAAAAGCAGAGAAATAGAAATTTGGAAAGTTGAGAATTTTTTATGTAAATTTTGTATTTTTATTTTTATAATGTTGAAATTGACAGAAATTTACCACTATAATGAAGTACAATGTGTCACGAGAAAACTCAGAATGGCTTGGATAAGTAAAAGTGTTCCAAAGTTATTACCACATAAAGTGACAAATGTCAGATTTGCAAAAATAGGGCTGGGATTTAAGGTAAAAAATGGCTCGGTACTGAAGAGGTTTAAGGGTTTCTACCACCTCATTTTGACCTAATTAGCTCTCAGACACTAGCGATCTGCTAGTGTCTGCTCTACCTAACCATGCTATTCTAAGACCTTTGTGTGCAGCCGTTACACTAAAAAAACAACTTTTATTGCTATGCAAATGAGCCTCTAGGTGCTATGGGGGCGTCTTTTCAGCACCTAGAGGCTCCGTCTACTCACCCTGTATTCCGCCCCGCTCGTCCGACAAGCCCGCCCATCTCCTCTAGATTGCCAGCCTCCATCTCATCCATCGGCCGAATTCTCGAGCCTGTGCCGTGTGCGTCTGTATTCGGCGCAGGCGCAGTGACTGTCTGACCGGGCGTCGTCTGTTCCTCGGCGCAGGGGAGATGCTGGCGCAGGGAGCGGTTAGACAGTCAGTGCGCCTGCGCCGAATACAGACGCACACGGTGCAGGCACAAGAAATTCGGCCGATGGATGAGATGGAGGCTGGCAATCTAGAGGAGATGGGCGGGCTTGACGGACGAGCGTGGCGGAATACAGGGTGAGTAGACGGAGCCTCTAGGTGCTGAAAAGACGCCCCCATAGCACCTAGAGGCTCATTAGCATAGCAATAAAAGTTGGTTTTTTAGTGTAACGGCTGCACACAAAGGTCTTAGAATAGCATGGTTAGGTAGAGCAGACACTAGCAGATCGCTAGTGTCTGAGAGCTAATTAGGTCCAAATGAGGTGGTAGAAACCCTTTAAGGTATATTATAAAAGATGCTGGTATCATATGTAACCTTTTTTTCTGCTTGGGTATTGCGTTATTTTGTACAGTTTCCCTTACCCAGTATTGTATTCTTTTATTGTTTGACAGGTGTACTGAGGATGGTTGTCCACACAAAAAATTCTTTCACACTCGTTTCCTGATGCGTATGAGACTGACCCCCGACTGTTCAAAAATGCTGATTTCTACTTCCTCTGGTTATTTGTTAATTTTGCATGATTTAGATCTGACAAAATCTCTAGAGGTTGGCAGTTACCCTATCTTGAGAGCAAGAAGAACAGCTTCAACTTCAGGTACAGTTAACCAAATATCACTCTCTAGGGGCAGGTTCTGAAAAAGGCACGCTGTTTTCATAACCCTCCAATAGACAGTACCATGCACAAGCAAAGGCCGACCCTCCCCCCACTTTTCTTCCCATTTGTGGTTGAGCACAGCTGGTAACATGGCTCCCTGTCCTATCTATCAATAATTATTACTGATGAGGTCCTCTGTATTGATAGGACAAGCCTCTAATAACACCCTGTGCCAAATCCCTCGTGCACGAGTTCCTACCAAGGGTACAGTCATGGGGATGGATCATCCGCATTGCATTCAACCTGTGCATTAAGGGTCGGAATTTCCAGTGGAAATATGCAGCATAAATTGATATACCACTGCATCACAATCTACATTGTTAGCCAATTGAAGCTGCAGATTTTTTTCAGTGTGTGGATGAGATTTCTTAATCATCATTTTTGCTGGTAATGTACAATGCTACAGATATTCCATGTGACTGTACTGTTAGAGAGATTCTCGAGGCCTACCTGTCTTTCCTGACGCATGCGCAGTACAGTCCTAGTACTGTGCCTATATCTTGGCCTCTTCAGTGTACTCTGTAATTTAAAAAACTCCTATTAAAACCCCTTAGTGACCATCAATACACCTACAGTATTTTACGTCTCTCACTAAGCGGCCTCAGGCTAGAACACCGCCTCTTTATGGTGGCCTAGTTCAAGCACTACACGGGTCTCCAGTGCAGAGAAGAGCAGAAGCTCAGGTCTCTCAGGACAGCCAGGATCCTGCTCAGACTCTCTAAACCCTGGCTGTTTAACCCTTTAAATATTGCTTATCCACCACAAAAAAAACTGAATAAAAACTATCAAAACATCATATGTACCCCAAAATGACACCAATGAAAACTACAAGTTGTCCTGCAAAAATCAAGCCCTTACACAGCTCCGTAGAAAGAAAAATAAAACAGTTGCAGGGTTTAAGCGATGCAAAAACTTTTTTTATTTATTTTTTGAACTACTTCCCTACTGCTGCACGACTGCTCCCCGTGTGGCAATTGGGGGAACAGACGGTTGAATTTGAAAGCCCTGGTCTCGCTGAAGAAACCAAGGCTTTCAGAGTTGTAGTTCCTATGGAGCCCTGCAGATGGCAGGGCTCCATAAGAACATGGCAATAGTGCATTGCTGTACTAATTCAATGCAATCTACTGTAGAAGTAATTTAATGATTGCTTCCTCTAGTCACTTACAGTTACTTAAAAGGGTATCCTGGTAACATTAAGTTATCCCCTATACATAGGATAGGTGATAACTATTAGATCAGTGGGGATCCTACTGCTGGGACCCCCACCAATCACAAGAACAGGGGCCCTGTACCACCTGCAGCCCCCCTAAAATAAACGCAGTGGCTGGTCGGGCAAGTGTGCGGCCGCTCGATTCATTTCTATGGGAGTTACGGAGATAGCCAAGTACAGTGCTCAGCCATCTTGGAAACTCCCATAGAAATGAATGGCATGACCATGTGCATGCCCGACTGGCTGCTCTGTTCATTTCAGGGGGTACAGGGGCCCCCATTCCTGTGATCAGTGGGGGTACAAGGTACTTACTAATGTATTGTGAGTGTCCATATTGCCTCCTTTGCTGGCTAGAATAGTTTTTCCATCGCATTATACACTGCTCGTTTCTATGGTTACGACCATCCATCAGTGGTGGCGTGCTTGCACACTATAGGAAAATGCGCTGGACTCTCTGGTGGCTTACTACTATATTATATGCAATATTAAATGGTGCCATTAGAGTACAACTTGTACTGCGAAAAACAAGCCCTCATATGGTTATGTGAATGGAAAAATAAAAAAATTGTGACTCCGAGAAGGCTGGGTGTGCAAAATGCAAAAACGGGAAATAGTCTGGGGAGGAATTGGTTAAGGGTTTTTTATTGTGCAAAAGTGGAAAACCTTAAACTATATGTATTTGGTATCGCTGTAATTGTGCTGACCCAGAAAATAATGTTCTCATTATTTAGGCCATAAAGTGAACGTCGCAAAATTTACAACGTAAAAAGGACAATGGTGGTATTGCTGCTTTGTCCATTCCCCCTAAAAAAGTTAATAAAAGTTAATCAATAATTTATGTGTACCCCAAAACGGTGCCGTTAAAAACAACAAATTATCCTGCAAAAATACAAGCCCTCATATGGCTAGATTGACAGAAAAAAATTATAAGTTATAGCTCTTGAAATGCAACAAAAATAATTGCTTGGTCACTGAGGGGATAAAGCATAGTGCAGAAAACGCCATAACAGAAAAAAAATAATAATAATTAATTTGCTATTTTTTTAGTGACCTGGCCTTGAACAAAAACTGATGAAAATCTCAAAATAGAACAAACCAAAAAACTCATCCTGCAAAAACAATTCCTCAAACATCTCTGTAGTTTGGAATATAAAAAAGATATGTGTCAGAATATGAAAATAAAGGGGTAAAATATAATAAAAACTAGCTACATTTGGTTTTGTTATAATCGTACTGACCTGCAGAATAAGGTCATCATGTCATTTTTAGCGCATAGTGAACGCTGTAAAAACAAAACCCCAAAAAACATGTCATGATTGCCTTTTTTGTAATGGGGGCTTTGGTTTTTCAGAAGCTGGTCAGGTCTATAGACCACCTGATAGAATGAATAGGATTTATTCAATTCAGGGGACAGATAGATTTAGGGTTTCCATAATTTGGCTCGTGAGCAGCAGCTAGCCATTATAGTGGCTTCCATTAGGAAGTTTGTGGGGCCTCCTTGTCATATAATATTCTGTATATGGTAGTGTCCTTTTGGAGGATGTTAAAGCCATGTAAATGTGTGCATTTGAGTCAATGGTAACTGAGAGATATTCCTGTTTGCACTGGATGCAGATGTGAACATGCCTGGTATTCTATGTATTGTCCACAGATGTGACCACCTCTCCTACATCTTCTGACTCCAGACCTTCTAGCTCTCCCTGTCATCATAGTGATTTGGGCTCTTTGTTTGAGAAACATACTTCCCGGGCATCACAAAGAGAAGGTATGTCTCACGAACTCTACCACTTTGTTTGTTCATCGTGTTGAACCAGAAGCCAAGTTTCAACTTGCCTTTGGGCATCTCAAATGGATAAAAGGACAGATTTATTAAGACATAAGCTTGGTTAAAAACTAATCTTTGCAGTGAATCGCACCAAATGTATTAAAAGGCTCAATGTCTCTTAATAAATGGGGCCTAAAATTTTAGTGTACACACAAAATGTTCTCTTTCTCAGGTTTTGTATAGCACCTTTCCCCCTCTGTTGGCTCCATTGGATTTGGTAGTAAGTTTTTATAGAGATCCGATTTATAAGGAGCTGGCACCATGTATTCTTCACACTCAGGATTACTGCACACTATCCCTCAACCCACAGTAATGTGACTGCCTCCATTAAGGCCTCATGCACACGACTGAACATGTTTTGCAGTCCACAAAACCCAGATACCAGCCGCATATGCCCCATACTTTCCGCCCTGTTGTAGAAATGCCTGTATTTGTCCAGCAGCGGGTCTGATCAATGTCTTGGATGAGCTCCCCATATCCGCTCAACGTCAGTATTGTGTTGAGTCATCTGCTGCTTTATGCCGCAGGGCAGGTCTGCAGAGCCAGTAACAGGGGAAAAGAGGCAATTTTTTCTTTGATAAGATATATTATAAAGTTTATTATCTTTGCATGCACTATTGATTTGAGAAAAATCTATACAATAAGTATGCTTGTAGCAGTGGATTAAAATTGTTTTGTATCCCTCTCAATATGTTATGTTTATGTATTAGGCAATTCCCCTCGTAACAGCCTTGAAGTTTTAACTCCAGAAGTCCCAGGTGAGAGAGACCGAGGCAATTGTATTACATCACTTCAGCTTCACCCCAAAGGCTGGGCTACACTACTACGTTGCTCCAGCAATACTGATGACCAAGAGGTAAGGACTTCTATTTTACTATTTGAATAGCCAAAGCCTAGCCGTATTTCGGAGCAGCTTTGTTACGACGACTTAAAACTGTGTCTTATTGCTGTGTAAAACAGATGATTTTCTAATCTCTGCGAATAACACACACTGAACGATGCCCATATTCACAGACTCGATCATACCATGCACAACACTTAGGACTTTAGCAGTCATGTTCAGGTATAGAGCATGACCACTGAGGCCATTGGTTGGCTGCAGTGGTCACCTGAACAATGAACGTGATGTGTAAATCTGAAGCGTCAGTTAACATGCTCCAATTGTTCTGTGGAAAATCTGCAACACCCCTCATGTGGACATACCGTTATAGGACTGTTCTGCTGGCAGAAGAGGGCATTTTATTTTAGCCTTGGTGTGACAAAGCAGCCTACACCCTACTTCTTTTTTTCAAAACCTATTGGGGGTCATTTACTAAGACCGGCTTTTTATGCCGGTCTTGGATTCTTTCCAATAATGCTATAAGATGCGGCTAATTTATGAGGAGGCGTGCCAGGATCCAAGTCTCAGTCCCGGCCTGGCCCCCGCACCCCGAAGTGGCGAACACAGTGCAGAAAAACGCATGCGTTTTTGCCACGGAACTGCCTGTTTCAAATCTGCACTGCAGGCCACTTTACACTGCGTTTTTTGTACTCTGCAGATGGATGAGACCTCTTAAAATCTCATCCACTTTGCTGGTACTGTATCATGCTGCAGATTTGTTGCACAAAAATAAAGCTAATAGCTTAAAGCTATTCAGTCTAAACCTGAAACATAGTACTGCCAGGTGTGATCTACAGAGAGGAGCTGCAATTCCACATATTGCATTATGGGTTTTTACAGATGCTTAATAGATATGTTAAAGGGGTTTTCCAAGAGTGTTTTTTTTTTTTTTACTGATGTCCTATTCTCTGGATAATTCATCAGTATGTGATTGGTGGCGGTCTGACACCCGGGACCCCTGACGATCAGCTGTTTCAGAAGACAGCGGTGCCCACAGTAGCACTGTGGCCTTCTCCAGATTTTCCTAGGCCATGTGACATCACGTTTATCGGTCACGGGCCTAGGCGCCGCTCAGCCCCATTGAAGTGAATGGGGCTGAGCTCGATACCAAGCGTAGCCTCTGTACAATGTGTGGCGCTACTGCGAGCACCACTGCCCTCTCAAACAGCTGATCAACGGGGGTCCCGAGTGTCAGGCGCCCGCGATCAGATACTTATGACCTATTCAGGGGATAGGTCATCAGTAGTAAAGTCTCGGAAAACCCCTTTTAAAGGGGTTGTACAGGAGTAGAAAAACATAGCTGCTTTAGCTAGTATTGCAGCTTGGCTCCAATGAAGGGAATCTGAACTGCAGCGCCACATACCACCGATAGACAGATGTGACACTTTTTGTGGAAGACGCAGTAATGTTTTTGTAAGCCTCCTTTATGTAATAAAGTATTGAATGGAATATGTCCTACCTGATTTAATCGTTTTAATGTGCCTTTTCAACCAGTGGACGTGCGTGTATGAGTTTCAAGAAGGAGCGCCTGTACGTCCCATCTCTCCTCGATGTTCATTGCGATTAACACATTACATAGAAGAAGCCAATGTTGGCCGGGGCTACATTAAAGAACTCTGTTTTAGCCCAGATGGACGCATGATTGCCTCCCCACATGGATATGGAATCCGATTGTTGGGATTTGATTCCCAGTGCAGTGAACTTGTAGACTGTATGCCTAAAGAAGCTGGGAATCTACAAGAAATCCGTTCCCTATATTCTCATAAGGATGTGGTCCTGACAACCAAGTTTTCTCCCACGCACTGTCAGATAGCGTCGGGGTGCCTTAGTGGACGGGTTTCCCTGTACCAACCAAAGTTTTAGTCCCAACACTTGTTCATGATTCCAGTTATTTAAAGAGACTTCACACTTTTAGACTTTATCTAAATCTATGAAATCTGCAACATAACCTGTTTGAATAAAGGACAATGCACTGGGCCATTTGTAACTTTTTCCTTAGTTGGATTTTCAAGTCCAGTGATTTGGTTTAGCACAGGCTCCGCTCTCCAGGTGAGCTCTGCTCCACTTAGTTCCCACTGATAATTGTAAGTAATATTGAAAAGCCCATGTGGAGTTCTAACAGTCATGACTGTAAAAGACTGTGGCTGTATATTTGGCATTATTTATTACTGTACAATAACTTATTACTGATGAATGTGACCTTGAGCTGTGCACAGTGTTCATTATCAATTCAGTGATGCGGTTCAAAGGTCCTACTATAAAGGAGAAATATGTTACTATTAAATATTATGATAATGTAGACAGTAGACTGCTGTATGATCTGACTGTCCCGGCATTTGTCTAGCCCACATGATCTTTTACTTGCCTCGGGTACTGTATGGTCAGCATTTTTAGATTTTATTTTTTTCCCTCCTTACTATAACCTCGACAGACTTTTTATTTTGTACAATGCTCATCAGTTTCTGTATTTCCTAGTGGACTAGAATGTTATCTATCCTTTGTGTGGAATATCAGTTTGAATAAAGAATGTTAGAAAATATACCTAGTGAGACGTACCACCCAAAATCAGATTTTTATTTTATAACCAGCATGGCATCTACAGGCAAAGGTAGACATTTTTATTTTAGGCCAGATAGTACATATAGAAAAGATAAAAAAAAAAAAAAAAACATGAAACTAGTTATATGCAGATCTCTCTGTATACCTGGCCACAAACTAATTTTTTTATGGATATGCCAACAATCAATGCCTGCAGGGAAAACTTTTTTTTTTTCTTTCATGACTTATGTTCAAGTAGTTTCCATTTTGTGTCGTCTTTTGCACTCCATGTTTCCTTTTCTTTTTTTTTTTTTCACGTGCGTGGAAAAAAAAAAGGCGGCCCATTTGCAACTGTATCCTGCTGAAAAGAGGGTTTCCAGAGCCTCTCCTAGTATCCTGCCGAAAAGAGGGTTTCCAGAGCCTCTCCTAGTATCCTGCCGAAAAGAGGGTTTCCAGAGCCTCTCCTAGTATCCTGCCGAAAAGAGGGTTTCCAGAGCCTCTCCTAGTATCCTGCCGAAAAGAGGGTTTCCAGAGCCTCTCCTAGTATCCTGCCGAAAAGAGGGTTTCCAGAGCCTCTCCTAGTATCCTAACGAAAAGAGGGTTTCCAGAGCCTCTCCTAGTATCCTAACGAAAAGAGGGTTTCCAGAGCCTCTCCTAGTATCCTGACGAAAAGAGGGTTTCCAGAGCCTCTCCTAGTATCTTGCCGAAAAGAGGATTTCCAGAGCCTCTTCTAGTATCCTGCCAAAAAGAGTGTTTCCAGGGCCTCTCCTAGCGATGGTCTGTAAAAAAACGGAATCACTGATTACTATTATTGAGAAAACTTGCAAGAGGTCAATGCAACTATCACTGAGAGCAAGTATCCTAAAACAACTTTTATTTATGTATTTGTAAAAATAACACCCATGGATCCAATAAAGATCCTTTTAACAAATACAGCAAGCTATCAACTACATAAAGGCTGAAAAAGTAAGGTGCCAAAGGCAGCAAACAGTTGGGATGCTGTAAAATTAAAACTATCCCTTCACTGAGCCCTTACACTTCTCAACCCAGGGACACACCTTGATGGTAGGTGTTCCCTGTTCTCGTACCTAGGACTATTCTGTCCTTAACCTAGGTATGAGAGCAGGGAACACCTACGATCAAGGTGTGTCCCTGGGTTGAGGAGTGTAAGGGCCCGGTGAAGGGATAGTTTTAATTTTCCCGCATCCCGACTGTTTGCTGCCTTTGGCACCTTTACTCTTACAGCCTTTTATGTAGTTGATAACTTGCTGTATTTGTCAAAAGGATCTTTATTGGATCCATGGGTGTTATTATTTTTACAAATAAATAAGTTATGTATGTTTTAAGATACTTGCTCTGTAAAAAAAACTGACTGAACATGGATGGCATCAATGTGTTGTCCATGTTTTTTTTTTTTTTTTTTTTAAATAGATCCTTAGGCTTGAATAGTAATGTTTGGTCCCAACATGCTTTCAGAAGTCTGAATATTCTCAATGGATCCGTGTAAGGCCCCATGCACACGGCCGTTGTTCACAGCCGTGTGCGGGCCGTGGAACCGCGGCCTGGATCCCTCCTGAGAGCAGGAGCGCACGGCGTCACTGGTTGCTATGACGCCGTGCGATCCCTGCTGCCGGCACAGTACAGTAATACACTGGTACGATCTATACCAGTGTATTACTGTACTGTGCCGGCAGCAGGGGGCGCACGGCGTCATAGCAACCAGTGACGCCGTGCGCTCCTGCTCTCAGGAGGGATCCAGGCCGCGGTTACACGGCCCGCACACGGCTGTGAACAACGGCCGTGTGCATGGGGCCTAATCTTGGTTGATTCACTGACGTGTGAGTGAGCTGGAATTTGCAGCTGTAATGCAATCTAAATGAGGCCTCAGGATGGAATTCCACATGCATTTTTTTATGAAGTTTAGCCAAAGCCAGAATGGATCCAATAAGAAGACCTGATACTTCTTTCTTTTGTATACATTTCTGTGTCTGACTCTAACCAGCATACATTTGCAAGAAAAAGTATGTGAACCCTTTGGAATGATAAGGATTTCTGCACAAATTGGTCTTAAAATGTGATCTGATCTTCATCTAAGTCACAACAATAGACAATCACAGTCTGCTTACACTAATAACACACAAAGAATTAAATGTTACCATGTTTTTATTGAACACACCATGTAAACATTCACAGTGCAGGTGGAAAAAGTATGTGAACCCTTGGATTTAATAACTTGTTGAACCTCCTTTGGCAGCAATAACTTCAACCAAACGTTTCCTGTAGTTGCAGATCAGACGTGCACAACGGTCAGGAGTAATTCTAGACCATTCCTCTTTACAGAACTGTTTTAGTTCAGCAATATTCTTGGGATGTTTGGTGTGAATTGCTTTCTTGAGGTCATGCCACATCATCTCAATCGGGTTGAGGTCAGGACTCTGACTGGGCCACTCCAGAAGGCGTATTTTCTTCTGTTTAAGCCAGGCATGCTCAACCTGCGGCCCTCCAGCTGTTGTAAAACTACAACTCCCACAATGCACTGCTGTAGGCTAATAGCTGTAGGCTGTTCGGGCATGGTGGGAGTTGTAGTTTTACAACAGCTGGAGGGCCGCAGGTTGAGCATGCCTGGTTTAAGCCATTCTGTTGTTGATTTACTTCTATGCTTTGGGTCGTAGTCCTGTTGCAACACCCATCTTCTGTTGAGCTTCAGCTGGTGGACAGATGGCCTTAAGTTCTCCTGCAAAATGTCTTGATAAACTTGGGAATTCATTTTTCCTTCGATGATAGCAATCCAGGCCCTGATGCAGCAAAGTAGCCCCAAACCATGATGCCCCCACCACCATACTTCACAGTTGGGATGAGGTTTTGATGTTAGTGTGCTGTGCCTCTTTTTCTCCACACATAATGTTGTGTATTTCTTCCAAACAACTCAACTTTGGTTTCATCTGTCCACAGAATATTTTGCCAGTACTGCTGTGGACCATCCAGGTGCTCTTGTGCAAACTGTAAACGTGCAGCAATGTTTTGTTTTTTGTTTTTTTTTGACAGCAGTGGCTTCCTCTGTGGTATACTCCCATGAAATCCATTCTTGTTTAGCATATGCCAGAGACGTTTGTAAGTCTACAGCTGACACTCTAGGATTCTTCTTCACCTCATTGAGCAATCTGCGCTGTGCTCTTGCAGTCATCTTTACAGGACGGCCACTCCTAGGGAGAGTAGCAGCAGTGCTGAACTTTCTCCATTTATAGTCAGTTTGTCTTACCGTGGACTCATGAACAGCAAGGCTTTTGTAGATACTTTTATAACCCTTTCCAGCTTTATGCAAGTCAACTAATCTTAGATCTTCTGAGAGCTCTTTTGTGCGAGGCATCATTCACATCAGGCAATGCTTCTTGTAAAAAGCAAACCCAGAACTGGTGTGTTTTTTATAGGGCAGGGCAGCTGTAACCAACACCGCCAATCTCATCTCATTGATTGGACTCCAGTTGGCTGACACCTCACTCCAATTAGCTCTTGGAGATGTCATTAGTCTAGGGGTTCACATACTTTTTCCACCTGCGCTGTGAATGTTTACATGGTGTGTTCAATAAAAATATGGTAACATTTAAATCTTTGTGTGTTATTAGTTTAAGCAGACTGTGATTGTCTATTGTTGTGACTTAGATGAAGATCAGATCACATTTTATGACCGCTTTGTGCAGAAATCCATATCATTCCAAAGGGTTCACATACTTTTTCTTGCATCTGTATGTGAATCCAGACTTGGTACTAATGAACATGGCTGCGCCCTGGGTACACTGTTGAATGGACTCTGTAAATGCAGGGGCAACATTAGTAATGAATCTATGTTAGAGTCTACATTACAAGGTCTTATGCCCATGATGTATTAATCAGCGGCGTAGCGTGGGTCACCAGCACCTGGGGCAAGCCAAGTATTGCGCCCCATCCCCCCTGCAGTCCTATGTAACACCACAGATAAGACAGTGATAACTCTCGGAGTACAGATAATGTAGTAGATGGGTGTAAGGCCCCAGAATTCAGAACATGCACAGTGTGACCTGAAGTCTGGGGCCAGTCTGTGGCAGTGTGGGGGCAAATTCTATATCCATCACCCCCAAACCCTATCGTAAACAGATATGTGGATGGACATTATTATAAAATACAGCACCACATCCCTCACCCTAATTTCAGCCACGTCTCGTCTCTGCAGTGGTTCACAGAAAACAATCTTAGATTCCTTACTTTAGGCACCAGGAGGGGGGAGGATGATGGTAAACACTGTCATCCTGCTGCTACCACCAATGCTGTGCTAGTGCCAGAGAGATAGTCCCCCATAATATTATTCCCCCTGTATATTATAATGGCCTCCACTGTAGTATTATGATTATGGACCCTCTGTATAATTATGTGGGGCGAGTCACCTAACACTCAGGGACTGACTAAGTCACACTGTGACACTGACTGTCACTCACTGATAGCCAAGTAGCAGACAGTGAACTGCCATGAGAGCCAGGCCAAGCAGGTGGCAGTCAGGGTGCTGGTGAAGGATGACCATAGACAGTACTACCCAGAGGATGCCATCTCTGCTGGCCATATACCAGGCAGTATTACCCCTTCATATACCGCATGGCCACCTGGTCACCCCACACCTAACACTCAGGGAATACTGTCACACTGACTGTGACACTGATGTCACTCACTGTCAGTGTCGCTTATTCAGGCTGCTTATGGAGTCCTGAAGCGGCACACTGCGGCAGCCATCTTCTTCTTGGTGCGCTCTCCTTCTGTTGATACTGCTCCTCACTCGGCAGTGCTGTGCAGTGCAGCAGAGCAGAGCGAAAAAACTCCCTGAGTTCACAGACTTTTGGGGCCACTGCTTGTAATGTATCATCAGCATCAAGAGTTGACCACTGTCAACTGTCCAATATGGCTGGCTGGTTCTGTAAATGGGGAATATAAAAGGTATAATTAAAGAAATTGCAAAATAGTAATATTGTCACAGCAATAACCAAGACCGTTAATTGAGGTTTTTTTCCAGGAGTTACATACTGATGGCTTATCTTCAGGATAGGTCATAAATATCATACTGGTGGGAGTCCAACACTCCCACCAATCAGCTCTTTTGGGCAGCCACTGCTGCCAAAAACTATACAGTAGCCGTGCCAGGGTACTGCAGCTCAGCTCCCAATTCTAGTAAATGGGGACACCTCAGTTTAGGTCTCCAATTATAGTAAAGCTGGTTCATATGCTGTGTTAAACCATTATTTCCATCTTATAAAGTAATGGCATATGCACAATCCTGAGAATTAAAGTAGTGTTTAAGCATAGCGGCATTTCAAATCACCAAAAGTGTAAAAACATACAGCGCCGAGCGCTAGATAGGGTAGTACAGTAGGACTTAATGGAATGAAAAAAATTGTAATAAAGCTGTAGGTATTGCTCTTGTAAAAGAAGTCACAACCACTGTATGTGCACGAGGATCACTATGGTGAAATACGGGCTGCAGGTGCACAGCAATTATCACAGATATGGTCCAGATGTCAGGCCCATGGAGAAGTTAATGGAGTACCATGAAAGACTCCAAAAGGACTTTTTACATGAAAGCCTAAACACCAATGATCCAAGGAAACATACGGGACATTTATCAAAACTGCTGTTTTCTTCACTGGTCTTGAATTCCCCTGCGCCAAATTTATGCAAAGGCGCATGCCTCATAGATTTGATGCATCCTCCCGATGGCCATGCGACAATCTAAAATCCACAGCAGCCTCCTAGCTGCCGTATATTTCTATCTTTTTTCACTCCAGAAAACTGATGTGATGTTTAGGCGTTCATGTAAAAAGTTCTTTTGGAGCCCTTCTTGTTACTCCATTATCTTCTCCATAACAGTAAAACTGTCCTAGTTGCCCCAAGCAACCAGAGTTCAGCTTTAATTTCTTAAACTGCTCTGAAAAAAATGAAAGCTGTGCTCTGATAGGTTGCTATGGGCAACCAGGTTTGGACTGGCCATAGACCCTACAGGGAAATTTCCTGGTGGGCCAATGCCCAGGGGGCCACCTAAGCCCTTCTCATGGCCGGGTACATAACGATCAGGTGCCATCAACTTTAATTAATTTTGGGAGCATCAGATACTTGGTGCACAGGTGCCCTCCTAAATTCAACTGTAATCACCATCCTCACAGTTGAATACTGCAGCAGCAGTATTATATGCTGCACTATGGTGTTTGGTTCTGCTGGGGCGGTATTGTGTGCTGCACTATGGTACGGTATTTCTGTCCCCGCCTACTTCTGTTGGCTCTACCGAAGTGTTGACATCTACTTGTGTACTCCTTCCTGTATTCTGTCAATTTGGACCCATCTACAACATGGGGCCACTTTAAGTTCACATTCACTCTCTGGACAACTAAGGCAGTTTTGATAAATGAGGTCCCATATTTTCCATCCTTTGACAATATGATGAGGTGTTCCTACACATGGCTATTGTATAGCGGCTGCTCTGATCATCCCATCATTTTGCTGTATATTGTGTTTTAGAGTAATGTCCTGTTTTCTGGCCATGTACATGAATTCTAGAATGTAACAAAATCTTTGCACAAGACAAAAAGTGTTCTATTTATATATTTTAAGTCAAATGATAAAATGTACAAATACATTCCAAAATCACATCACACCACATTTTATACATACTGTGACATAACATTTTCAATGGCTGTTTAGCATAAATATTCCGTATTATGCTCAATATACAAATAAGTGTTTGTCTCTTTTATACACTTACATGTTAATTGTACTCATTACAAAGGCACATACTTTTTTTAGTCACTGGTGCAATGGTCGGTTCAAACTCATTCAGGCCTCTATGTCATCAACAAAAGGTCATTTTTGCACATTAAGAAGGTCCAAGGGCTCAGGCCCGTATTGTTCCTCTGTACATCTTAGATCTAATTGTTATTTGAGTGATTTCTTTGGCCCCATTGTTTTCCACTAAAGGCAGTGAGGATATTTGGGCAGAATTACTAATACAGTGTAAACAGTTAGGCCTCATGCACACGGCCATTGCTCGGCCACTGCGTGCATTGGGGACTGCCATTTGCAGTCCCCAATGCACAGGCAGTATCCGTGCGGCTGCCGCGACGGATCCAGACCCATTTAACTAGAATGAGTCCGTGATCCGTCCGCTCCACAAAAAAAAAAAAAAAAAAAAGGGTCCTCACCTTCCAGACTGTGGACTCACGGTTGCTAGGAGACGATCGGGACCCGATCTTTATTATTTTCCCTTATAATCAAGTTATAAGGGAAAATAATAAAGATCGGGTCCCGATCGTCTCCTAGCAACCGTGCTTGAATGAGTCCACAGTCTGGAAGGTGAGGACCCATTCTGAATACAGAATGCAAAGTACAATAGGGCTGGAGGGGTTAAAAAAAATATATATTTAACTCACCATAATCCACTTGTTCGCGCAGCGGCTTCTCTTCTGTCTTCATCTGTGAGGAAAAGGACCTTTGACGTCACTACGCTCATCACATGATCCATCACCATGGTGATGGATCATGTGATGAACGCAGTGACATCTTCAAAAGGTCCTATTCCTCACAGATGAAGACAGGAGAGAAGCCGGCTGCGCGAACAAGTGGATTAAGGCGAGTTAAAAAAAAAATATTGTACTATACATTCTGTATTCAGAATGCTATTATTTTCCTTTATAACCATGTTATAAGGGGAAATAATACAATCTACACAACCTTGAACCCAAACCTGAACTTCTGTGAAGAAGTTCGGGTCTGGGTACCACATTCAGTTTTTTAACACGCGAGTGCAAAACGCATTACACCCGGACGATAAAAACTGAACATCAGAACGCAAATCGCAGTCAAAACTGACTGCAATTACGTACCTACTCGTTAGGGTTTGCCTCAATGCACCAGAACGCATCCGGACCTAATCCAGACACGCTCGTGTGAAAGAGGTCTTAGGGTAAAGAAGCTCCAAGGGAAGTGGGTATAGTCCTCTGCGGCAGTACTAAGCATGCTTCGGCCAGCAGCATGCAACACTTGCTTCCACCAGTCCAAGGGTACAGCTACACGGTGACATGTTGCGTGACAAGAAAGTCATAAAGCATTTCATATAATATATTTCAATGGTGTTGGCATGTAGCAGTACCCTTACAGCTAAAGTGACATCACTGTAGTCGGTATGGTTGGCGGTGTTTAGGAATAGCAGTTTCCTTTCTCAGGGACAAGGCTGATCCAATTGTTCCCTTCGGTATATAGCCTTCAGGAGAAACTGACGAAAAGACCTTGCCTTGAGGCTTTTTATACATTAAATATATATATTCATTCTACAAACATCTTTGATAGTTACAGTATTGCAGTATGTATTTCCTCATCAACTCCTCACTCTCCTAGCCCTGCATTTGTGCACCTGTGCCCCGACCATCCACCTCAGTCTTTTGCGAGTTTACCTACACACATTTATTTTTATGGTGTTTTTGCTCCCCCCCCCCCATTATTATTTTTCCTATAAAATGTATTTTTTCTTATTTATCACATTACTCATGTATTCCTATATGGTCTTTTTAATAGTGTTTCTAATAACATGTATTATTTTTACAGGTTATGGGATTTGATTTGCATTACTGTTGTATACCGGGTTATTGGAACAGTTAGGGCAATACAGTCAGCTTCAAGGGAATGGAATTGGAGGAGACTGAGCTGAACAGTGGGAGTATAGGCGCACAATCTAGGGCTAGGACGGTGATGGAGTTAATGAGGAAATACCCTCACTGACCAAATGTCTCAGGCAGATATGTATATGATTACATTTGTAGTCTGGTTAGACACCGGGTCTTGCTACCCAAAGAGGACTTAAAAGTGCTTCCCCTGCTGCCCTATATAAAAAATAAATAAAAAAACTCTCAGAGGCTACTTTTGGGTAGTGTACCTCTTGATGAGCAATTGTTGACTGCTGTACATGCCTTTATCACACATTCAAACAAATTTTGAAAAGTTGTTCACCATCTAGGCTGCTCTGACCTAGCTGTTAGGAGCAGTAGTTATGTGAGGGCACACACATAGTAGAAAGGCCTCAGACAGACCACCAGTACAGAGGATCATTTGATCTGCTGACAAGCACAAGCAGCTCCCACATTTTCATTGTCCACGATCCAGAGACAGTAGCACCTTCAATTCACACCCGTCTCTGCGCGTACCATTTCCAGGCGTAGTGAACAAGAAACAGACTGCTACAGCCTTTAGCAACGAATCCAGGCAAGGTTTGGGATACCATGACACTTGGGTTTGATTATGGAGGCCTCTTGGGGAGCACTTCCTGCCTTTTGCTTTGGAACGACAACCTGCCCCAACTGCTGGTGTGATGATCTGGGAAGCCATTGTGTATGACAGTCGGTCACCCCAGTAGTGAGCGAGGGCCACTAACAGGTCAGCAATATGGACAGGACATCCTGCAGCCACATGTGTTGCCTCTCATGGAAGGCCTTCAGCAGGATAACGCTTGGCCTGCCCAGTCTTCACCTTTATCTCCAATCAAGCATTTATGGGACCAGCTGGGACACAGCTTCATCAACCTATAAGTATGCAGGCTCTACAGGCCCCGCTGCAACATCTGTGAGTAAATGTGCCACAGGATACAATACAGAACCTGCTACAGGTGGCTCAACAGGGCACTAGAGCCTACTTTCAGTTGAACAGTTTTCCCCAATAAATGTATCCTTTCACTCTAATATTGTAATCACTTACATATGTCATCATTACATTCACACAAAGTTTAGATTTGCTTCCAACTCTATCTTGGTACTTTATTTTTTGTCAATGAGTGTATTTACTATGATTGATTGTCCCTAGTCTGACATAATGCTGCCAGTGTTATCCAATACATCCCAGAACGGTAAGGGTGACATAGCATCATAAATCAATATAATGCTATGTGACCCCGTCCGTGCTGAGAGCTGCGCTGTGGATTCGTAGCGCGACAAACACTCGTCTGCAGGGGCCTTAGACCTCATTCAGACGGCTGTAGTGTTCTGCGGATCCGCAAAACATGGATACCGGCCGTGTGCGTTACGCACTTTACAGACAGCACATGGCTGCAACCATAATAGAAAATGCCTATTCTTGTCCGTGATTGCGGACAAGAATAGGACATGCTCTATCCTTTCCGCAAAATTGAAGGGGCCCCTAGTGCCAATGTTTTGATGCTGAGTCTTCCTAGAGAAATAAGAGTTTTCCTGAGAAAACTAGAAAAAAAAAACGGAATTGATGAAGTGATATATTTGAATGATATTGAAGGGGTATTCCCATCTCAGACAATAGGGTCATATCGCTAGGATATGCCCTGACTGGTCAGTCCACCACCAAGCGCTGCTCCCATAGATGTGAATGGGAGTGCAGTGCACACGCGCGGCTCCGGCTCCCATTAATTTTTATGGGGCAGACCGAAATAGCAGATCCAGCGCTCGGCGGCCCCATAGAAGTGAATGGAGGGTGGCTGCACATGCGCAGTGTGCCCTCCATTCATTTCCCCACTCTGTTCTCATTGTAGGTGCAGGTCCGAGTGATGGGACCCGCACCTATCAGACAATGGGGGCATATCCTAGCGATATGCCCCCATTGTCTGAGAAGGGAAAACCCTTTTAACATTTAACACAGTAATATGACTGACTGGCAATTTGCAGTCAGTTAATAATTACCCAGGAACAAATGAAAGGCATCCCAGTAACTCCAGCATTCCCTGGCACAGGATAGCTGGTAAAACACTAACAGCTGTATTGCATTGTACTCATTTTGAGCTAAGAATCATTTTTTAAATTGATCTTTATTACAAATATGGAACCTTTTTCCTGTACAGGGCTAAAATGCCCTAATAGAGAGATCTGAATTGTCTCTCTGCTCTGTCAGGTAGGGAGCTGCTCTCTGACATTATAAACACTTAAAGATCAGATCTTATCTTATTTAAGACACATTCTTATCAGTAAGTGTTTATGACCTCTTAGTAAATTAGAGATAAGGGTAATTAGATGGCATAAAGTGAAAGTAAAAAGTACAATTCACATAGCTAGGCAACAACTTAACCCTTTGATACAGAACAGCTCAATATTTTTGAATAAAAAAACATTGAAAAACATGATTTTTAGCCCAAAATGAGTAAAACATAGCCTTTAACTCTCACCAAGAAACAAGCTCATTTTCCCCACTGTTTTTTAAGACTTCATCAATGTGTGATCAGCAAGGGCCTGACACAATGAATCCCCGGGAAGCAGCAGCATTTCCAAAACTACACAGCTGCATCCATTGTAAGGTGGACAGAACTGTGTAGTTCTGGCACTGGAGCTACTGTAGAACAACTCTTCTACCCCAGCCAGGTATTGATGGCCTACCTTGAGGATAGACTGTAACTTATAAAATTCTGGATAAATCTCTTTAGGCATTTATGGCACATCCCAAGGCTATATCATAAATGGCAGACACAAACAGTTCCAGGCCACCACAGGTTACAAGCAGCGCTGGGCTTTTCCAGTATCTCGAACATCCTTCGATGTATGTAGATTGCTACATGTGGACGTCTCATTTAAAGGGTTTAAAAAGAGAACGATGACCTATCCTCAGGACAGGTGATCACATCGGTGGGGGTCTGAGTCCCAGCACCCTCATAATCCGCTGTTTCAGGAAGCCACAGCCCTCACTAGAGCTCTGGCGAGTGCTGTGGCCTCCTGGCAGCTTACCAAGCTCAGCAACATACATTGTATAGGGAGTGTGCTTGGTATTGCAGCACAGCCACACTGACTTGAATGGGGCTGAGCTGTAACTAGGTCATGTAACCGATGTACAGTGATATCACAGGACTAAGAAGAGGCTGCGGTGCTCACAGACCCCCGCAGATCTGATATTGATGACCTATCCTGAGTATAAGCCATCAATATCTTTTCCCAGATAACCCCTTTAACTCTAATGAGACTGAGGTCGCTTTTGGACCAGTTCTTCTGTAAGTATGGCCCTCTCCAATGAAGTCTACTAAAGTTAAGACTGTGCATATGCCATAAATGTTAAAAGGCAATCTGTCATCAGGAGAAGCTGTAATCAACCAATGGCAGTGACAAATGAGCTCACCTGATAGAAAGCACAGACAGCGTTTCCAAGTTAATGCTTCTGTTGTGCCGAAATAAAACTTTTAATAATTATGTAAATTTGTAATTCCGTAAAAAAATATCCCCTCCTTCTGTCACCCAGCCCCTCCTTCCAAACAATGACCAATAGGCAAAATGACTAATAACAGGCCCCCTCTTGTGCAAGCGCTGCTTCTGCACATGTGCTGATGTACCGTATTTTCCGCCCTATAAGATTCACTTTTTTCCCCAAAAGTGGGAGGAAAATGGTAGTGCGTTTTATGGGGAGAAGGCTGCCATTTTTACACTGATACATCGCCGACCGCAAGCTGCACAGCGCAGCCGGCGTGTGCATCAGCGAGGGGGAAGGAGGGGCTGGGGGCTAGCCTTTAGTTTTATAATGGCAACGGGGCCCGGCGCAGTCACTGTATTCCATTTGCACCGGGCCCCGCTCACTGTACTAATGGTATCTGTAACTGCAGGCAGGCAATGGTTAACTATACATATGTTCGATCCAGCACTGAGCAGCCTGTACTTACGATCATAGCAGGCTGGATGCTGGAGGCATCACTGGCAGCGTAACTTCCTAGGTCACGTGCCTGCTCCTCCCACTTTAAAAAACCTAGGTGCGTCTTATGGGCTGGTGCATCTTATAGGGTGAAAAATACGGTATCTCATTTGTGGCCCTAAAAAACTATTAATTTGTATAATCATTTTTAAAAAAGTGTTTAATTACAAAAGCAAAGAGTAATTTGCTTCACATGAGCTAGCCTTATTTGTCACTGCTTTTGGTTTATTAGAGCTGCTCCAGATGACAGACTCACTTCAGACTTCACTGAGGGCAGACCAAATAGGTACTGTAATTAAAATTTCTTTGTACCAAGTAATTTTTTTTGTTTTTCCCCCCCAAAATTCTGTGATTCTTCATACAGCCACATTTTTATATTGGCATATTTTTTTTTATTCCTACTATAAAATATGGGGATTGAGCACAAACCAGAAATCTAGCCGTCTAGCTCTTTCAGGTTGAAAAGCTCTGTGAGGCCTTGATCATAACAGCTCTAAACTTACTTGTGTTAACCTGGCATAGTGGTAAATCAGTTATTTACGAAGGAGCCCTGAGGTCTCCATACAAGTGCTAAGCAGCACCTGATTAAATTTGGGTGGCTGTGGAGAAAAGCGAGGGGGTAGCTGAGGTGAATACTGGTTGTTTTAGGTCAGACCCAGAAACTACCAAGAAGCCTGAAGTTATGACGTAAATGCACTCAAAACCAGGCTGGAGACTTTCAGGAGTAGTCTGCATTTTTGGCCATTAATGATATAACCCTACCAACACACAGCACTAAATAATACACATTCATTATCACAAGGCAGTACAGAACAAGAAGCAAAAAAAATTATAAATGAAATAAAGTCTATTTATAACCATAGAAAAACAGCAAAGAATATATAACACAAAATCAAGATGCAATTAAAGGGGTTGTTCACAAAAAAAAGTGGCTGCTTTGTTCCAAAAACAGCACAATACAGGTTGTGTGGGGTATTGCAGCTTTCAGCTGTATTCAAGTCAGTGAAGCTAAGCTGCCAGAATACCATTCAAGTGCAGGCGCCGTTTTTTTTTTTGGTTTTTCTTCAACAACTCCTTTTAAGCACTCAAGAAAGAATTGTATTTTAGAAGACAAAAAACATACAAGGTTACATAAGTGCAAATGACTGTACTGTAAAGTAGCAACCGAATTCTCATTTATCCAAATGGTACTCAAGTGTGTTACACAGATTGTTTGGAGGTTCTTGTTCGTTCCTTTTGTGCTTGCTACTTTTTTTAAGGACTGGAACTTCAATAAGGGTAAGGTCACGTGGAGGATTGTGATGCTGTCAAAATCTGCTACGGTTTCAGACATAGTAAGTCACTTTGAATGCCGTGGACCACCTTGATCATAGCCTCCTCTGTTGAGATTGTAGTAATGCAGCTGAAGACAGATCTCCCACACAACTGAGATAGCTATGATCAAGCAAGGAGTCCACGCAAGAAAGGAAGGTTGGGGAACGACTGAAATGTTTCTGCATTTATGTATGTAGTAATATCTCTTGATACTTTGCTGGAAATATACTAATAAAATACCATCTTCGTTTCTTAAGCAGTGCAGAGGTATTCTGTCTAATATATATGGGGGTGCCACACTACCACCTACAGACTATACCCAAGGTAGGTATCGACCGATATAGATTTTTTTTTTTTAGAGCCAATACCGATAACCTGTGAACTTTCAGGCCGATAACTTACAGATATTCTGTGCATTTTTATTTTTTTTATATATCTGTTACGGCATTTACCACATAGGGACGTGGCAATATGTCATATGTTTATTTATTTATTTTATATGTAAAATTGGGAAAGAGGGTCAAATATACTTAATATTTGTGTTTTGTTTTTTTTACCGTTTATTTATTAACCATTTTCCCCCTAGAACCTGGGATCTTTTAATCCCTTGTCCTATTCACCCTGATAGAGCTCTATTAAGGTGAATAGGACTTCACACTCTCTCTGCTGCCCTGTGCATAGTACACACAGCAGCAGGGAGATTACCATGGCAGCCTGGGCTTCAGTAGTGTCCTGGCTGCCATGGTAACTGATAGAGCCCCGCGATTACACTGCTGGGGCTCCGATCCAATCAGAAGCTGCAACTGCCACCAATGAAGGAGGGGCAGGGACCCTGTGGCCACTGCCACCAATGACTTTAATGTTGGGGGGCGCGCACTGCACCACCAATGTTTTTAATACTGGGGGGAGGGCACACTGCACCACCAATGTTTTTAATACTGGGGGGAGGGTGCACTGTGCCACCAATGATAATTAACGTTTAATACAGGAGGTGGGTGTGTCGGCGCAGAATCACATAGCCGGCACCCTGCCTCTGACAGGGAGCTGCAATCAGCGGCAGCAGTTAATCATAGGCTGGGCACCGCATCCGGTATTTGTATTAGATGTTAATCATTGGTGGCACAGTGCGCCTGCTCCTCCTCCTCCAGTCTCTCCTCAGCAGCAGCGCAGCGGGGGGGGGGGGGGGGGGGAGAGAAAGTGACGACTCCTCGCCTGTGATCAGTCAATCCCTAATTGAAGGTGCTGCCCATAAAAAGTTAGTGAATGTAACACAAACTGAAAGGGTAAAATTAAAAAGACATAAGGCAAAAAGCCAAATATACTGCAGTGATTTAGATATAGAAAATTAATCGGTGCCATCCTCATCACTGCAGATTCCATCCAAATTTAGCCTAATCCTTATCCTGGAAAAAGTAGCAGTGCAGCAGTACAGGAACCTCATCAGCATTGTTTCTGGCCATGAATCAACCAAGGACTGCAATTTTAGGGCATGCAAAGCAAAATATAAATCACTAACCTGGATCATTTGAGCAAACTGTTTTTAAAAGGTTTGTCCAACCTCAACACAAATTTTAAAAAAGGTCAGGAGAGTGTTTAAATCAAAAGGGAAAAAAATAAATAAAAATATGACATTCAGCTAGAGAACGTTATTCCGTTCCAGCGGTGAGGCTCAAGTCTGCACTCCTTTCGGTCCCCAGCAGCCCAGTGTGAAGTCCTATCTGTGGTCATGTGCACAGCTGCAGACATTCACTGTCCTCAGCAGTGACTTGTCCCCAAGTGGCAAGTTACCACAGAGTCTCTCAGTGGTCATGTGCTGTTTGGAGACACGTCACGACTGAGAACATTGAAAGGCTGTGGACCTGACCACAAATGGGGCATCACGTCTTCGGTCTTCTGGGACCAAGAGTGTTGACTGGAGCTTCACTGCTGGAACAGAGTGACATTAACTAGTTGATTGCCTTTTTAATTTTCTGATCGGAAATCCCTTTTAACAGGTGACTGATATAATTAGAAAGTCCATGTCCCTACACAGCTAGCTAAAGCAAACTGGCAGTTCTTGAGAAATTTGGAGATTAGATAAACCTTATGTAAAGACAGCAGCTTCAGCCTGTCCTTGCTCAACTCCGCTGAAACTTCTGCATAATACATTGGTGCAAGATACCCTGTGCCAGGCTTTATCTGCGTGAAGACAGGCAGGAGCACCAACGTGTGCTCCCGTCAGTACAGTGCTCACTGCAACGCATATTATAGAGCACAATTATGTACACCACATGCATGGCTGCAGTGTTCAGATTCTGTATGCACTGCAGTAAAAAGTGCTGTAGACCAGTGTTTCCCAACCAGTGTGCCTCCAGCTGTTGCAAAACTACAACTCCCAGCATGCCCGCACAGCTTTGGCTGTGCGGGCATGCTGGGAGTTGTAGTTTTGCAACAGCTGGAGGCACACACGTTGGGAAACACTGCAGTGTAGACAGCCCTAAACTTCAGGACCTTTTTTGGTATAAAAACAATAAAATCAATAAATAAAATATGTTAGGCTACTTTCACACTAGCGTTGTTTGAATCCGGCGTTGAATTCCGTCAACGGAACTGCCCGCCGGATCCGGAAAAACGTGTCAAAACTGATTACATTCGAATCCTGATCATGATCACAATGAAAAAATGCATTGGAAAAAAAACAGATCCGCCATTTATGGACTAACTTTTTTTTTCACATTTTTCGGGTTTAACATACAAAAGCCGGATCAGTTTTAACGGAACACACGGCGCCGGATCCGGCGTTAATGCAAGTCAATGGGAAAAAGGCGGGATCCGGCGTTCAGTCAAAGTGTTCCGGATTTTTGTCCGGAAGTAAAAATACAACATGCTACGGTTTTCTGAAAAGCCTGATCAGTCAAAAAGACTGAACAGAAGACATCCTGAACGGATTGCTCTCCATTCAGAATGCATGGGGATAAAACTGATCAGTTCTTTTCCGGATTTGAGCCCCTAGGACGGAACTCAGCGCTGTAAAAGAAAAACACTAGTGGGAAAGTAGCCTTAGGTATTTGTAGTAGTTTGAAAAAAATATTTAAGATTTAGGTACCCTTTAAAGGCTATGGTCATTTGGCGTACAAATTATTATTTCAACTGGTCCTTTTCTCTTTTCTCTGTACAGATGTCAGTCTGTGAGTATTTGTAGAGTAGGCTCTCTGTTCACGATGAATCCTCTCAGACAGATAAGTGATAAGTATTGAGCTATATTTACCGTTTATGAGCTGTTAGGAGTTCAGATAAGGGCTACACTTATCTAAGGACTCGCTGAACAGAAAGCCTGCTGCTCCACAAATACATAGACGGATATCTGTACAGAGAAATGGGCTAAAAATGTTTAACCAGTGGAAATAATGTATCCACTACTTGATTTGGCTCGGAAAATTGAATTAAAAACTGCATGTGTGATTTCAGCCTTACAGCTGAATGAGCTCTTACTTGCACTTTTCTGAGCTAGAGGGAAATATCTTTGGCATGTTTATATATATATATATATATATATATATATATAACATGCCAAAGATATTTCCCTCTAGCTCAGAAAAGTGCAAGTAAGAGCTCATTCAGCTGTAAGGCTGAAATCACACATGCAGTTTTTAATTCAATTTTCCGAGCCAAATCAAGTAGTGGATACAGCAGGAAGGAGAAGTACAAGTCCTTCCTTTATATCAGTAGTTAGTAATAAGGCAGGGCAACTGGACTTGCTTTTTCTCTTGAAGACGGTCTGCCAGTCATCCAACTGGCATTCAAATTAAGAAAGCCAGCGGGATGTATAGTAACCCCTTGGATACCAGAGGTTTTCGTTTCTATTTTTCTTACCTATCTTTCTTGAGCCATAACTTATTTTTCTGTTCATTTCCGTCGTTTCTGAGAGACACAGCGTATTGAATTCAATCACCGGCATCCTCATTGGCCGCAGAGGATGCCGGTAAGAAGCTTGGAAGCTCGCACTCCCGGGTTTTTCACCCTTTAGATGCCGTGATCTCACTCCATCATGGCATCTAAAGGCTTTAATCACCACAATCGGCATTATTGCTAGTCACGGTCATTAGCTGCATGCTTGCCATGTTTACCCATCGCTCTATATGTATGGAGATGGTAACGAAAGGGTAAAAGGGGTTATTCTGGAAATTCTAATGATGACAAATCTCAGAATAGGTCATCATTATCACATTGTCAGGGGTCCAACCCCAGGCACCCCCGCCAACGAGCCTTTTCAGGGAGGCAGAGCTCTGGTGAAGGATGTAGCTTCCCAAGAACAGCGCTGTAGTTCATATAGTGGCAGTGCTTACGCTCCCTGAAGAAGCGAGTCGAAACGCACATCAGGTTGGCATCCTCTCTCCCCTTTCACTCCTGGTCAGTATTTGTCTCTTATGCTCATCTTGCACCACTTATTATCTTACTACTTAGGACATTAGTATTATTGTTATACATTGCAAATTCTTATTTGCATTTAGGAGTATGCCATGTTGGAGACTCCATGTAATAGCCAATGAGAATTACACTGGTATCATATGAGCAGGTCAATAAGATATACGGTCAGGATATGAGATGTATGAGTCATGTGTGCTACACAGTAATCAGATTAAGACATTTTGATGGTACAAAGCCAATTGTAGGAGGTTTGTGGGGAGGGTGGATTTATACTGGTCGCAGTACTGTCCTGCACTGCTACCATTGTATGCATTTGGTCATATGTATTGATTTCTTTCCTTTTTTTAAAAAATAAATAATTAATTTATATTATATGTGTGGAGTAATATTTTTGGTGTACGCAGAGGATGCCGGTAAGAATCCTGGAGGCTCACGCTTCCGGGTTTTTCACCCTTTAGATGCCATGATCTCACTTCATCACGGCATCTATAGGCTTTAATCACCACAATCGGCATTATTCCCAGTCACGGTCATTAGCTGCACGCTTGAGTGGGTTCCATGTTTACCCATCGCTCTATATGTATGGCACTTGTAACGAAAGGGTAAAAGGGGGTTATTCTGGAAATCCTAAATGATGACATCCTCAGAATAGGTTATCATTATCACATTGTCAGGGGTCCAACCCCTGGCACCCCCGCCAACAAGCCTTTTCAGGGAGGCAGAGCTCTGGTGAAGGATGTAGGCTTCCGGCAGCTTTCCAAGAACAGCGCTGTACACCATATAGTGGCAGTGCTCGGTATTGCAGATCAGCTCCTTTGACATGAATGGCGCTGAGGTGCAACTAGGCAACATAACCGATGTACAGTGATGTCACTGGCCTAGGAAGAGGCTGTGGCGCTCAAGTCCTCTTCTAACAGCTGATCGATGGAGGTTCTGGGTCTGATACTGATGAACTATCCTGAGAATAAGTCATAAATATCTTTTCCTGGATAAACCTTCAAATCCACTCCCGTTTTTTGCCCCAAGGATCCTCACCTCACATCCCCCATTGTTCTCAATCCAACAGACGGGACACTGCTGCAGCCACTTCTATTGTGCATCAAGAGGAGCAAGGAAACAAACAGCAGGGGGGCTGGCATAAACCCTACTGCTTTTCTTGCAGCTGGGTACATAATCAGGAGGATCAGGTACTTGTGCAAATGCAGATACCCTCCCAAATTCAACTGTATAGCTGTCCATAGGATGGTAATACAGCTAAATACTGCAGGAGGGATGGCAGTATTTTGAGATGCTAATGGAATTGCTGGCCCCATCTACTTCTGTTGGCCTTGCCTACTTGTGTTGCCTCACCTAAAACAGAGGCACTTTTTTTTTTTCTGGGCCACTTTAAGTTCCCAGTCCACTCCTGAAAACCAGCAGGAACCCAAGAAGCATTGGATTGGAAGCAGGGGGTACCAGTGAAATGAGCATCTCTTTTTTTAGGGTAAAAGGGGGAGGAAAAAAAAATAAAAATGCTGTGCATGCATAAATCAACAGTGAGACCACCGATTGGCCAGCAGTGGTCACGTGTGTGAATATACGGCACATCACCACATCCAGCCCAGCAGGGAGACTGGATGGGAACCATGGCGCTGGAACTGTGAGAAGGAGTTTTACTTTTCTCCTTTTACATGCTGTCCAGAATTCCCCCCCTCCCGCAATTTTTTTAAATGTTGGAAAACAACTTTTTTTATTTGCCAAACAACCATTTTAGGCTGCTTTCACACTAGCATTAATATTTTCCTGTATTGAGATCCGTCATAGGGTCTCAATCCCGGGGTGGGGAAACCCTCCGTTTTGTCCACATTCATTGTTAAAGGGGACAAAACATAACTGAACACAACGGAATGCTTCAAAAATGCATTCCGTTCTCATACCGGAGAGCAAACCGCAGCAATTAACCCTACTATTGCTATGTAATCTCTATCAGAGGAATCGCTAATTGATTGCGGCTGGGATCTTTTCTCTCCTTCCCTCTTTGTTTCATTTCAACTCTAATTGGACAGCTGTCCTTTGTTGATTTTTGTAACCATGGTAATGTGATGTCATTTCCGCCTAGGCGGGCTATTTAAATGCCGTGTGTTCACTGATGTCTGTATTATATCCTTCACGTTTGAGAAAGGCTCTAGACGAGAGTCGAAACGCGTCACGATTATATGTGACAATAAAGATTTTCTTTCTTCAAGAAATAGTGAGTGCCGGTCTCTTTTTGCCATTATCTTGGGATCGTGATCTCGGACGCGAGCACCACGCTATCTGTTACGGAGTGCCGGCTGAATATCATCTGTTTACAATAGAAAACTGATCCGTCCCACATGGACTTTCAATGGAGTTCAGGACAGATCTGTCTTGGCTATGCTACAGAGAATACAACTGGATCTGTTCATAACGGATGCAGATGGTTCTATTATCAGTAACAGAAGTGTTTTTTGCTGAACCCTGCCGGATCCAGCAAAAACGCTAGTGTGAAAGTAGCCTTAGTCAATTCACAACTGCGAACCAAAGTGGGTAGGAACAGAACAAAGACTAGTTATGTAATCAATACATATTTGATGAGCTACACTGTCAGATAAAATACACAGTTAAACAACCTATTTCAGAAGAAATTGTCAGTGTGCGGCATTTACTATAGATTTTATAAAAGTGGCAACATTTCACTTAAATTTAAGGTAGAGATTACAGAGAAAATCCAACATTTAAAAAATGTGGCTTGTGTAAGCTACAGGTGAATTCAATTCTTGTGCAGGCTTAAAGTTAAATACAACATCAAGCATGTACATAGTAATATCACAGGAAGCAAAAGACTGTCACTGATAAATAAAAAGGAACAGACAGGCACTTGTGTTTACCCGACGACTGTCTGCTCAAACAAGTTTTGTTCCATTGCAATTTTAGTGGTGTGCACAGACCATTTGGTTTTGTGGCAATTTGATCCCTTGCGTAAAGGAAAACACATAAATGTGACATGGTCTCCATGTCTACGTCAGAACAGTTTCAACAGCAGCTCATAAGTTGCATTGATGATACCCCAGGATAATATGGATCGGTTATAGTTAAGAAGGGCACCACGAAAAAGGTGTGTCAGTTTCCCATCCCGTTCTGTCCAAATGGTCATGAACACTTTCCCAAAAGAGGTAAATTCCCCTCCGATCTGGGATTGCATACGGGCTTTCACCACGTTAATTGGGAAAAAGAGAATACCCAACATGGCTCCAAGCAGTCCTCCACAAATAAAGTCATTTATTATATGAGCACTGTAGGTTTTAGCTTCTGGCAAAGATTGCTTGATTGGGGTGCGGAGGCCAAAGAAAAGTGCGTTGCTTGGTCCATTCCGGACCAAGATCGGGACGAGGCCACGGTAGTATTCCCTAAATCCATAGGGTCGCAGCACTTTGAAAGCCTGAAAAGTATTTGTAAATCGGTCATGGTGTTTGTAGTCCTGAAGCAAAGTCTGAACTCTCTCAAAAGGCGTGAGAAGAGCTTCTGTAGTTCCTGCAAGGATTGCTGCTACGCTTCGTGTAACTATCTCTGGAGAATTTGTATGCCTTAACAAAAGACTGGAGAAGTCTTCATAAAGACCAAACATTAGGGCAAGGGTTGTAGTCTTCTGCAGGAGAGGCGGCAATATTCCGCGGTAGAGGTTATGAATCCCATCTTTCTCCAACTGTCTAATAGCATCCCTTATTCTTAAACCATAAAGCTGTTGCCGGAACAGCACCTTCTGGATGGGGAAGGTGATTGCAATGTTTGTGAATGCAGCACAGTAGCCACACACATAATGTTTACCAGCGCCGATAGTTACTGTATGTTGGATAAGGTCTTGCTTCGCAGTTGGGAGAACCAAGTCATTCTTCCTTTTTCCATGGGCTTCTGAATCCATCACAATGTTAGGAGTGTTGATATGCCTTACATAGGAACTGTCTTAAGTCACCTAAAATTAACAAAAACTGGTTAAAAAAGAAGTACAGCTGTGTATATATTCAATAAAGTGACCGCAATCAAAGATAACTAATGGAAAAGTAAATATAGTACATTGTCACAAAGTAAAAACCTGCCAAAATCTGACACTGGAGATCTGCCAAAGAGGTTACCGGCTATCACTTCGTGTCTGACACGCTGCTGGGCTGCTTGCCATCAACTACTACATTCTGGTACACGCATAATTTTCTTACATGTGTGTTCAAACAGATCAATAAAAAAAACTGGCATACCAAGTATTACTATGTCCGAAACACGCCAGTTTGTTTTTTCTTATCCTTTTGTACAACATGATTTTAATGCATTTACAATAAAGGATTGCTTTTATTAAAAGGAGTGAAATCGCTTTTTTTTCTACATTGGAATTCAATGTCAGTGCTGGTCTCCAGTTCAGGAATTCTCCATATACCCAGGGGTCTGGATGTTAAGAGTTTAAGGGGTATTTCCATCTTGGACATTGGGGGCATATCAATAGGATGTTTTTTGTCCACAACACCTCCCACCAAAAACGAATGAAAAGTGATCAAAAATTCATACACACCCCAAAATATCATTAAGAAGTACAGACATGATTTAGGTGTCCGCATGAAAGACTGTTTTACCCGATGAACAAGCGTTTTGCTCGTACAATCGGGTGATCTGCGGCACTTTTACACCAGCAGATAATCGGGAACAAGTGTTCATATAATTGGGCTGTGTAAATCCACCTATAGGCCTCGTATAGCGGTGGGCGATATTAACGTTTATATCATCATCAATTCGGCCGACGATATAGATTTCAGTTATATCGTGATAAATGACCACGGATCGGTAGTGAATTGAAGAAGCTTCTCACTCACCGCTCCCTTTTGACTCTGTACCACGCTGCAGGTCCTTGCGTTCACACATCGTCAGCACGCTGGCTGACACTGTGTGACGTCAGGTCCCTCCCAGTGCATGCTGGGAAGAAGATGTGGCCCGTCTCGCCTCCTGCGGACATCAGCCAACCGTGCAGGAAAGGTAAGTAGCAGGCACCTGGTACCAACTTGGCAGGACATTGATGTATTAGAATCTATGAACAAGACCCTCAATCCCCTGTTGGAGTTCACAGATGCTCTGTCTGGAGAAGAGTATGCGAGTGCGTCGTAAAACCTGTGCGCCACCTTCTAAACACCACAGTTCTTCCTCTAGCTGATGACGACGACATTGGCACAGACCTGACGAAGGACATGGAAAGCCATCCTCAAGTATTTAAATGATAAGTACTCAGACCCTACAACTGACGACCTCCTGGATATGGCCTCCTTTGTCGACCCATGCTTCAGATCATCATATATAGCAGATGACTGAAGAGAGTTAATCTTCACAAAAGCAGCAGCAGAAATTCAGGCACTGCTAGAGACGTAAGCTGAGTCACCACCATCACACACAAGCACAGGAGCTGATGGAGAAGCCCAGAGAACCCAAGAGGAGTAAACGAAGTCTGGGCAGCTTTTTCAAAAATGCATCTGCTCAGCCTAGCCCAGCGTTTTTATGCGCGTTTTTTGTAATAGTAAACGCGCGATTGACGCGCGTTTGTGTGATTGACTGCAGTGTCCTATGGCCACAAACGCGCGTCAAAACGCCCCAAAGAAGCTCAAGAACTTGATTATGCATCGGGCGTTTTACAGCGCGATTGTACGCGCTGTAAAACGCCCAGGTGAGAACCATTCCCATAGGGAAGCATTGGTTTTCATGTGGAGCGTTTTACAGCGCGTTTGAACGCGCTGTAAAACGCTCAGGTGTGAACTTAGGGTTAGAGTTACCTGCAGGCACTGGATGTAGAAGGAGAAGCTGACCCACTGGCGTGGTGGAGGCTGAACCAGGCTAATTTTCCCAGGGTGGCAAGCCTAGCCAAGAAATACTTTTGTATTACTGCCGTGAGTGCCCCCTCAGAAACCAGTGGCAATATAGTAACATGCCACCGATCTGCACTGAAGCCCGAGACCGTGGACAAACTTGTGTTCCTGGCAAAAAACCTTCTTGATGTGCAAGAAGTTTAATCACGGCATGAAAGGAGCATAAGCACTGATGTTGTTCAGTCATGTTCGTTTGCACTACATATTGCAAACAAATTTGTTGTATATTTACAGCTTTAGGCCGACCTAGAGGGCAGCATAATATAGTGACAAATTCTGATTTCTGTGGTGTGTCAATGAGCTAAATGTAAGTGGTTGCTGAGAAACAGCATCATAATCATTGCAGCCCAGGCCTTGAGAAGAGTCACATCTACCAGAGAAGAGTCCTGGTTATTCATGAATTCCTGCTCTCCTGCCCACCTGCTGATGATTGGCAGTTCTCTCCTAGAGGGAAAGGGAGAAAACCCAGTAGAAGACTGTCATCAGCAGGTGGGCAGGAGAGCAGGAATCCATGAATAACCATGACTCTTCTCAGGTGGCCGGGACTCTTTTCCAGGCCCAGTCTGCAATGATTATCACAAGGTTGGTTCTCGGCAACCACTTACTTTTAACTTATAAATGACAGACTGCTGAAATCAACTCCCCTGTCTCGAGTTTATGCTGCAGTTAGTAGGGACAGCATAAAGGTGATGACAGGTTCCTTTTAACGGCAAAGAAACCTGTTGAACGTGAAGTGTTTTTAGTTCAAATATGTGCAGGCTTTGCAAGTTTAAAATTTGTTGTTCTATATTTAAAGGGAAACTTTCATCAACTTTATGCTGGCGAAATGGCCATGAATAACCAGGACTCTTCTCAGGTGGCCGGGACTCTTTGGCCTTTTTCAGACGGGCGTTGCGGGAAAATGTGCGGGAACACCCGCGATTTTTCCGCGTGAGTGCAAAACATTGTAATGCGTTTTGCACTCGCGTGAGAAAAATCGCGCATGCTTGGTACCCGAACTTCTTCACAGAAGTTCGGGCTTGGAATCAGTCTGTAGATTGTATTATTTTCCCTTATAACATGGTTATAATGGAAAATAATAATAGCATTCTGAATATAGAATGTATAGTAAAATAGTGCTAGAGGGGTTAAAAAATTAAAATAAAACTCACCTTAGTCCACTTGATCGCATAGCCCGGCATCTCTTCTGTCTCCTTTGCTGAACAGGACCTGTGGTGACCATTCATTGCAGGAACAGGACCTGTGGTGACATCACTCCGGTCATCACATGATCCATCCCCATGGTAAACGATCATGTGATGACCGATCATGTGATGACCGGAGTGACGTCACCACAGGTCCTGTTCAGCAAAGGAGACAGAAGAGATGCCGGGCAGCACGATCAAGTGGACTAAGGAGAGTTAGATTTTTTTTTTTTTTTAACCCCTCCAGGTCTATTTTACTATGCATTCTGTATTCAGAATGCTATTATTTTCCCTTATAACTATGTTATAAGGGAAAATAATAATGATCGGGTCTCCATCCCGATCGTCTCCTAGCAACCATGCGTGAAAATCTCACCGCATCCGCACTCTGTTACGTGAAAAACGCACAAAATAGAGCATGCTGCGATTTTCACACAACGCATAAGTGATGCGTGAAAATCACCGCTCATGTGAACAGCCCCATAGAAATGAATGGGTCGGTATTCAGTGCGGGTGCAATGCGTTCAACTCGCGCATCGCATCCGCGCGGAATACTCGCCCATGTGAAAGGGGCCTTTTCCAGGCCCAGTCTGCAATGATTGTGATGTTGGTAAATAACAGACCACTGACATCAACTCACCTGTCTCTACTTTATTCTGCTGTTAGTATGGGCAGCATAACGTTGATGACAGGTTCCCTTTAATGGAAAAGAAACCTGTTGAACTTGAAGGGTTTTTAGTTCAAATATGTGCAGCTTTATTTTTGTGCAATATAACCAAGTTATCAGGACAGCAGGAAGAAATGTAATGTTTATTTTTTTACATTTTGCACTTTATTTTAAACAATTGTGTGTTTTACTAACACTTCAGCTTTACATTGTTTGGAATAAGATGTTACACAATGCACATCTTAAACATTTCTTGAAAAGTGTTGGAATTTGTATACATACAGAAAAAAATATTATATATCATGAATTGATATATCGTTATATAGCACATTCTTCAAATTATATTGCGATATAGGTTTTAGGCAATATCGCCCAGCCCTAGCCTCGTCCACATTTCAGTTTTTCACCGATGTGTGCTGTCCGCAATTTTCCACGAACAGCACACGTACCCATTGATTTAAATGTGTCCGTTTACATTTCAGTATTTTTTTTTACTGACTTTGGGTCAATAAAAAAATAAAATCATGGAGACATGCACCACTTTGATCCATGATGCGGATCAAGCACACCCATAGAAGTTTATGGGTCCGTGAAAATCACTGACAGACCATGGATGGCATCCGTGGTGGGTCTCTTTTTCACTGAAGACTAATAGGAGATTCATTGGAAATTAATTTTTAGCTGACAAGTCATCGAATTACGGATGACACACGGATGGTAAAAATGGACATCTTTACGGATGAAACACGTACGCTTTTTTTCACTGACACAGAAATGTGGACGAGGCCTTAGTTGAGACTGATCATTGCAGGAAGAAGATTCGGATAAAGGGACAGAGGCATTCTTAGGTCAGATATATTACTAATTTTCCTGACACCATTTGAACTATTGACTTATGGGAAAACGTTAAACACTGGTTACTTGATTAGGAGTCAGGGTCTACTGCTATAAAAAAAAAAAAAAAAAGGAAGGAAACCAATCACAAAAGTAACAGACCACGTTATCTTTAGTGTATAGCCAACATTTTCATGGGTGGGAGACATATTAGCCTGGAAATAGTCAAATGTATAATACATCTTGGTTTTCAGAATAAATGTCCCAAGAAAATGGAAGGGACCAAATCATTTTACCTTTATTTTAATACAAAGCTAAACATCTGTATAATCTGATATGCAGTGTTCTATTTGAGCTGGCAGTAAATATATGCTTTGGCTATAGGACAAACATGCTGCATATAAAAGGTCACTGACATAATCAATACAAGTGCCAAATTACAGGTCCACTGCATTTTAACCCTTTAAGTACCTTTTTTTTGTTTAGCTTTTATTTCCCAATAGCCATAACTTTTTAAAATTTCCATTCATATAGCCATGAGGGCCTATTTTTTGAGGGATAAGTTGCATTTTTTTAAGGGCACCATTTAACTTACAGTGTCTGTTATTCGAAAAATGTGAAAAAAAATCTTTGTGGGGTTAAATAAAAAAAAAAATATATGACTTGACGTTCCTATGCTGCGGCTCAATACGAATACGGCAATACCAAACTTGTATAGATTTATTTTTTGTTTTACTTAAAAAAATAAATAAATTCTTTGCATCGCCCTTTTCTGACAGCCATAACTTTCCGTCCATAGAGCTGTATGAGGGATTTGCGGGACGAATGTAGTTTTATTGGTACCATTTTTGTGGCATGTACGACTTTTTTTTTCCTGTTACGGCGCAAAGGGATTTTTGTAAATATATTTTAATAAAAGATATTTTCGGACCGGGCAATACCAGATATATATTAAAAATTAAAAACCAAAATATATGCAAAATTGTGAAAGGGGGTGATTTAAACTAAATTTTTTTTAAAACGTTTTATTTAATAACTATTCACCCCCGTAGTGGGCTGGAACCTGGGATCTTTTCATCCCTTGTCCCATTCACCCTAATGGGATTCTGACACCCTCCCTGCTGAGCTGCGAGTCGTGCACAGCGCAGCAGGGAGCTTAACTGGCCTGTAATATTGCAGCGACAAGCAGTGTAATTTCAGCTCCTCCGTCCCATTCTCTTTAATAGGAGAGTTACACTCAGTCTTATTCAAGTGAACGGGATGGAGGAGTAGCAATTCTATTGCTTGCAGCTGCAATGCTGACAGTGGGCAGGTAAACAGTGATACGAGCGCTGCAGTCTCAACTGGACAACCCCTGTGCAGCAAATATTGTCACACCAGTGTTTTAAAAAAACGGAGTCTTGCAACTTTTTTTACGCCACAAATTGGCAAACTGATGTTAGTAAATGAGCCAACCCTCCCGCCAATATCTGTCCAAGCAGGAACTGCTCTTTTAAAGGGGTTGTCCAGGTTCAGAGCTGAACCCGGACATCCCTCCATTTTCACCCCAGCAGCCCCCCTGACATGAGCATCGGAGCAGTTCAGCTAAATTGCGCAGAGCAAAGGCATTTTTGGGCGATCCGGTGACGTACCGGAGCTCTCCATGGGGCTGCCAGGAACCTCGGCTAGGGCAGAGCTAAAGCCCGCCCCTCAGAGCCGGTGACGTCACCGAACACACTGCCGGGCAGAAGTTTCCACCCGGCAGTGTGTTATTGAAAACAAAAGAAACCGTGCCCTGAGCGATTTAGCGCAGGGCAAGGGAGCGCATCGGAGCATGAGAGGGGGGCTGTCTGGGTGAAAATAAGGATATGTCCGGGTTCAGCTCTGAACCCGGACAACCCCTTTAAGAGCCACTGAATTCTAGATCATAGTGGGGAGTGAATAATGAATGTTCTGTTCTGGCTGTGTGGCCCAATGATGCACCGATTTTTTTCTTTTGGAATTAGATTCTAACAATGCGAAATTCCTGATATGAATAATAAAAATGGAACTGTGCGTCCGACTTTAAATTTCATCAGAAATCTTACTGTTTGCAATATATAGGGAGAAATCAGCTACAAGATCTACATGTAAAATGTGGATTATTCTACAAACTTTGTCGTAAATGATGTCCTGTGTGGACATACCAGAAAGGAAAAGGGAACACACATCAGTTTTTTTCTTTTCAGATGCTACACCACAATACCAAGTAAAACTGGGAGTGAATCCAAGAAAAAGTTCCAAATTGGTCTCTTCTCAATAGTTACTGTATATATTTCGGACATCAGGCTGGGTACAGCAAGAAACTACAAGCAGACATTGCAACACTTCAGTTTGTGCCAAAGTTCATGCTAATCATATCTGCTCTACCAGATAATCCAAGCAAAAATAAGAGGTTGCTGGATCATGTGAGGTCAAGAGACTCAACAAGATACAAGTCCACGACACGTCCCTTTTATCGCTGTATAAGTTGTTAATAAGCACAAAATAAAATTACACAACTATAGAAAACAGCAAATAAAGCATTTTAAAAAGGCCATGTACACCTTCGGAGGCAATTTTTATTTTTTTTACGATTGCAGGTTACTAATTTTTGGCTAAAAATAATTTGTTCAGTTGGCCTTTATTAAAAATATTGGGCTGTTCTGTCACAAAGAGTTAACTGTTTCTCTAGCTGTGTGACTGGTACATTCACTTTGTGCTGGTCATCTAATAAACCTTATCTCTAAATTACTAAAAAGGTCATAAAGACTTATTTAAGCAACATTCTCATCATTAAAATAAGAACTGAGCTATGAGGGCAAAGAGCAGAGATAAGGAGCCAGTCAGCTCCCTAGATGACAGAAAATCCAAAGGGTGCTACTAGAGCACGTCAGCTCTGTACAGAAAAAAAATAAAACGCCATATTTTTAATAAAGATCATTTTTAAAAAAATAAAAATTTCAGCTCAAAATCAATACATTGCAATAATAATAAAATGCTCCCAAAAGGTGTACATAGCCTTTAACCCCCTTAGGCATCATGCACACGGCCGTTGTTTTGGTCCGCATCCGAGCCGCAGTTTTGGCGGCTCGGATGCAGACCCATTCAAAGGGGCCGTGTGCTGTCCGCAAAAAATAAAAAATAAAAAATGTAACCGGTCCTATTCTTGTCCATGTTTTGTGGACAATAGGCAATTATATTAAAGGCTGTCCGTGCCGTTCCACACACGGACGCCATCCGTGTTTTACGGATCCACGATTTGCGGACTGCAAAACACAACGGTCATGTGCATGCAGCCTTAAGAACAGAGCCTGTTTTGGCCTTAAAAGGGTTTTCCGGCCCCCTTATATTGATAACCTATCTTTAGGATAGGCCATCAATAACCAATAGGTGGGCATTGGACACCCTGCACCCCCACAAATTCCCTGTAGCCGCCAGAAGTAGCACTTCGAATGGAGCCAGACACAATGTGGTGTAATAATGGGAATCGAGCTGTAGTAACCTGGCATGGCCACTACACTTTGAATATCTCTGGGCTTCTAACTCCATTCAAAGTGCTAGTTCCAACACCAGAACTTTCAGGGAACAGTTGACCAGTGGGGATGCTGGGTGTCGGACTCCCAGCAATGAGATATTGATGAGCTATCCTCAGGATCGGTCATCAATATTAGAAGCCTAGAAAACAGAAAACCTTTTGAAGTACCAAGACAGATTTTGAAAATCTAGTATGTATAAACATTTTATAAAATAATTCTGTAAGGCTGGATTTACATATGTGTTTTAGCAGTGTTTTTCTGCACTTACATTTTTTGCAGAGTTCTGTGGAAAACCGCCGGCTGCAGCTGAAAGGCTATGGGAAATATGAAATGTAATGGTGTTTGTGTGGCTCCGGCTTTATTGTATTGTTTTTAAAATGCAACGATTCTATATAAAAGATAAAAAAATAAAAAATAAGTTTTAAAGTGACAATTTTTAACTATGTAGTATCTCATTTATGCACACGCACTACTAACGTGTTATGAAATTTTCATATGCCTACTAGGGCTGCAGTAAACTATTATTTTAGTAATAGAGTATTCTATCTATCATTCTATACATTGGTATAGCAAATAATTGCACACACAAGGCTTCTTTCACAGCTGCAACATACATTCTGTCAGCCAGAATGTACCGTATCTGGTATGGCCGGATACTGCCGGCTGCTAAAGCGATTGACTGTAATGGGGCCCGACCTTGCTACAGCATTCAAGCTGGGTTTTGGCCGGACAAAATAAATAAATGCTTTAGGCTGGGTTCACACTTGAGCGTTGCGCAAACGCGCGTTTTTGTCGCGCATTTTTATGCGCGTTTTTGGTAATAGTAAACGCGCGTTTGACGCGCGTTTGTGTGATTGACTACAGTGTCCTATGGCCACAAACGCGCGTCAAAACGCCCCAAAGTCGCTCATGTACTTTTTTGAGCGTCGGGCGTTTTACAGCGCGTTCGTACGCGCTGTAAAACGCCCAGGTGAGAACCATTCCCATAGGGAAGCATTGGTTTCTCCTTGTTGAGCGTTTTACAGCGCGTAGGAACGCGCTGTAAAACGCTCAGGTGTGAACCCAGCCTCAGACTATACCCAGCATGTATGCCGAAACATGGCCAAATGGCCTTGGACCACATTATAGTCAATGTGAGCATATAGCTGGTTGCATCCGGCTATACCCAATATGGTATACTCCTGCAGGCTGTTCTTCTGCCACAATGTGATCAAAGGTTATGTTGTGAACTCCGGCAGTTTGTTCCGGTAAAGGATCAGACTGCTGGAGTTCACTGGCTGCATCGGTCATAGATGGATGCCTATTGACTGTAATGGGGATCCGGACAAAAAATGATGCACAGTGACATAGCATTTTGATGACCTCTCCCAAGTCAGTCAGCTTTGCCCTCAAATCAGTCCCCCCATGCCACAAGCCCGTAATCAGACCCACATGCCACCATCAGAGCCTCCCTTGCTGCAATCAGAGCCAGACCCCCATGCCATCCATTGCCATGTCCCCCACTTACATCAGATCAGCCCCTCCATGCCATGTCCCCCAGTGCCCCCATGATGGCACTGCCATCAGCCCCTCCATGCCATCCAGATTGTCATGACGTCCCCCTTCCCCAGTTCCTCTGTGCCATCCACCATGTCCCCCACTCCCATCAGATCAACCCCTCCATGTTGACTTTATACTTACCTTTCCTGGCAGTGCGGCGTGCGCTGACGCATGAAGTCCACAGAAGACGCGTCTTTATCCTAGCATGCATTGGGAGGGACCTGACGTCACACACAGGGTCAGCCAGCGTGGTGCCGAGTCGGGAGGCCACGGATCGGTGAGCGAGAAGCTTCACTTCACTTACGCTCCGTGGTCATGTGATTTAAACGAATCCTCGATGCAGGGAAATTGCATCAAGGATTTTTTTGCCTTGATTACATCGATTACCGTAAATAGATTTAGCCCTAATGCCTACTTAATGTTGACAGAAAAGTACTTAAAAAGTACTTAAAACTATCTACATTTTTAAATGTATACCAAAACTTAAAACATTAAAGGGAACTTTGAAAAATGTTGAAAATTGTTTTTTGCAAAGGCTAAGAGGTGGCAGAATTTACATAACCCACCATAAATGACCCTATATAAACAAAAAAAAATAACTAAACCCCTCCACTTTTTTGCACCTGTAGATTTTGGCATTGTGTATTGGTAAAAACTACAGCTCCATCTGGTAGCTGAAAGTCTATAGGAAATATGAAACTTATTTGCTAGTGGCATTTTTGTCAATAAGGAGGGATTTATTTTTGTTCACTGGAGTTTAAAGAAAAATGCAGACCAGCTACTTGCACATGGGTGCTCGTTTTGAAACCGAATTATTCCGTGCAGTCAGGACACAGTGCACAGAGGAGCCCAGAAGACGACCAGGGAGGGCGAGTACAGCCGCGCAGTGCTTCCCTCAGGGAGTGTGTCTTACAGTCCGAAAAATACAGTAAATGTTTTTTCTTGACAGACAGGAAACCGGAGAAGATAAAATTGTCCACACCCCCACCACACCTCAGTGATTGTAAGGAAAAGACTCCCAGAGGTGTGCGGAAAACAGATAAAGAAAGTAGCGAAAAGTAACAGAAAAAAAGCACTGAAGCCCCAAATACAAAATGGATCCAATATGGTAAATTACTTCCTTAACCTCCTCCTGGGACTTTTTAATACTAATACTAAATGCAATCTAAATATACCCTATCCTCTAAAATGTGTTTTCTATTTCACTCTGTAGCACATTTCTCCCAAGGGCTGCATAAGAATGTAGATGCAAACAAAAATATGCGGGGAACTCCAGGTGGCCGCCCTACATATCTGCGAGAGAGAAGCATCCGGCTTCTCTGCCCTTTAGTCAAAAAGGTAAAATAAATAACCTAAATTCTTATAAAAATCTGTAACTACCTTTTGTAAAAAGGACGGCAAAGGTCTAATAATTACTCTATCTTCTAAAACCACATTATAGGGAGAAAAGGCCTGAATCTCCAAGACTCTCCTAGCAGTAGTGATGGCAAGCAAGGTCATCTAGCGTGAGAATCTCAATAGAAATCTAAAATGTATGAGATAAAAAAAAATAATAATTAGATCTGTCAATAATTCAACAGGATTCCTACCTAAAAACAAAGCAAAAGCTCTCCTATCCAAACTGTAAGGCATTTTCAGTTGTTACCATAGTCTTGCTTGCCAACAAGGTAGAGACGATCTTGTTAGACAACCTCCTCTTGAACCAGATCACCCTATCGGCATCCAAACTGAAAAATGGAGACAATACGGCCTGGAATGCAGCAAAGGTCCCTGATACAGTAGATCCTCTCTCAGTGGTAATACCTAGGGGGGTCTCTAACTCTAGACTCTCCGGCATTGTGAAAAAACACAGAAAAGTCAATGGCTCTGTGTGCAGAAAACATGGACAGTGGAGATCTGCGATTCACGGACGTGTGAATAAGGCCTTTGTCCGAGTGTGCCCAGTATATAGCTGCCCTTCACATAGCGGCCTGTCGGACGGACAGTATGGTTTTAGTTGTCAAAAGCTGTAAAACACTCAAGTAAAATTTTTGCGCAGTGATAAGATCACAGCACATTTCTGTGTACAGTATACACAACAACACCGCTAGAGGGGAGGTTTTCTACTTACCTCAGCTCAAGATCTGAGTTGTCTTTCAATTACCTGTAAACTGCAGGTGTCCAATACCGCGGTAAACTGCTGGCAAAGAAAACTACTTCCCAGTTATTTTTTAAGGGATTGTCCAGCTTCTTTAATTATTTTTATATATATTTTTTTTTTAACTAAAAACTTGCCATTGAATAAAATGACAAACTAAGGCCTTCTCCACACGAGTGAATCACAGACGTGCGCAGTGTTCTCCACAGACAGCACCCATACCCTCCGACTTTTGCCCACACATTTGCACACGGTCAAGAAAAAAAAAAAAAGAAAAAAGAAGAGAAACACGCAGACACGCACAACTTTGGTCTGTAATATAACCAAAACACACTAACTGAAGACTATGGGTCCATGAAAACCCCTTACACAACAAGGATGACATCCAGGTTCTGTCAGTGGTTTTTATAGACCATGGAAAATAACGGGATACAGATGGCACACAGAGGACGAAACATGCACTGACTGAGCATGGACTCTTAACGACAATCCGACATGGATACGTTATAGGCCACAGCTGCCACATGTCCACGTTACAACAGCTGGAGATAAACAGAGCGGCCGGTGGCGCATGCGCAGTTCTGGACATAGCAGAGTACAGCGCTCTATTAGCGCCAAAATTCCCATAGAGATGAATGGAGTGGCCGCAAGCATGCCTGACTGGTCACTCCGTTCATTGCAGGGGCCCCTGTTCTCCTGGTCATGTTGGTCCCAGCGGTAGGGCCCTCACCAATCTAATAGTTATCACCCATCCTGTGAATTGGGGATAAGTTTTAACTATCGGAATACCCCTTTAAGCTGTGATTAATGCAACACATGACCGGCACCGGAAGAACCCAAATGGACCCCACAGATTTAGGGTGCAGTCACACGGTCAGGGTTTCTGATGGAAACCAAAACGAGAAGTGAATAAAAAAAAAAAAAGAGAAGTCCTATCTGTCTCTCGTTTTATAATCCACTTCCAAAACTGCATGCAGAAACCTGTGGACATACCCTTATAACGGGGTCAGTCAGAATCCTTTTAGCTCAGGGTGGAGCCTTATGCATACCCTTACAGCCCAGCATTCCCAATGGAAAGAGTAAGAAACACCTGCCAAAGCTGGGAGATTACAGGGTCAAGGACAAGCCCAGCTGCCACGTGACTAGGCTGCACACACTACAACCCCCAGCATGCATGCTCTGCTTTCTCCTCCCTGAGCAGCAGGCCTGTCCTCCACATGGGAATACAATATCTTATGTCAGTCATGACTGGAGTCTCCTGCCTCCACCTCAGGGTGTGACGGTCATACCGGCCTCTCACCTTCCGTCCCGGCCCGCCATGCCTCCGTTAGCATTAACCCAGCACACGGTGGCCACTATTCATCCTCTATGGAAATTTCATTCCCCACCTCGGCTGCTGACAGCTGTGGGCGGGCTGTATTCAACTTACTTCCGGTTGCCAGGAGGGAAAAAAAAAAAAGAAAGCGCTCATCCAATCCACATACCCGCTGCCACTCGGCTCTACGCATGCGCACATCGATAATGCTCCCTGTCACCTTCAGTCACCACCTGGCGTATATAGGCGCACGTGAGGAGTCTGACCAATCGGAGGCTGGAGCTAGCTTGTTTTACAGAAGCGAGAGTTATAACGTTATGAATGCTGACTGCACTGCATGAGCTTCAAAAAAATGGCTTCCGAGCCGCTAAACTGATACTGTAGGCAAAGGGTGCAGAAAGGAAACAGAGGGTGACGCCAGGGGGCAGAATTATTAAAGAAAATGCAAGCGAGCCTGCTGTGGGTATGGTGCAGAGTACCTCTGTGCTGTTTCAGTCATAAATGAATTTACACGCAGATGTCTGGTGACAGACTTGACAAGTTACTAAGGCAGGGATGGCCAACCGGAGGCCCTCCAGCTGTTGCAAAACTACAACTCCCAGCATGACTGCCTACAGCTATCAGCCTACAGCAGGGCATAGCGGGAGTTGTAGTTTTACAACAGCTGGAAAGCCGCAGGTTGGCCATCCCTGTACCAAGGTATATCATGTAACACATGATATACTATTTTCTTCTGTTTTAATGCTGACAAATAAAAACGTTTTTTTTTTTTTCTTTTTCTTTTCCTCGTTATATTCTGACTCCTTCCCCATAACGTTTTATAGTTATGTTTATGGAGCTCTGTGGGGGCTCTTTTTTCGGGACGATACCATTTGGGAGTGTGCATGACTTTTTGATCACTTTTTATTATTTTTTTTAGGGGGAAGTGAAGTGACAAAAAATGGCAAATCTGATATTTTTTTTTTTCTGTTACGCAGTTCATTTAATAGTATAGGGTTTTTTGGATACAGCGATGCTGATAGAGATGTGTGAATATCAGTCTATATTTTGTATCTCTAGGACTGTGTAACTTAAATTTTTTAGTAGTTGCTTTAGGGTCCATTCACACATCAGTGTGTGTTTTGCGGATCCGCAAAACACGGACACCGACAATGTGCGTTCTGCATTTTGCGGACCGAACATCGCCGGCACTTAATAGAAAATGCCTATTCTTGTCTGCAATTTTGGACAAGAATAGGACATGTTTTATTTTTTTCCGGATCAGAATAGCGGACCCGGAAGTGCGGGTCCGCATTTCCAGATCTGGGCCGCACATCGTGCGACCCCATAGAAGTGAATGGGTCTGCAATTCCGTTCCGCAAAATGCGGACGTGTGAATGGAGCCTTAGGCTGCTCGTTCCTTATTTCAAGCTCCTCCCCTCCCACCTTTGCTGTCTGGAGAGAGAAGAAAGGGGGGGGGGGGGCACGCCGCTGCGGGCAGTGCTTGTCCTCTCCTCTGCCTACAGATGTGTCAAGGATGATATATGGACTGTGGAAGAATGCTTGAGCCAATTACTTAGATGATACCCATGTATACTCATTGCCTATAAAAAAAAAAAGCATCTCCTTAAAGTGTCATATATGACGTAAGCAGTATTAATGTTAAAGACGTCATTATAAAATGGCGCCGGTGCACGATGTTTACATTAGTTCACATACCAAAGTTTGCAAGATAGTGCACAATGCGCAGACTCCACTTATCTCTTTTCTTCTTATCTCTTTTTCCTTCTTAGCCAATGAAATAATGGCATGAGCCTCAGAGGGGGATGCCCCCCTCTTAAGATGTAAAAACTGCTTTACTCATTGTAATAAACATAGAGATCGTTTTTGACCCACCTATATATCAGTGTCTGTCTCTACCACGTGTGGATATTACCCCTTGGGGTAAGGACTCTTTCACACCTGCGTTATTGTCTTCCGGCATAGAGTTCCGTCGTCGGGGCTCTATGCCGGAAGAATCCTGATCAGGATTACCCTAATGCATTCTGAATGGAGTGAAATCCGTTCAGGATGCATCAGGATGTCTTCAGTTCCGGAACGGAACGTTTTTTGGCCGGAGAAAATACCGCAGCATGCTGCGCTTTTTGCTCTGGCCAAAAAAACTGAAGACTTGCGCAAGGCCGGATCCGGAATGAAGGCCCATTGAAAGGCATTGATCCGGATCCGGCCTTAAGCTAAACGTCGTTTCGGCGCATTGCCGGATACGACGTTTAGCTTTTTTAGAGTGGTTACCATGGCTGCCAGGACGCTAAAGTCCTGGCAGCCATGGTAAAGGGGAGCGGGGGAGCAGCATACTTACCATCCGTGCGGCTCCCGGGGCGCTCCAGAGTGGCGTCAGGGCGCCCCAGGCGCATGGATGACGTGATCGCATGGGGCGCTCTGACGTCATTCTGGAGCGCCCCGGGAGCCGCACGGGTGGTAAGTATACCGCTCCTACTATGGCAACCAGGACTTTAATAGCGTCCTGGGTGCCATAGTAACACTGAAAGCATTTTGAAGACGGATCCGTCTTCAAATGCTTTCAGTACACTTGCGTTTTTCCGGATCCGGCGTGTAATTCCGGCAAGTGGAGTACACGCCGGATCCGGACAACGCAAGTGTGAAAGAGGCCTAACTTAATTTGGAGCACCAGAGTATATCTGCTTTAATTAAAGCAACTTCAACAATGCCCATACAGAATTCTGAATTTTATGTCACGACCCGGAGGCTCCTATTGCATTCTCAATCTTTACTGAATCCATAGCAGCAAAGAGAAAAAATACACCAAATCCAGTAAACCATCCCACAAGGATAACCCCTCCCATAGTCCAGTCCATAAATAGAACCTCCCACCGGAAATCTTCCTCTTTGTTTGCTGCTTCCATGACAAGATAAGTGTATTTTTTGTGACTGACATTATTAGTTTTTCATAGCTTGTGTCTTAAGAATTTCTCCCCTTGTATTTTATTCCCTTGTTTCTGAGGTATTCCGGTTCATATATATTATTATTTTACTGGTGTTCGGCTACTGCCGTTTAGGGGGGTTTATTGTGGGTAGTTTCTTGCGGCCCCCCCCCCCCTTTATTCCCTAGGGTTATTTGCTTCCCTGCCTGTTCCGCCTTCCTGTAGCTGGTGGTTTTCTCCGCTACGTCTGTGCGGTCTGCTGCTCCCTTTTCTCTCTCCCCCCCCCCCTTCTTCTCGTACCTCGTTCGCGCCAGCGCCATTTCCTGGGCTGTGCGCTTCTTCTCCCGAGATCTCGCGATAACGAGATCTCGGCGTCTGTGTGCTTTATCCCGGCGTCCCCGAGATTCTCGGGCGCCATCTTACGCCTCCCTCCGGCTGACTTCGGGCTGGGCTCAGCGCGCCATCTGTATGGTTGGAAATGTGAGTGCTTCACTTTCCATGGAGCGGAGGAAAGCGATCCTCATCAAGATTGAGCCGAAGTTGTCCAACATGGCTCTTACTGAGTCGGGCAAGGAGGCACAGGGGCTCTTATTTGGTGATACTTTCATCAAAGATCTGGGCAAGTTTGTCGGGGCTTTTACCGCGTTGGATAAGGCCCAAAGCTCCATGTGGAAAGTTTTTCATGGAAGAGTCTCTTCCAGGGCCGGCAGCTTTAGGGGCCGTCTGTCCGGCCGTGCCCATTTCCAGACCCGTGGCAGCGGTCGAGGCTCCTTCAATCAGCGGCAGATGTTCCAGGACCAGAGGCCGCATGTCATGGAACCATGAACCAGACGTACAACAAGAGATAAGTGGAAAATAAGAAGGTTTTATTGAAGAGCAAGCCGTAAGCAAAGTCCGAACGGATGGCTAAACCGAAGCAGGGTCTTGCGGAGACAGAGGTCAGGAACCAGAAGGGTAGTCAGACGAAGCCAGGAACAGGAACCAACGGGGTAGTCAGACGAAGCCGGAATCAGGAACCAACGGGGTAGTCAGACGAAGCCGGAATCAGGAACCAACGGGGTAGTCAGACGAGGCCAGGATCAGGAACCAGAAGCAGCAGCAGTCTTGGAAGCATGTGAACACAGGAGGACCAAGCAAGGAACTGAAGCCACAGACCTCCTATATATATGAGCTGGGCATCCAGCTCCTCCCAGTGGGAAGGAGGAGCCGCAGGGTGGGAGGCTACAAGAAAACCCAGAAACCAAGATGGCCGCCAGCACATGTCAAACGAAGGGAACAGCAAGGAGGTAAGACCATGACAGTACCTCCCCCTCAAGGGCCCCTCCTCCGCGGAGTAAGGAACGGTTTCTGAGGGAAGCGTGCGTGGAAGGCTCGGAGCAAAGCAGGAGCATGGACATCTGCGGAGGGAACCCAGGAACGCTCCTCTGGACCATAACCACGCCAATGGACCAAAAACTGCACCCGGCCGCGGACCAGGCGTGAGTCCAGGATATTGCTCACCTCATACTCCTCACGATTGCCCACTTGGACCGGACGAGGCCGAGGAATCGAGGAAGTGAAACGATTACACACCAGTGGCTTCAACAGGGAGACATGAAACACGTTGGAGATCCGCATGCCAGGAGGAAGCGCAAGGGCATAGGCTACCGGGTTTACCCTGCGAAGCACTCGGAAGGGACCAACAAAGCGAGGCGCCAGCTTGGGAGTGGGCACTCGAAGGTTGAGGTTGCGGGTGGACAACCATACGCGGTCTCCGACCTGGTAGGAAGGAGCGGGCGCTCGTCTGCGATCAGCCTGGAGTTTCTGGCGCTGCGCAGAGACCTCAAGGGACCTCTGGATCTGTACCCAAGAAGCACGTAGGACGGAAAGGTGATCCTCCACAGCCGGAATCTCCTGGGGAGAGAATACCTCCGGTAACACGGCAGGTTGGAACCCATAATTGGCCATGAAGGGAGACGTCCCAGAGGAAGAGTTCACCGCCGTGTTCCTGGCAAACTCAGCCCAAGGCAGGAGGTCAACCCAATTGTCTTGGTGATCGGAGACATAGCAACGAAGGAATTGCTCCAAGGCCTGATTGGATCGTTCTGCGGCCCCATTGGACTGAGGGTGGTAGGCCGAGGAGAAAGAGAGATGAATCCCCAACTGGGAGCAAAAGGCGCGCCAGAACCTGGACACAAACTGACTCCCCCGATCCGACACAATCTCCTTGGGCAAACCGTGCAACCGGAAGACCTCCCTGGCAAAAATCGAGGCCAACTCTTGTGCAGAGGGTAACTTCTTGAGAGGAACACAGTGGCACATTTTGGAAAACCGATCCACAATCATGAGAATGACCGTATGGCCTCGGGATGCAGGGAGGTCCACAATGAAATCCATCCCCAGGTGTGACCATGGACGCTCCCCGGTGGCTATGGGTTGCAAAAGGCCCAACGGAAGGTGCCGAGGGGACTTACTCTGGGCACAAACGGAGCATGCCGCTACATATGCGGCGATGTCGGAACGTAGAGAAGGCCACCAGAACAGACGTGAAACCGCCCAGGACAGCTGATTCTTTCCAGGGTGCCCCGCGGTCTTGGAGTTATGGTAGGTTCGCAACAACCGAGTGCGCAACTCCTCAGGCACAAAACATCTGCCGTTGGGTCTCCCAGAGGGAGCACCAGATTGAGCCGCCAAAATCTGCTCACCCAGAGGAGAAGTCAGGCTGGTGCGAATAGCGGCCAGGATCTGATTCGGGGGTATGACCGTAGTCGGAATCGACTCCTCCCCGGACAGCTCGGAGTACTGCCGTGATAAGGCATCCGCTCTGATGTTCTTGGAGCCGGGTAGGTAGGAGACCACGTAATTAAAACGTGACAAGAACAGAGCCCATCTGGCCTGACGTGGTGTCAATCTCTTGGCCTCAGAGAGGTAGGTCAGATTCTTGTGGTCCGTCAGGATGAGAACCGGAACCACCGAGCCCTCGAGCAAGTGCCTCCATTCTTTAAGGGCCTGCACGATGGCCAATAACTCCCTGTCACCAATCTGATAGTTGCACTCCGCGGAAGACAGTTTCCGGGAGTAAAACCCACAAGGAAGCAGAGGACCCTCTGGTGTTCTACGCTGAGACAGGAGGGCGCCTACTCCCGTCTCAGACGCGTCCACCTCGAGGACAAAAGGCAACCCAGGGTTGGGATGCGACAGAATCGGAGCCGACACAAAGGCGGACTTTAGAGCCTCAAAAGCTCGGATGGCCTCGAGCGGCCAGACCTGAGGATTACTGCCCTTCCTGGTCAGATCCGTGAGAGGCTTGGCTAGCATGGAAAAGTCCCTGATGAACTTCCGATAATAATTGGCGAAGCCCAAAAAGCGCTGCAGGGCACGAAGCCCACTGGGCTGGGGCCACTGTAAGACAGCCGAAACCTTCTCAGGATCCATGGAGAACCCCTCAGCGGAAATGATGTAACCTAAGAAGGTTACCTGGGATCGGTGAAATTCGCATTTCTCCAGCTTACCGAACAGCTTGTTCTCTCGTAAGCGTTGCAACACTCGTCTGACATCCAGAATGTGGGCCTCCATGGATGCAGAATATACCAAGATGTCATCCAAATAGACCACCACACACTGCTGCAACAGGTCACGGAAAACATCGTTGATGAATTCCTGGAAGACTGCGGGCGCATTGCACAACCCAAAGGGCATAACCAAGGATTCATAATGACCGGTCCTGGTGTTAAACGCGGTCTTCCACTCATCGCCCGCCTTGATCCTTACCAGGTTATATGCCGCCCTCAGGTCGAGTTTGGTAAAGACCGTGGCCCCTTTGAGGCGATCGAACAGCTCGGAAATCAAGGGTATCGGGTAAGCGTTCTTGATCGTGATGCGATTGAGACCCCTGTAATCGATGCAAGGCCTCAACTCGCCGCCCTTCTTTTTCACAAAGAAAAATCCAGCCCCTGCCGGGGACGAGGATTTGCGAATGTGTCCGCGTGAAAGCGCCTCCCTCACGTACTCCTCCATGGCCTCATTCTCCGCTACCGACAGTGGATAGACTTTGCCACGAGGAGGAACGGCACCGGATTGTAACTCTATGGCACAATCGTATGGGCGGTGCGGAGGTAGGGCAACCGCACGCACCTTATCGAATACATCCCGGTACTCTTCGTATTCAGGAGGCAACAGAGAGTCCGAGGAAGTACACAGCAACTTGACAGGCCCATGGATGCAACTAGCCCCACACTGCGGTGACCACGAGAGGATCTCGACCGATCTCCAATCGAAAGTCGGATTATGCTTCTGGAGCCAGGGGTACCCCAAGACCACCGAGTAGTGTGGAGACGAAATAACCTGGAGACAAACCGACTCTCTGTGAACGGCACCAATGGCTATCCCCACTGGAAGGGTCTCATGAGTCACGTGTGGCGGCAGAAGGGGTCTGCCGTCTATCGCCTCAAGAGCCAGTGGGGAACCTCGAGGCTGCAGAGGAATGGAATTGGCGGCAACGAACACTCTATCAATGAACAAACCACCAGCACCAGAGTCCACCAACGCCTGGGTCGTCACCGAGCCCCCGACCCAGGAGAGGACAACCGTGATCAGTGGTTTGTCAACACGGGAAACCGGGGACGAGGAGACTCCACCCAAGATCTGCCCCCGACAGGACCTCAGGTGCGAGCGTTCTCCCGGACGGTTCGGACATGCCAACCGAAAATGCCCACCGAGACCACAGTACATGCATCGGCCCTCGCGTCTCCGGAGTACCCTCTCCCCCTCAGACAGGCGAGCAAACCCCAGCTGCATGGGTTCACCCCCAGACAAGTCATCCCCAGGAGGCGTGGGAGGAGAGGGAGGCACGGGTGGGACAGCAAACGTAGGCGCCAATCTGTTAGGAGACCTCCGCAGGCTCTCCTTAAAGGAAGGTCTCTCCCTGAGTCTGGTGTCAATCAAAATCAGGAAAGAAATAAGAGACTCGAGCTCCACTGGTAGGTCCTTAGCTGCAACCTCATCCTTCAAGGCATCCGAGAGACCATGAGAGAAAGCAGCGACCAGAGCCTCATTATTCCAGCCCACCTCTGCTGCCAGGGTACGAAACTCAATGGCGTATTCAGCTACGGATCGTGAACCCTGTCTGATGGACATAAGGAGCTTCGCAGCAGAGGCAGCACGAGCCGGCACATCGAATACCTTCCGAAGAGAAGCAACAAAACCGGAAAACTCGGCAACCACCGGATTGTTGTTCTCCCATAAAGGGCTGGCCCAGGCCAAGGCCTTGTCCGAGAGCAGCGAGATCAAGAAGCCCACCCTTGATCTCTCAGTAGGAAAGGCATGTGGCAGCAACTCGAAGTAAATGCCCACCTGGTTAAGGAAACCTCGGCACTGAGTTGGCTCTCCCCCAAAGCGCTGTGGAAGGGGGGCAGAACCGGTCATACCCTGAAACACCACAGGCGCAGCAACAGGTGTCAGGGTAGACTCTGGCGCAACAACCGGAGCGGCAGTAGGAGCGGGCCCAGGAGCGACAACCGACCCATCGGCAACGGAAGCTAAATGAGCCGTGCGTTCAAGCAGGGTTTGCAACGCCACAGCGAACCGACCCAACAGGTGATCCTGCTGATCAAGTCTGGCAACCAGCGTAGGTAGCGAGGGTGGCCCTGTACCGTCAGAATTCATGGCTTGGTCCTAATGTCATGGAACCATGAACCAGACGTACAACAAGAGATAAGTGGAAAATAAGAAGGTTTTATTGAAGAGCAAGCCGTAAGCAAAGTCCGAAAAGATGGCTAAACCGAAGCAGGGTCTTGCGGAGACAGAGGTCAGGAACCAGAAGGGTAGTCAGACGAAGCCAGGAACAGGAACCAACGGGGTAGTCAGACGAAGCCGGAATCAGGAACCAACGGGGTAGTCAGACGAAGCCGGAATCAGGAACCAACGGGGTAGTCAGACGAGGCCAGGATCAGGAACCAGAAGCAGCAGCAGTCTTGGAAGCATGTGAACACAGGAGGACCAAGCAAGGAACTGAAGCCACAGACCTCCTATATATATGAGCTGGGCATCCAGCTCCTCCCAGTGGGAAGGAGGAGCCGCAGGGTGGGAGGCTACAAGAAAACCCAGAAACCAAGATGGCCGCCAGCACATGTCAAACGAAGGGAACAGCAAGGAGGTAAGACCATGACACCGCAATCCTCCTTTTTCCCATCCAGAGGTTCATCCGGTAGATCCCGGTCCTTCAGAGGATTCTCAGGATCAAGACGTCCCCTCGGTAAGTTACCAGAATCTAATGTCTTTTTCCGACCATTGCATAGGGGGCAGACTCCATCATTTTTTGGATGCTTGGTCCCGCATCACGTCCAACCCATGGATCCTATCCACGATCCGAGGGTTTCATATCGAACTGACTGTTTCTCCTCTGTTCCTCCCCTATCCGCATCCGAGGGTGCTTTCAAGTCAATCCCTAAGTTGTTTGAACACGGAGCTGTTTTCTCTCCATTTGAAGGGGGCGATAGAGCGTGCCCCGAATCCAGATGGAGGAATCATCAGCGACATTTTCTTAGTGCAGAAAAAAGGAGGTCAGTTTCGACCGGTCATAAACCTGAAACGTCTCAACCGCTTTGTACGGTACCGCCATTTCAAAATGGAGGGTATCCACCTGCTCAGGGACCTTCTGGTTCCGGACGATTGGATGGTGAAGTTGGACTTGAAGGACGCGTACCTGACGGTCCCCATTGCTCCGGCTTCCAGGGACCTCCTTCAATTCCTGTGGGACGGTCAGGTCTGGCGGTTCACCTGCCTTCCCTTTGGCCTTTCATCGGCTCCTTGGTGCTTCACCAAGCTGATGAAACCGGTGGTGGCTTGGCCCCGCCTCCTGGGGATTCGTCTGATAATTTACTTGGACGACATCCTGATCCTGGCCCAATCCCCCGACATCCTCCGGACTCACTTGCGGATGTCAATATCCTTGCTCACGGACCTGGGGTTTATCATCAACTCCGAGAAGTCGTCCCTTCAACCTTCCAGGTCCATGGAATTTTTGGGATTTGTGGTGGATTCGTCCACTCAGAGTCTTTGTCTTCCGGGTTCTAAAGTCAGGTCTATCCGCAAGGAATTACGTCATACTCTGAGGCTTCCCCAGGTCTCACTTCGTCATTTGGCTCGAGTTATAGGCCTTTTGTCTTCCTCCATCCAGGCGATTTTCCCGGCTCCGTTACACTATCGGGCCCTTCAACGGCTAAAGATCGCTCACCTTCAGTCAGGAGCGGCGTATGCGGACTTGGTGACCCTGGATCAGGAAACGAGAGACGAGCTGGTGTGGTGGATTTCCAACCTCGATGCATGGAACGGCAGAGCCATCGTGGGCCCTCAACCGGATCTCATCATAGAAGCGGATGCCAGCCTTCTCGCCTCGGGTGCCCATTGCAAAGGAGTCTCCACTGGGGGCCCGTGGGTGGCGGACGAGTCCCTTCTTCACATAAATGCTCTAGAACTCTTGGCGGGGTCGTTTGCCATTCGCAGCTTTGCCAGCAACAGGATCTCGGCATGCATCAAGCTCAGGATGGACAACGTGTCGGCGGTCCGGTACGTCAACGCCATGGGAGGTACTCACTCGGCGATTTTGACTCATTTGGCGAAAGAGTTCTGGACATATTGCCTGGACAATGGATTCAAGGTGATCGTGGAATATATCCCGGGTCTTCACAATACCTTCGCGGATTGGAGTTCTCGGTACACCTCGGACTTCAGCAATTGGAGATTGGATCCGGCGGAGTTTGCCTCTATCGTTTCTCTTTGGGGCCCGTTTACCCTAGACCTCTTCGCATCGCGTTGGAATTCCCAGCTCCCCAGGTTCTACAGCTGGAGACCGGACCCGCTGTCGGAGGCCGTGGACGCCCTGCTTCAGGACTGGTCGGGGGGCCTTTCGTATGCCTTTCCTCCTTTCATGCTGATCCCTCGGGTGCTGTCACAGATTCGCCGCAAGTCAGCGGAAGTGGTCCTGATAGTTCCCTTCTGGCGGGCTCAGGTATGGTTTCCTCAGCTCCTGGAACTCCTGACAGAGGATCCTCGCCTCCTCCCGTTTTCTCTGGGTCTTCTCCTCGGCCCGATAGGCCAGCATCATCCTCTCCTGTTGGACGGCTCCCTCCGTCTCCTGGGATGCAGAGTATCGGGATGCAATGGGAGGTCGCTGGAGTATCGGGGACGGCTAAGTTCCTCTTGGAGAGTGCTTGGGCCCCCGGTACTAGGAAAGCATATCAATCAGCTTGGGGCATCTGGTCTCGTTGGTGCGCTGGACGGAGTTTGGATCCCGTTTCGGCCCCTGTGACCGAGGTTCTTCTGTTCTTGTCGTCTCTGTTTGACGAGGGTAAAGCTTAAAGGACAATGAATGTCTTCAGGTCGGCGATCTCTTCCCGTCACCAGGGTATTGCTGGTTGTCCAATTGGCCAGCATCCTCTGGTTTGTCGACTCCTCAAGGGCTCTCGCCTTTCTCGTCCTCCTCAGCCTCGTTTCTCCTCTTCTTGGGATGTCCGCTTGGTTCTGGATTTCTTTTCTCAGTGGCCTACCAATTCGGATCTTTCTCTGCGTCAGCTATCTGCCAAGCTAGTGTCGTTACTCTGTCTTGTTTCTTGCAAGAGAGTTTTGGACGTCAGGGCGCTAGACTTTAATGTTCTCTCCTTTTCCCCTCATGGAGTTTCCTTCAACATTTCCCGCCGTACTAAAACTAACATCAAGTCGGTGTCTTATCCGGAGTTCCCCAATTCTCCGGCCCTTTGCCCGGTGGGTTGCCTGAAGGAATACTTATCTCGCACTTCGTCCCTCCGTTCTCTTTCTTCTCCTCAATTATTCATTTCTTTTCGCAGACCGTTCCGCCCGGTAACTAGTGTCACCCTGTCCCGTTGGGTGAAATGGATCCTTTCCTTATCCGGGGTGGACACTTCTGTGTTCTCTGCCCATTCGGTCCGGGGAGCCTCTGCTACTTCTATGGCAGTGGCGGGGGCTCGCTTAGAGGATATCATGAGGTTAGCGGACTGGTCTAGATCTTCCACATTCCGGGAGTTTTATTTTCGGCCAGCTCCTCACACTTTTGAGTCTGTTATCTCTACACTTTAAACTTGCAATAGGAGCCTCCGGGTCGTGACATAAAATTACATGATTTTCCTAGTTTATGACGTAAAGTCATGATTTTATGAACGACACGGAGGCGAGTATTGCCCCTCCCGATTTTGCTTAAGTTTATTACTGCTTCCATTAATAAAGTTTTTGTTCCCTCCCTGATGGTGTTCGGTGGTCATTATTATTATCATTTTTATTGTTTGTTGTTATTATGTTTTGTCATTATTCTCGGTTCTGTTGGTTGCTCTGATTTATGTTTACTCATTTATTGTATATTTATTTGTTACAGTCAATCTATGATACCGGTGACTTTTTGGTTTCTGGCGGATTACCATGTGCCTTTATATTTTTCCCTTTTAGTTTGAGGTCTTACCTTGCTGTTGCCAAGTGCTTTTCCTGTGGTGGTTTTTTCTGAAGCCTCCGGTGATTGTCGATTCTGGCGGTGTTCTGGATGGGCCCTGTTTCGTTCCTGCCCGGCTCGGTTGAGTTTCCTGTTGGACCAGAGTTGAAGGTTGTTCCGGTCCGGTTATTCTGTTTGGGAGTTCTTCGTGACAAAGAAAGAGGAAGATTTCCGGTGGGAGGTTCTATTTATGGACTGGACTATGGGAGGGGTTATCCTTGTGGGATGGTTTACTGGATTTGGTGTATTTTTTCTCTTTGCTGCTATGGATTCAGTAAAGATTGAGAATGCAATACTCGCCTCCGTGTCGTTCATAAAATCATGACTTTACGTCATAAACTAGGAAAATCATGTAATTGTTGCCGCTTATAGGTCTGCCATTGGAATATACTAGTAATTGGCCTGAAAGCCTAGTACAGGCTTAGGCCTCATGCACACTGTTGTAGAAATATTAATAGTTGTAATCAGCTCGCATCAAAGTTTGTGTAAGGCCTCATGCACACGATCGTTGTGTGCATCCGTGGCCGTTGTGCCGTTTTCCGTTTTTTTTTGCGGACCCATTGACTTTCAATGGGTCCGTTGAAAAATCGGAAAATGCACCGTTTTGCAGCCGCATCCGTGATCCGTGCATCCTGTCCGTCAAAAAAATATGACCTGTCCTATTTTTTTGACGGACAACGGTTCACGGACCCATTCAAGTCAATGGGTCCGTGAAAAAACACATGCGCACAAGATTGGCATCCGTGATCCGTGGCCGTAGGTTACTTTCATACAGACGGATCCGAAGATCCGTCTGCATAAAAGCTTTTTCAGAGCTGAGTTTTCACTTCGTGAAAACTCAGATCCGACAGTATATTCTAACACAGAGGCGTTCCCATAGTGATGGGGACGCTTCTAGTTAGAATATATTACGAACTGTGTACATGACTGCCTCCTGCTGCCTGGCAGCACCCGATCTCTTACAGGGGGCTGTGAGCCGTACAATTAACCCCTCAGGTGCCGCACCTGAAGGGGTTAATTGTGCGTATCATAGCCCCCTGTAAGAGATCCGGGGCTGCCAGGCAGCATGGGGCAGACCCCCCTCCCTCCCCAGTTTCAATTTCATTGGTGGCCAGTGCGGCCCCCCCTCCCTCCCTCTATTGTATTTATATCACTGGTGGCCAGTGCGGCCCCCCCCAGCCCCCCCCCCTCCCTCTACTGTATTTAACTCATTGGTGGCACAGTGTGCGGCCCCCCCTCCCTCCCTCTATTGTATTTAACTCATTGGTGGCACAGTGTGCGGCTCCCCCGGCCCCCCTCCCTCCCTCTATTGTATTTAACACATTGGTGGCACAGTGTGCGGCCCCCTCCCTCCCTCTATTGTATTTAACTCATTGGTGGCACAGTGTGCGCCCCCCCCCCCCCTCCCTCCCTCTATTGTATTTAACTCATTGGTGGCACAGTGTGCGGCCTCCCCCCCGATCATTGGTGGCACCGGAGAAGCATCATACTTACCTGCTGGCTGCTGCGCTGTCTGTTCCTCCTACTGGTAAGTGACAGATCATTAAGCAATGCGCCGCACAGACCTGTCACTTACCAGTAGGAGGAGCTCCCGGCCGGTCACAGACATCGCAGCAGCCAGCAGGTAAGTATGATGCTTCTAATATTGCTAAGTAACCATGGCAACCAGGACTGCAGTAGCGTCCTGGTTGTCATGGTTACCGATCGTAGCCGAAGCGATTAAACTGGGACTCCGATCGGAACTCTCCGCTGCCACCAGTGATGGGGGGGGGGAGGCCGCACACTGTGCCACCAATGAGTTAAATACAATAGAGGGAGGGGGGGCCGCACACTGTGCTCCCAATGAGTTAAATACAATAGAGGGAGGGAGGGGGGAGCACACTGTGCCACCAATGAGTTAAATACAATAGAGGGAGGGGGGGCCGGGGGGGCCGCACACTGTGCCACTAATGATAATACAATAGAGGGAGAGAGGGGGGGCCGCACTGGCCACCAATGATATTCAAACTGGGGAGGGAGGGGGTCTGCCCCCTGCTGCCTGGCAGCCTCTGATCTCTTACAGGGGGATATGATACGCACAATTAACCCCTTCAGGTGCGGCACCTGAGGTGTTAATTGTGCGTATAATAGCCCCCTGTAAGAGATCGGGTGCTGCCAGGCAGCAGGGGGCAGTCATGTACACAGTTTGTAGTATATTCTAACTAGAAGCGCCCCATCACCATGTTAACGCCTCTGTGTTAGAATATACTGTCGGATCTGAGTTTCACGATGTAACTCAAATCCGATGGTATATTCTAACATAGAGGCGTTCCCATGGTGATTGGGACACTTCAAGTTAAAATATATTATCGGATTGGAGAAAACTCAGATCCGATGGTATAAAAGGGACTCCTGACTTTACATTGAAAGTCAATGGGGACGGATCCGTTTACAATTGCACCATATTGTGACAACGTCAAACGGATCCGTCCCCATTGACTTGCATTGTAATTCAGGACGGATCCGTTTGGCTCCGCACGGCCAGGCGGACATGTCCGTGGATCCTCCAAAAATCAAGGAAGACCCACGGACGAAAAAACGGTCACTGATCACGGACCAACGGAACCCCGATTTGCGGACCGTGAAAAAATACTGTCGTGTGCATGAGGCCTAAGGAAAAAGGTAAATTCCTATTCCCTCAACCCCAGTCAGAGACAGACCCAGGTGTTACCATATTGATTGAATTCTTGCTGAGCAACTCCCCCCACCCTGCTCAGTCTGTGTCTTTTATTTACTAACAAAAGGTGTAAAAGGGGCTGGCCCAAGACACGGATACAGGAAGTGACGACATACAGGAAGTGATGACATAGGAAGACAAGAATAACCTAGCCAGCTAACAAACACATGTATACTATAACCTACCATTACCACTGGAGCTAATTTTATCCAGCCTTGCTCAGTGATCAATGCCAGATGAAATTACTATGATCCTCATGCATGTTTATTTACAGTACAGCGTCATTATCTCCAGCGGATGATCAGGCGCACTAGAGACAACAAACGCACGTTCTTTTCATATATTGTTCTCTTAACAAATGCATCCACGCCAATCCAATAAATCCGCATCTTGCGTGGGGGCCCCATGCGGCGTCCATACATCAGCCAACAAAACACTGCTCTGCTGAACACATCAGTCTCCCCCGGCCCACAGCCCAGTGCTTAGCACATGGACCATTCGCCGACGGAGACCTCTACGCCCAGCAGCTGTGACAGGACATACACGGGAAGATATCCACTACAATGGTTTACCCTGAGGCCGAGTTCACACGAACGCGTGTGACCCGTGCCCGTGCTGCAAGATGCAATGCACGATCGCCGGCCGTAGGTCAGCAGCATTGGATCACGGACCCATTCACTGTAATGGGTCCGCGATCCGCCCGTTCCGCAAAAAGATAGGACATGTTCTATCTTTTTGCGAAACGGAAGTACGGGACGCAACCCCACGGAAGCACTCCGTAGTGCTTCCGAGGGGTCCCGTTCCGCTTCGCAATTCCGGATTTGCGGACCCATTGAAGTGAATGGGTCCGCATCCGTGATGCGGAATGCACACGGAACTGTGGCCGTGTATTGCGGCCTGCAATTTGCGGGCCGCAATACGGCCACGGATCACACACGTTCGTGTGAACTAGGCCTGACACTGAGAGACATGATGACAATACACAATATATTAAACACACATCCTAATAAAATTTCCACAACAACACAAACGTATTTCCTGTCCGTTCCGTTTTTTTGGGGGACCGTACACGGAACTATTAATTTCAAAGGGTCTGCAAAAAAATCGAAATTACTATGTCCATATTTCCGTTCCTCAAAAAAATAGAACATGTCCTTTTATTGTCTGCATTACGGATAAGAATAGGACTGTTCTATTAGGGGCCAGCTGTTCCATTCCGCAAAATACGGAATGCACACGGACGTCATCCATATTTTTTGCGGACCGCTAAATACATACGGTCGTGTGCATGAGGCCTTAGGCCTATTACTGGTACAGGCCTCCTTCCCTGAGCTCAGCCAGGGAAGACAATTCCTGGTTTTAGCGCTCCTAGATGCTGTGATCAAATGTGAGGTTAAAGGGTTAAATGTCAGTGATTGGCATTACCCCCGGGACTCTGCTGTGTGAAATAGAAAAAACCCAGCTGGTATGGGCAGATGCCATCTTTAAAGACCAGACTTCTGCCGTACAGATCCATAAAGGGTTAAATCACAAAAATAGATGCTTAATGGCATTGCATTTGGTACAATAACAAGTGGATTCAGATAATTACAATAAATGCACATAATAATGCGCTTTGCTCAACTATCTATGATGTAGTCAGGGGTGGACTGGCCATAGACCCCACAGGGGATTTTCTGGCACTGGGCGGGTGCATAGTACTGGGGGAACTATAGGGGTCATTATTAGAGGAAGTCCAGGCAACATGCTGATAATAGGGCTGACTTGGTGCTGTGGCCCACATCTCACCTCCTAAGCCCCCTGCTCCATATCCATATTAGAGATAATTGGAGAAAGAATGAACTTCACAGCTATTGATGGCCATAACAGAGGTATAGCTACTAGGGCAGTATATTGTGCTACACTGTGGTATTTGGTTCTATAGGATGGTATTCTGTGCTGCACTATGGTATTACTGACCCTTACAACTTGTATTGGCCCCATCTACTTGTGTTGCCCCACATTTTGTCAGTTTTGATTTACCTACAATATGGGACCACTTTGAGGTTTTTCTCCAGGGCCACTTTAAGTCACCAGTCCGCCTCTGGATGTGGGTCATAAGGACAATCATGTTGGAGGCTCCAGCAATAGTCTGCGATCATACTTCTGCCCCATCTGCCTTGACATCCTGATGGAACATCACCTCTTGTTTCTCACTAAAATCACCAAGATAATCTGCAAATCTATGTAAATATCTATGGAGAAAGTGGCTCAACATTGAGCCAGAATTCGGATGCACGTACCATGTGCCTCAATTAGTGTCTGAAGACACTTATTTCCCCACCTTTCTCGGTAGGCGGGCGTGGCTTTGCAGGAAAGGGGTGTGCAGCTAAGCAGAAAACCGGCATGATTCGGCACAGAATTCTGAAGCAACGTGAACTAGTGATGGTATACATGGTATAAAGTTAGAGTAGACAGTCTAAAGATGCACCAAATTTATCATCCAACATCAGTCAATGTGATGAATATGGGGAATATTTACACTTAGTTTATAGGGTGAATTTATAATCAAATATTAATCAAATATATTCAAATATTTGAAGTTATTTTTTTTTTCCAGTTTTTGTTGGCGTACTGTGCGCCAAGTTAACAAATGTTTCTCGTTTCTCTTTATGTGGCGCAGTGTAATTACAACTGCTCGTCCCATCCTAATGAATGCATTGTAATCACACTGCACAGCTGCTGTAAAGTAGATGATGCACAGGTAATTATGAAGAGGAAGCGCCATTCATACAAGCGCTGCTACCATACAGCTGATCGTCAGGGGTGGTGTCACGCCCTGCCCTGTGGGTGTTCTGAGGAGATCTATCTATCGATCTGACATTTTGTTTTGTTGTGGGTTAGAACTGAATCCCACCTCCTCCCAGGTGTTGTTCTTTAGGTAATTGGTGAGGCTATTTATTCCTCCCTCTCCCTATAGCCTTTGCAGGTTATAGTTTTGCCTTGTGTGAGCTTTGGAAGTTTGGTGGATCGTCGCTCCAATACATCTCTAGATAAGTCCTTTTCCCTTTTTCCTTCTGTGTCTGTTTTTACTAGGCCTCTAGGGTGACGCTAGCTCCTTCGGTTGTTGAAGGAGCTGGGTGTCTCTTTCCCTCTTCCCTACAGCTGAGGGTTTGGTTCAGTGTGTTATAGTCTTAGGTACGTGGGCATGTGCATATCTACCATCGAGATATGCACATGGGCATAGCAACTTTTTTAAATTAACTTTATTATTTTCTTTCTTACAACATATAATCTTTCATCGTATCAATGACATAGTATAACATATTCAATATTACTACTGTAGCAAATATTCTTAGTTAGTTACCACCCAAGCCCACCCACCACCCCTGGTGGAAGAGGGGGGAGAGAGAGGAACGGGAAGAAAAAATAAATAAAAAATAAATCATTTTTCAAAACTCAACCCAATATGGCCATTTATTCCAGATCTCGTCAACTCCTACTGGATTTTTAGTATAGCACTCACAAACCCGTTGAGTTTTAATAAGATTAACTACTGCTTCACGTTATTGTCCCACACGCCATTGTCCCACACGCCATTTCCTAAGTATGAGGAGTCTAGCTTGAAATAATATTTTACCCAAAACCAATCGTACTTCCTTCTTTAATTTCAGATGTTCAGTTGCTCCCAATATACAAACTACTGGATCTTCTATCACCTGAACATCCAGAAATAAAAATACACTCTCTGCTATCTCTTTCCAATATCTGAAAAGTCTGGGACATCTCCAAAAACAGTGAATTAAATCTGCATCCCTTTCATTACATTTTGGGCAATTATCCGACGTTCTTACGCCCATTTTCTTTAACATCTTGGGAGATCTATGTAATCTGTGTACTATAAAAAACTGTGATATTTTATGTGAACCCCTATCCGACACCATTGGATAGCTTCTAAGGGCATCTTTCCATTTCTCATCAGAAAGGAGAGGCTGAAGTTCTTTCTCCCATTTTTTTTTTAGCTAGTATTGTAATCCGTTCTCTCTTTCCTTCCATCAATATCCCGTATCTTTTTTTTGTAATACCTCTTTGTATATCCGGTCTGATTGTTCTTTTCTATATTTATCTAATTTTAGCCCTATCCTCAGAGCGTTCCTGAACTGCAAATATTTGTAAATATCCTTTTGGGGGATCCCAAACTCCCTCACAAGTGTATCAAAATCCTTCAATTTATCCTCTTCAAATACTTGAGCTAAATATTTTATCCCCTTTTTTTCCCAGTCAATATAGCTCCTAATCGTTTGAAGTTCCTTCAGGTTTAAATTTTTCCAAATAGGTGTATATTGAAGAAAACCTTTTATCCCAAGTAATTTTTTAATGTGCCCCCATATGTAATTATCACGATCGGCGTGACTATCACATACGTGACACAGAGGGAGGGAAAGAGGAAGGCCCTGCCCAAGTGAGAGGGAAGGTGGTGACCCCTGACTCACCTTGCGGCTGGCACCTGGCTGCCCTGACGTCCCTAGACGGGTTTCTCACCCGTACGCCGATCACGTGCCTAAAACCCTGGCTTTCCCTAAGATGAGCCCTAGATAGTGAACAGGGCGGTGGGAACACTAGTCCGCACCACTAGCTCTAAAGGAAAACCCCAAGGGGAGGACAGACAATACAGACTAAACATATAATCCCAGGTGGGCGACAACAGGAGACAACAAAAAGCCCAACAGGGATCCGGAGGGTAGCACTCTGGAACAACAACCAGGATTCACAGCTCCAGTGGGTCAGTATAGATGTCCAGGCAGGAAGCTCTATAACTGGCAACTAGAGAAGTGTGAGAGGAGAATATAAGGAGGTTGGGAGTGGCAGACAAGAAACAGCTGAGGAGTAGAAGCTACGGATCCCTGAGTGAGACAAAAAGGATTGCAAGGCAAACACAGAAAACAATCACTAAGAAACAACGTGATCTTTAGACATAGAGAGCGCAGCCACCCGCTGCGACTTCCTGACCCCGGGTATAACGGAGTCAGACGTGGCTCTTGACACCCTCGTGACAGTAATCCATTGCACTCATAATTCTATTTCCTGTAATATTTTTATCAAGTGTACCCGATTCCATTATCTCTACGTGATTGAGTTCCCCTCTCCAACCCATTTTATCTAACTCCTGTCTTCCCACTAAACTATTCAAGCTATCTCTTATCTGACTATATTGTGTTATCAAGTAATACATAAACCAGTTAGGAACCGCCAAACCACCCTCTCTCACTGGGAGCTGAAGCACTTCTTTTTTTATCCTAGGAATAGAGCCTTTCCATATGAATTCCCCCATTAAGTGATCCAGTAATCTAAATATCTTCTGCGGGAGTCTTATTGGGGCATTTTGTAACACATAAAGTACCTTTGGCAGAAAAATCATTTTTATTAAATTTACTCGACCTTGAATAGAGAGTGGTAATCTTTTCCAAATATGTATTTTGGTTCTAAGTTCTTTTATTACAGGGAGTAGATTTAATTTTTCATAGTCTTCTATATTGCCGGAGATTTGTATGCCTAAATATTTAAAACTCTTGTGTTTCTCTAGTACTTGAACCCTTAAATCCCTCCCTAACTGCCCATCACCTAATACCATCATATGGGATTTCGCCCAATTAATATTTAATCCAGAAAAAGCACCAAACTTATCTATTTTATCTAGTACCCTAGTAAACTGATCCCCTGTGTTATGCATAAATGTCAAAATATCATCGGCATACATTAATAATTTTTCATCTCCTTCCGCATATTGAAAACCTTTTATCTCCCTATCGTTTCTTATTATACTTGCGAGGGGCTCAATTGCTATAGCGAATAATAGTGGAGAGAGAGGGCATCCCTGCCTGGTGCCCCGAAAAAGGGCAAGAGGCAGGGACAAGCTCCCGTCCACCATCACTCTAGCCCTTGGGTTAGAATATATAAGCTGAATCCATTTTATAAACCCCTCGCCTATACCGACCCTTTCCAAGACTGCCCATAGATACTCCCATTCAATACAGTCAAATGCCTTCTGGGCGTCCAATGAAAGTATTGCTTTGTCACCTGTTTCTATTCTGTTAGCCTCAATATTAAAATACAGACTTCTTATATTTGAATATATTGTTCTGCCAGGTATAAAGCCGGTCTGATCTTCGTGGATTATATCTTTAATCACTTTGGAGAGCCTCCCTGCCAAGACCTTTGCCAGGATTTTAACATCCGTATTCAACAAAGATATTGGTCTATAGGATCCGGGGTCCAGTTGATCTTTGCCCTTTTTTGGGATCAGTGTAATAATTGCCTCTTTCATAGAGTCTGGTAGGTCCCCTATCCTCTGTCCCTCCTTCAATGTTGTTATTAGTTCCGGTATTAAAACCCGGGCAAAGACTTTATATATTTCAAAGGGAAGGCCGTCGCACCCTGGTGTCTTTGCGGATTTTACTTTACCCAAAACTTCATTAATTTCAGCGATGATATTCCTTTTAGGCATGGGATATCTTTCTCCAAGCAACCTGATCTAAATATGAGTCCAACTCTAATCTTGAATATCGTACCCTAGTTTCATAGAGTTCCTGGAAATACTCCCTAAAAACCTTTTTGACTCCTTCCGGTGTGGTAATTATTTTGTCCTCATTATCTCTAATTACCCCCAGCCAAGATTTGCTTCTTTGTTTTTTTACAATACCTGCCAAAATTTTTCCCACTTTTTCTCCCTCTGAGGCCAGTCGGAACCCTTGGAAGAACAGTTCTCTCCTACTTTTCTCAAGCTGATGTATTTTTAAGTTTTTCCTGTTCTTCCTCCCATTCCTTCCTATTTTGTTCAGTAGGGTTAATCATACATGCCCTACTTACTTCTTGTATTTTCTTTTCTAGTAGATTGGCACTTTCCTTCTTACATTTTTTCCAGTAGTTTACCTTTTTAAACAGAAGTCCTCTCAGGACTGCCTTGGCTGTGTCCCAGACTATCAGTCTATTGGCAGAATTGTTATTCTCCTGGAAGAATAAAATTAATTCATCGATTATACTCTCTGTATCTGAAATAAATGACAACCAGTGAGCGTTAAACTTAAACAATGGAGATTATTCTTTCTACTCAAGTCTAGTTCCATTACCACTGCACTATGATCTGATAAGACTATAGGTGCATACTTTATCTTGATCCTATTTTGAAGCATTAGATTTTTATTCCCCAACACCATATCTATTCTTGACCAAGTTTGATGGGTTTTAGAATAGCAAGAGTACATAGTTTCCTCCGGGTTCTGATAGCGCCACACATCTATCCAGTTAAATTCCGAGGACAATTTAAACAAGTCCACGTTTTGTGTTCTTCCCCCTCTGCTAGAAAGCCTATCCCTGAGTGGGTCCATTACAGCGTTATAGTCTCCTATCGCTACCATTATACATTCTTGTCTGTTCACCATAAATCTATGTAATTCATACAAAACATCTGACTTATATGGTGGTGGAATATATATATTTGCAATTACAGTTTTGATCCCTTCTATATTGCACTGCAAAAAGAGGTACCTGCCACAGTCGTCTGCCTCGTATGCGACACACTCGAACCTAATCCCACGATGTACCAAAATTGAGACCCCTCTAGAATATGTGGTATATACCGAATGGTACCCTGCCACTATCCAACTCTTCTCTAACCACCTTAGGGATTCCTCATCCAAGTGTGTCTCTTGGAGGCACACGATGGCTGGCAAGAACCTCTTCATCCACTCAAGGAAAGCATATCTCTTTACTCTATCTCTTAGACCTCTCACATTCAATGAAAGAATCCTAACCATCTAGCAGAGAGGGGAGAACAAAAAAAAACAAAAAAAAAAACACACCATTATTCCCGTCCTCTCTCTCCCTCCTCTCCAACCCACCCTCCCCCACCCTTAAATAGCCCCCTCTTCAGCGGTTGGGCGACTCCTTTTCTTTGTATATTACTCCTTATCCCCCCCCACCCCCTACCCCCGAAGACCCAACCCGTCCGCCCATTCACTGGCCTCCAATGGCGTCTGAAAAAATTCCAGCCTTCCTTCATATTCAACCCTTAGTTTTGCCGGAAAAAATTAACTATACTTCAGGCCTGCCTCCCTTAGTCTCTTTTTAACATTTATATACTCTTTTCTGCGAGCATTCGTATCGGCTGAGTAGTCCGGGAAGAATCTTATCTTTTCGCCATGTATCTGGTATTTTTCGGAAGTTCGAGCATCCGACAGAATTCTATCCCGTTCCTTAGCCAGTAAACATTTAATCAAGATGTGTCTTGGGTATCCCCCTGGTGGCCGTTTTTTTATGGGAACCCGGTGTGCTCTCTCAATAGCGAAAAAGGGGGAAAGAGTTCCCTCCCTACAATTGTCTTTTATCCATCTCTCCATAAATTCGGTACAATTGTCCCCTTCTGCCTGTTCTGGGATCCCGACACATCTCATATTCATTCTCCTTGCTCTATCTTCTTGATTTATAAGTTTTTGTTCCATCTTACTATTTGACTGTTTTAGAGATATGACCTGCTTTTCTAGGTCCTGAACCGAAAGCTCCAGGGCGGGGATCCTTTTTTCCATCTCATGCAACCTCTGCCTTATTTTCTCCATCTCATCCCTTATTACACTGACATCGGTTTGCACTGCCCCAATCTGTATCGCCATATTCCCCATTAATTTTTCCATCCTTGTGACAGTGCAAAATATGTCCTTCATCATTTGGATATCTATATCTGTGGTTACTACAGAAGGATCCCTGATCGCTTACCGCACCCGGAGATCCCTTTTCATTGTGTCAAAACTTGAGACTCAAGCCCTATGTTTTTTTGCTTCTGTAGGGGGCTAGAACCTGGGGAACTTGGGGCTAGAAATTTACCTAATCCCTGTTGTTTCGGCCCAATCTCCAGTCCTGTCCCTGACCTCCTACTAGTAGCACCTGTAGGGGCAGCGTTGTTCCTCCTTTTTCTTTGGGGACATCTTTCCTCTCCTCCTTTCCTTCCCCTATTACTATTATTCCCCTCCTTCCAACTTCGAACCTCACCTTCCACTACTCCTTCCCCCCTATCTCCCCCACCCCTATCAATATCAAATCGCTAGATCGCTACACCTTCCAGCCAGTTTGCTCATAAGTACAAATATAGGGTAAAATCCTCACACAAAACCACCCAATATAAGTATCCAGCAAATTCAACAACCCCTGTATATCCTTGCCAACAGGTGTAAACCCTTCAGGGGAGGGAACGTCGGTACCAAGAGGGCAGAATAAGGGGGAAAGGGGGGGAAAAGGGGGGAAAAGGGGGGAAAGAGGGGGGGAAAGAGGGGGGAAAGAGGGGGGGAAGAGGGAGAAAAAAAAAAGGAGGAGAACAGAGAAAAAGAAAAAGAAACAAAGAATTTCCAGCTAACAAATTGTAACAGTTATTAACAGTTATTGTAACAGTTATTATTATTAATAGTCCACCTATTTTTAGACATTAAATCCTGTGCAGCAGTGTCCTAAGGTCCAAATTAAGATTAACATTAATCCTGGTTAATCAGGGAGAGTTCAAAAAATGTCATGTAAGGTTAGTCTTGTTAGTGTCCATATGGAAGTGCAAGATGTTTCCCTTTTTTTTTTTTTTTGAGGGTAAATTCAGAGGACCGGGTCGAAATTACAGCGGGGATGTACAGGTGGATATTACAGTCGCTATACTCCGTAGTCCACGACCATATATTATATTTTTCTCCTTTTCTTCTCTCACCCAGCCTCCTTCCCCCTTCCTTTCCACTCCTTCCTCTCCTTGTTACCCTCTATTAGCGTGGTATCTTCTTCCTCTCTCCAGAGAGGCTACGCTATAACAAACAGTTCCAGCCTGCACGCAATTTATTAAATTAAGTTCAGCCTTCCACAATATTACTTCTTTTGACCTGGTAAAATTTTTGTCCTCCCCTTATCCTCCCACCACCCTGCGCCCCCCCTCCTCACAGTTCCTCCACTACCTCTCTGTCCCCTTTCCTCGTTCCTTTTGCTGTCTGAAAGTTTGTTACACAAAAGAAGGTAGCATCTCCATGAGGAGAGAGTCAGATATCTTTACAGTAGAAATGGGGGGGGGGGGGGGTAGACAAGGGGGGGTAGACCAGGGGCGACCAACAATCTCCTCTGTTCAACGGAACAGACGACTCACCACCCCTGACACGACGGTCCAGAAGTTAAGCCGGTCCTCAAGGGGCCAAAGGAGTCCTTCAACTGTGGAGACGCCGATGCGTGCAGGCGGTAGTGGCGTCTAGTCGATCTATCCCTCTCATGGAGCGCAGGACGAAGCACATCTGCAGTCAAGACAGGACGCTGCAGGAGACTACCAGCCCCAAGGAGCGTACACACACCGTCCGTTCGGGCCCCCACACCGTCAGCACGGGCCTCCCGATATTCATTTACACCCCCCGGCAGTCATCTCACACAGGAGCGGGCGGGCAGGCATGGCGTCCGAGAGCCAGGTAGCGGGGGGGAGGTGGAGCGTAGCGTCTTTCGTCAGACGCTCCCATGCACCCGTGTTTTAGAACTTAGGGAAAGTGTTTTAGGGATAGCTAGGAGGTTACCCCTTTGCTCCCTAGCATTTGGGGCCTAGTCAATTGTTTTGTTTGCCTTGTCATGTTCTGTTTCCTTCCCTTATCTTACCTACCGTGATATTATAACCCGCCGTACTGTCATTTTTTCCCTTGCTGTTTACAAAATGGAAACTATTGATGCTTTGGTTGATCGCATGCAGGGATTGTCTTTGTAGCTGACCTCCACAATTCAGTTGCACGATGTCAGAGTACTTTGGCGTCTGGCGCCGCCGGGGGAAACCAGGTCTGCCTGGAACCTAAGGTTGCTCTCCCTTTCCGAGAGAAGTGATAACTTTGTTCGGTTCAGGGAGTCCTGTAAATTGTATTTTCATATGCGTCCGATTTCATCTGGAGATGAAATCTAAAGAGTAGGGATTATTATTTCTCTGCTAAAAGGTGACGCTCAGTCTTGGACTTTTTCTCTGCCAACCGGTTCACAATCCCTCCGGAATTTTTCAGACCCCTGGGCCTGATTTATGACGACCCAGACCGGGTCTCTATGGCTAAATCTAAGTTGCACAGCTTGTGCCAACGAACTGCTGAGTTGTATTGTGCTGAATTTAGAAGATGGGTGACTGACTCGGAGTGGAATGATCCATGCAAACTGTAGTCAGTTCTGTCAGGGGCTATCTGAGAGATTGAGAGACGCCCTTGCTTTTCATGAAAAACCAGATTCTTTGGAGGCGGCCATGTCTTTGGCCGTACGGATTGATAGACGTCTTAGGGAGAGGTGCAAGGTTCCCCTCGGGCAGGGGGTGCTGTCTGGTGGAGAATCAGTCCCTCCTGTCCCTCGGGGTACTATGACACTTGAATTAGGGGCTGGAGAGGAGCCTATGCTATTGGGTCAGGTTACTTCTTGCTCTGGTAATAGGAATTTTAGGAAGCTGAATAGACTGTGTTACTTCTGTGGTAAAGAAGGTCATTTCGTTAATGTGTGCCCTTTTATTAAACCTCGAAGTGGTAATGAAAAACAAATAGGGGATTCCTTCAAAGGAAAAAAAAACTCCCTTACTCTTGTTAGTGTAAATGGGGAGTCAGATCAGGCATATTCGTATCCTACCTGCAGTACCCGATTCCTCCTGCCTGCCATGGTGGCGCTAGACTCTTGAAATTTTGAGTTAAAGGTATTTGTTGACAGTGGCGAATTGGTTAATCTTAATGATTTTCAATTTCTTCAGAGTCATGGTTTTAAAACTAGCGCATTAAGCAAAGAGATACTAGTGTTTGCTATAGATTCCGCCCCCTCTCGCAAAGATGTCTAACTTATATTGTTCAGGATATTCATTTGAGGGTGGGTGATTCTCATGTTGAGTTCATTTCTTGCTTTGTTATGAAATGTTTACCTGCTCCGATGGTTCTGGGTTTACCATGGTTGATAAAACAGAACCCTACCATTGACTGGCAAACAAGACAAATCAGTACCGTATTTTTCGCTTTATAAGACGCACCTGATGATAAGACGCACCTAGGTTTTTGAGGAGGAAAATAAGAAAAAATATATTTTCAACCAAAAGGTGTGCTTTTGGTGGGGTTTGAGCTATTGGTGGTCTGTGGATGACACTATTATAGGGGATCTGTGGATGACACTGTTATGGAGGGGATCTGTGGATGACACACTTATGGGGTATCTGTGGATGACACACTTATGGGGGGATCTGTGGATGACACACTTATGGGGGGATCTGTGGATGACACTCTGTTATGAGGGATCTGTGGATGAGGGATCTGTGATTATAATACCCATCATCCTAAAGAATACACTGAAGTACTGTACATTGGTGTATTCTCAAGGATGAGGGGAGTTATAGTCAGATTAAATATAAACTCTATCCAGGGACTGTTCTGTAATTGGCATGTGTTTATATTAAATATGACTATAACCCCCCTCATCCATAAGAATCCACCCATATACTGCAGTACATGGGTGGATTCCTATGGATGAGGGGGATTATAGTCATATTTAATATAAACACATGCCAATTACAGAACAGTCTCTGGACAGTGTTTATATTAAATACTATAACCCCCCTCATCCATAGGAATCCACTCATACACTGCAGTACATGGGGGATGTATGAGCAGAGAGCAGCAGGGCTAGCAGGCACAATAACAGAGGCGCTGGAGCGCACAGTGTGACAGGCATCCAGCACATAGACGAGAAGACCGGGACCCTGGAGCTCAGGTCAGTGCCGGGGTCCCCTGGCAGCAGCTGGAGGGGACAGGGGGGAGAAGATTATACTTACTGGAGCTACAGGCTCCAGTCCCGGGTGCGCACCAGAAGTGCAGGCTGGCGGCCGAAGGAGGGGGGAAAATTTTCACTTACAGGAGCTGAGGACTCCGATGCCGGGTGCGCACCGGATGTGCAGGCTGGCGGCTGGGGGAGGGGACAGGGGGAAAACATTTTTACTTACTGGAGCTGAGGACTCCGGTGCCGGGTGCGCACCGGACGTGCAGGCTGGCGGCTGGAGGAGGGGACGGGGAAAACATTTTCACTTACTGGAGCTGCGGGCCCCCGTCCCTGGCGCTGGCGGCAACGGAGCATAAAAGGCGAAGCCTCCAGCCTGCCCATCCCTGGTGCGGTCTTGTTAAGGAAGCCCGGGCTGGAGGCAGAAGCCTTCAGTGAAGCCGCCAGCCTACCCAACAGTTTAATGGCCACCTAATTTGCATCGCATTCGTTTTATAAGACGCAGTGACTTTTTCCCTCCCCTTTGGAGGGAAAAAAAGTGCGTCTTATAAAACGAAAAATACGGTAATTAGAGTGAATTTTGTATTAACAACTGTCTTAGTGCTTCTATTTCAGGGGTTGCCCCCTCACCGAGAGTATGATTGTCCGGTCAATCTTATCCCCGGAGCAAATCTGCCCAAATCTCGGTTATATCATTGTTCTCAACCCGAAAGAGTAGCTATGCGGGAGTATATTGCTTAGAGTTTGGCAAAGGGACATCTTAGACCGGGCCTAGATTTCCGGGAACTGAATCTCATTACTGTCCGTGATCCTTATCCCCTTCCCTTGATTCCGGATCTATTTGATCAGATTGTTGGTGCCAAGGTGTTTTCTAAGTTGGATTTAAGAGGAGCTTATAATCTGATCAGAATCAAGGAAGGAGATGAATGGAAAACGGCCTTCAATACCCCCGAGGGTCACTTCGAGAACCTAGTCATGCCCTTTGGTTTAACTAATGCTCCAGCAGTCTTTCAGCGCTTTATCAATTACATTTTTCATCATTTGGTTAGGAGGTTCATTGTTATTTACCTCGATGACATACTAATTTACTAACCCGATATGAATACTCAGGATCATTTGAGACAAGTGTTATTGTTCCTTCGGGAGAATAAATTGTATGCTAAGTTGTAAAAATGTGTGTTTGCGGTTCAGGAGCTGCAGTTTTTGGGGTACTGGCTTTCTGCCTCCAGTTTTCATAAGGATCCCGAAAAGGTCCGTTCTGTAATGGAATGGGACCGGCCGGAAAATCAGAAAACCCTAAAGCGGGTTTTAGGATTTACTAATTACTACAGAAAATTCATCCTGAATTATTCCACCATTGTCAAACCTTTGACAGGATATGTCTAGGAAGGGCGCTGACTTCTCTGTCTGGTCGGATAAGGCATTACAGGCTTTTTCTGCTATTAAGATATGTTTTGCTTTTGCTCCCATTCTGATGCAACCTGATGTTTCTCAACCCTTCATTGTGGACGAGTCGGAGCAGTCTTGTCGCAGGGTCCCTCTCCTAGCAAATATCGCCCGTGTGCTTTTTTCTCCAAGAAACTCTCGGCCTTCCGAAAGAAATTATGATGTTGGGAATAGAGAGTTGTTGGTCATCAAATTGGCCTTTGAAGTGTGGTGTCATTGGCTAGAAGGGGCTACCCATCCGATTACGGTATTTACTGACCATAAGAATCTGGCTTACCTGCAATCTGCAAAGTGTTTAAATCCTAGGCAGGCTAGATGGTCATTGTTTTTTTTTTACCAGGTTCAATTTTGTGGTCACCTATCGCCCTGGGATTAAAAACATCAGAGCGGATGCGTTGTCACGTAGCTTTCCGGGGGAAGGGAGATTTGGAGGATCCTGCTCCAATTTTGGCTGATGGGGTGGTGGTTTCTGCTCTTTACCCTGAGCTGGGGATAGAAGTGTTGGGGGCTCAAGAGGAGGCACCTGATTCTTGTCCTCCAGGCAAGTTGTTTGTTCCTTCTGAACTGCGATACAAGGTGTTCAAGGAACATCACGATACTGTTCTTGCAAGACATCCTGGAAGTAGATCCACTGTTGATCTTATTTCCTGGAGATTCTGGTTGCGTAAAAGTGTTTAGGACCTGTGCACGCACAAAAGTGGCTCACACTCGGCCATCAGGATCTCTTCTTCCTTTGTCCATCCCATCTCATCCTTGGACGCATTTGTCCATGGACTTCATTACTGATTTGCCGGGTTCCTCTGGGAAAACTGTGATTTTGGTGGTAGTGGATTGCTGCAGCAAGATGGCTCACTTTGTAACATTATCAGGTTTGCCCAATGCGAGAACTCTCGCTCCGGTTTTTACTGATAATATTGTGAAATTGCATGGCATTCCCTCTGATGTGGTGTCTGATAGGGGGACGCAATTTGTTTCCAGGTTTTGGAGGGCATTTTGTTCTCATCTGGGTATTCAGTTGTCTTTCTCTTCGGCTTTTCATCCTCAGTCGAGTGGTCAAACTGAGCGCACTAACCAAAACCTGGACTCCTATTTGAGGTGTTTTGTCGCTGAGAATCAGGATGAGTGGTCCTCGTTCTTGTCTTTAGCTGAGTTTTCCTTGAATAACCATAGGCAGGAGTCAACTGATAAGTCACCATTTTTGGGCGCATATGGTTTTCACCCTCAGTTTGGTACTTTTTCTGGGACCGAATCTTCTAGAAATCCGGAAGAGGAGAGATTCTCTTCCTCTTTGTCATCTGGAGGAAGATTCAAGTTAATTTGAAAAAAATGGGTGAAAGATATAAACGGATGGCTGACAACATTAAGCTGAAGGTACCCTCTTGGAAATTGGGTCCAAGATTTATTGGCCCTTACAAAATCTCGGCCATTGTCAATCCGGTGGCGTTTCGTCTGGAACTTCCGCAGGCCTGGAAGATCCATAATGTGTTTCACAGGTCCTTGTTTAAGAAATATGTGGAACCTGTGGAACCATCTCTTTTGCCTTCCCCTCCTATTTTGGTTGATGGTAATCTGGAGTTTCAGATCTCTAGAATTCTCAACTCACGTGTTCTTTAGGGTTCCTTCAGTACCTGGTGCATTGGAGGGGATACGGTCCTGAGGAAAGAATGTAGGTTCCGGCTACCGATGTTAATGCTAGCCGCCTTGTCACTGCCTTTCATAGGGCACACCCGGATAAAGTTGGACCTGAGTGTCCGGAGGTCAGCCGTAGAGGGGGGGGGGGGTACTGTCACGCCCTGCCCTGTGGGTGTTCTGAGGAGATCTATCAGAGTTGCTGCACGTTACTCGATCTGACAGTTTGTTTTGCTGTGGGTTAGAACTGAATCCCACCTCCTCCCAGGTGTTGTTCTTTAGGTAATTGGTGAGGCTATTTATTCCTCCCTCTCCCTATAGCCTTTGCGGGTTATAGTTCTGCCTTGTGTGAGCTCTGGAAGTTTGGTGGATCGTCTGCTCCAACACATCTCTAGATAACTTTTCACTTTTTCCTTCTGTGTCTGTTTTTACTAGGCCTCTAGGGTGATGCTAGCTTCTTCGGTTGTCGAATTAGCTGGATGTCTCTTTCCCTCTTCCCTACAACTGAGGGTTTGGTTTGGTTTGTGTTATAGTCTTAGGTACGTGGGCATGTGCATATCTACCATCGAGATATGCACATGGGCATAGCAGCTTAGGGAAAGTGTTTTAGGAATTGCTAGGAGGTTACCCCTTTGTTCCCTAGCATTTGGGGCCTAGTCAGTTGTTTTGTTTGCCTTGTCGTATTCTGTTTCCTTCCCTTATCTTACCTACCGTGACAGGTGGCCAGAGTCCGACCCCTGCCGATCTGATATTGATGACCTATCCTGAGGATAATCAATATTAAACTGCTGCTGCTGCAACACTAAAAAACTGTAAAAATAGTAAATAATATTTTTTTTTTTTAAAGTACGCAAAACTCAATATGATGGAACCTTCAATGTTAAATTACACCATGTGTTTAGCCACACTCCCCAAAACACAAAAGTTAGGAATGTTTTGGCTTGTGGATGAAATTTCAGGATGAACCTAAAATGCACTCTAATCTTTATAGGTGAACTTAATGTGACCTTCTCTAAACTTTTGAATGCACATGTCCAACTGTTCAATTTTTCAGTACTTTTTGCACAACTTGCTGTTCTCGAACAATGAGCTTAACCGCAAAATTCACAACAGGTGTTTAATCCGTGAATCGCCCAATAAATTTCCTAGTTCAATTAGAATTGGTATTTAAACAGTCCTCCTCATCATACTGCTTACATTTTGACATCATGAGACCAGGATGACATCTAACAATTAATGAACAGTACCTTGCCATTGTGAGGCTTCAAGCAGGATGTTCTCAGACAGAAGTGGCCACTAAGCATAAAGTGTCAGCAGGTTGCAACAGAGATACAGAGAGACCTATGGGATCAGCTGAGTCGCCATGTAGAGGGTTGTAACTCTGTACCCTAGAACCTCAATGACCTGAGGGCCGCCCTTCAAGAAGAGTGGGATGCCATGCCTCAGAAGACAATAAGTCGACTTGTGAACAGCATGAGACATCGTTATCAAGCTGTAATTGATGCTCAAGACCGCATGACAAGTTTTTGAGACATTGACATTTTTTGTGGGGCATGCTTAAAGTTTAAAGGGAACCTGTCACCCGGATTTTGTGCATAAGGCTAAGGACATGGGTTGCTAGATGGCCGCTAGCACATCCACAATACCCAGATCCCATAGCTCTGCGTGCTTTTATTGTGTAAAAAAAACAATTTGATACATATGCAAATGAACCTGAGATGTGTCCTGTCCCTGAGATGAGTCCAGCGTGAAGGAGCTCAGCACCGCCCCGCACCGCCCCGCATCCTCAGAATCTCCTCCTTGCTCCCTGACGTAAAAAAGCTAGAGCGCCGTAATCTCGCGATGTGCTAGCTAGCACATGCGCAGTGTCGTCATAGTGTTCTTTCCCTGTACTGGCATCAGCCTCAGGGAACGAACTGCTCATGCGAGATTAGCTCTAGCTTTCTGACGTTGGGGAGCAAGGAGGAGATTCTGAGGATGCGGGGCGGTGCTGGGCTCCTTTACACTGGACTCATCTCAGGGACAGGACACATCTCAGGTTAATTTGCGTATGTATCAAATCATTTTTTTACACAATAAAAGCACGCAGAGCTATGGGGACTGGGTATAGCGGATGTGCTAGCGGCCATTTAGCAACCCATGTCCTCAGCCTTATGCACAAAATCCCGGTGAAAGGTTCCCTTTAAATGGGTTATCTCACCACAGACAACCCCATTCATATGGGAACCACCATGTAAAACAACTGATTGGATGGAGGCTATTAGCAGATTTTATATTGTATATACTGTATACCCTCATTCTCCCCATCATCTCTGCTCTGCATATATTGTATACCGTCATTCTTTCCATCACCTCCACTCTGTATTTACTGTATATGCTCTTTGTCCCATCACCTCCAGTCTGTATATACTACGGTATATACATTTATTCTCCCCATCACCTCCAGTCTGTATATACTGTATACATTTATTCTCCCCATCACCTCCAGTCTGTATATACTGTATACATGTATTCTCCCCATCATCTTCAGTTTGTATATACTGTATCCTTTCCTTCTCCCCACCATCTCTACTCTGCATATATTGTATACCGTCATTCTTCCCATCACCTTCACTCTGTATATACTGTATACACCCTCATTCTCCCTATTACCTCCACTCGATACATATACTGTATAAGCTCATTGTCCTATCACCTCCAGTCTGTATATACTGTATACATTTATTCTCCCCATCATCTCCAGTCTGTATTTACTGTATACCCCTCTGTATATACTGTATACCGTAATTCTCCCCATCACTTCCATTCTGAATATACTGTATACCGTAATTCTCCCCATCACTTCCACTCTGTATATACTGTATACCCTCATTCTCCCCATCACTTCTACTCTGGATATACTGTATACCCTCATTCTTCCAATCACTTCCACTCTGGATATCCTGTATACCATCATTCTCGCCATCACTTCAACTCTGTATATAGAGATGGCCTTGCGGTTCACCCGGCGGTCGTTTTGCGGCAAACTTTGCTCGTTCGCTATTCGCCAAAGGGGTGAACATATGGCGATATTCGCCCCCGCCATATTCTTTTACACTGTAAAGAACTTTGACCCATGATACATCCATCAGGTGGTACAGGACAGCCAATTGAGATGTTTCAGCACATGGACATACCCCCTACCTTATAAATAAACCTGATCTGGGCACCATTTTACATTCAGTCTTTTGCCAGTGTAGGGAGAGGTTGCTGTGTGGAGCAGGGACAGACTGTTAGGTACACAAATCACTAGCTAATAGGGCCACAAAAGTCCTTTGAAGGACTGGTATAGGTGTGCTATCGATAGGTGTGACATACTGAGGGGTGTAATATAATATACTTTCTAACATAGAAAGTATATTATAGTGCAATTGTATTGTGCAGCAGTTGTGTGCGGTTCTGCTGTGATACTGCAGCCACACAGAGCGCCAAACGCTATTGGAACCAATAATTTCTACTGGTGTGATATACCAATTGTCCCGGAAAAAAAAATGATTGAAGCAGGGGTGTTATATACCAATAATATACTTCTATATAGTGCATTTAGGTAGGGCAGCATTTGTTTGCGGTTTTGCTGCGTTACCGTATCTACACAGAGCGCCAAACGCTATTGGAACAAATAATTTCTACTGGTGTGATATACCAATTGTCCCGGAAAAAAAAATGATTGAAGCAGGGGTGTTATATACCAATAATATACTTTCTATATAGAGCATTTAGGTAGTGCAGCATTTTCTGCGGTTTTGCTGCGTTACCGCATCTATACAGAGTGAAAAACACTATTGGAACCAATAATTTCTACTGGTGTGATTTACCAGTTGCCCCCCCCCCCCCAAAAAAAAATGTATTGAAGCAGGGGTGTTATATACCAATAATATACTTTCTATATAGTGCATTTAGGTAGGACAGCATTTGTTTGCGGTTTTGCTGCGTTTTCGCATTTACACAGAGTGACAAACACTATTGGAACCAATAATTTCTACTGGTGTGATATACCAGTTGCCCTCCCCAAAAAAATGATTGAGGCAGGGGTGTGATATACCTATAATATAATTTATATATAGTGCATTTGTATTGTGCAGCATTTGTGTGCGGTTCTGCTGAGATACCGCAGCTATATAGAGGGGCAAACGCTATTGGAACAACTAATTGAAACTGTTGTGATTAGAGATGAGCAAATCGAAACTGACAAAATCAAATTCGTTCCGAATTTCAGGAAAAAATTTGATTCTGAACAAATGCAAATTTCCTCACGCTTCGTGGTAACTAATCGCTTTATTAGCAAGGGTTTAAAATGCCCACATATAGCACATAGTGGGACACTGCATCAAGATGAATCAGGCGTGGTTCAGCCAGGATTTCAACACACCAATGCCTGATGCATCAGACTAGATCATCCATGGTGCCACACCAACATTTTGACAAAAGAGACCGTTGTCTTCTGGCTACCTGCCTCAGCTACTATTCTAATGCTGTTACCCGCCTGATGCCAAACATCTGATGCCAAGTGCTCCTTCTTTCACCCACCATCTTCAGCGAGTACTAGTATTGCCACCCACCTCCACACTATGTCACCTTGCCACTCTGTGGCCTACTGATGCTGCCATGTCCATACTATGTCACCTTGCCACTCTGTGGCCTTCTGGTGCTGCCATGTCCACACTATGTCACACTGCCACTCTGTTGTATCATGCTGCTGTCATGTCCACACTATGTCACTCGCTCCCTCCACATACTGCTGCCAACTACATACTCTGTGATTGTGCCACTAGGTGGCCTTCTCATACTGCTGCCACCTCCACACTGTCATTGTGCCACTCTGTGGTCTCCTGATGCTGCCGCTACCTTCAGACTTTGTCATTGGGCCACTGTGTGGTCTCCTCATGCTGCTTTCACCTCAACACTCTGTTATAGGGACACTCTGTGGACTTCTCATGCTGTTCCCACCCTCCCCACTTCATGACTGGGCCACTATTTTGGCTTTCAGCCTGGCTGACATCATCATTTATTTGACCTTTCTTCTGATCTGTCAAAAGGAAGGAAAAATTAGACGCACAACAGAACCTGTCCGTGTAGCAGCTGTAAGGCCTGTATGGTCCCATCAAAATTGGCTTATGATTTGGTAGACAAAAGCAGGAGTGTGTACAAAACACAGAAAACATGCAAATATTCCATTCACGTATCATCTCTGTTTTAGATCCACTCCTGTTTTTATTGGCATTAGCAATACTGTGCAAATGCTAACCGGGTGAAGGCGTATGCTCCAAAGACAGATCCGTTTTTTGTGGGTTATTGTTCTGACGGATCAGATGAAGGGCAAATTAATCAGTGACGTCAACACAAACTTACTGATGACATCCTCTCCACTCTGTCAGGGGGGCTCTACTTGTATAAGCGTGTAATAGAGCAGGTTCTGTAGACATCTATATGGAATCAGCTGACAAGGGTGTAAAAGGAGTGCGCTTCTTCTTGACACTTACATCGACCTATAAGGCATACTTGAGTTATTAGGCCAGTTTTGGCAAATTTAAGTATACTTTCTTATAATTTTATATATAAATAAATAAATATATATATATATATAAAATACAATCAATGTTAAAATATTGAATAATATTTAAACACGTGGTGTTGCGATGGAGAAAGCATTCCAAAAAAACTATTCCTCTACACCTGGAGCCAAATCCTGTCAAGATTGATGCAAGTGCGGTATTGGCTGCTCATCCAGTAAGATACTTCTGGGGGAACCTGCCTGCCATGCTTAGGCCTCCACTAGCGACAGACAATGAGAAGAAGACAAAGCTTGTTCTTTTCTGTATATTGAATGAATAATTTGTGGGGCCTGTACTCCACTGGCCTGCAGTAAAATTGACCGTCTAAAATACCTCCAGCCACATAATCACTTGAGGTTTTCTGTCCGGTGAATGCCTAATGTTTGGGGCCCGTACTCCCGTGGCCTAAAATAAAACTTTTCTAGGCTCTAGCAGGGCACATTTTTGAGAGTTTCAATTTAAGACGCATAAAAATGGCTGATGATTAAAATACATGTTTTTTGTGGGAATTTTTGCCATTGATCCCCCTCTGGTATGTCACTGTCCATGTTGTGGCATGATTTGTGCACTTCTTGTAAGTATTTAGTGGCTGCAAATATGAGCTAAAGTTTTTTTAGGTACGCCTGCCATTAAAGTGAATGGGGCCCGCCGTGCACTTGCGGTTCGCGAACATTTGATCGCGTTCGCGCACCGTCCCGGCCGATGTTCGTCCATCACTAATACTGTATACCCTCATTCTCCCCATCACTTCCACTCTGAATATACTGTATACCCTCTTTCTCCCCATCACTTCCACTCTGTATATACACTCACCTAAAGAATTATTAGGAACACCATACTAATACGGTGTTGGACCCCCTTTTGCCTTCAGAACTGCCTTAATTCTACGTGGCATTGATTCAACAAGGTGCTGATAGCATTCTTTAGAAATGTTGGCCCATATTGATAGGATAGCATCTTGCAGTTGATGGAGATTTGAGGGATGCACATCCAGGGCACGAAGCTCCTGTTCCACCACATCCCAAAGATGCTCTATTGGGTTGAGATCTGGTGACTGTGGGGGCCATTTTAGTACAGTGAACTAATTGTCATGTTCAAGAAACCAATTTGAAATGATTCAAGCTTTGTGACATGGTGCATTATCCTGCTGGAAGTAGCCATCAGAGGATGGGTACATGGTGGTCATGAAGGGATGGACATGGTCAGAAACAATGCTCAGGTAGCCGATGGTCAATTGGCACTAAGGGGCCTAAAGTGTGCCCAGAAAACATCCCCCACACCATTACACCACCACCACCAGCCTGCACAGTGGTAACAAGGCATGATGGATACATGTTCTCATTCTGTTTACGAGAACTTCGGTCTCTACCATTTGAATGTCTCAACAGAAATCGAGACTCATCAGACCTGGCAACATTTTTCCAGTCTTCAACAGTCCAAATTTGGTGAGCTTGTGCAAATTGTAGCCTCTTTTTCCTATTTGTAGTGGAGATGAGTGGTACCCGGTGGGGTCTTCTGCTGTTGTAGCCCACCTTTCTTTCCCATTCTGACATTCAGTTTGGAGTTCAGGAGATTGTCTTGGCCAGGACCACAACCCTACATGCATTGAAGCAACTGCCATGTGATTGGTTGACTAGATAATCGCATTAATGAGAAATAGAACAGGTGTTCCTAATAATTCTTTAGGTGAGTGTAGTCTGAGATAGCCCAGTGTCAGTCCCATAGAAATGAATAAAGGGTGGCCACACATGCGTAGGCTGCCATCTGCTTACTTCGGCGGCCCTGTCCTGGAGACAATATGCCACCAATTTCCCACATGAGAGAATCCCTTTAAAGGAGGTTTTCTCAGTATTATAAAGCCTTTCACTCAAATCAATAGAAATGGTTACTTTCATCCACAATTATGAAATAGGTCCTGCACTGAGATCTGTAGATTGAGAACAAGGATCTGTGAATAAAAAAATAAATAAATGTGTGCTATCCATGAAGAAAAATACAGTTGTGTGCATGAGCTCCAAATTATGGCATATTGATAAGAACCAACTGCCAGGGAAAATGTACTACAGGTCTCTGCTCAGCAGTCATCCACAGAGAGTCACTGTGCAAGTCCTTTCATTATTCAGTCCCAACTTTCATATTTGGCACAACACCCCTATGTTGATACACAGAAAAAACACAAGAATTTTCTTTTATAAAAATGCAGTATTAGAGCTGCCAACACATCAGAATATTTCACCTTTCTTACAGAAATAGCTCTGCGGCTCCACAAATGACTGTGTGTAGGTATATGAAGATATATGGAAGTATTTTCAGTACATTATGTCTACGGGTTCATGTTTCAGACAATATTGTAAGCAAGATCTAGTAAAATGCCCTGTAGTTCAAGAGTAGTGTCATGTCCCTTTAAATGTGTGTGCACTCTTGTCACCATGGTAACTGCATTACAAACAGCCAATAGGATTGCAGGATTTTAGTATGAAAAATAAAATAGTTATCCTCAGAAGGTTATATCTCATCTGAGAGAGAAGGCGGACTTCAGTGACTACTGCGATATTTCAGGTCTGACACCGGAATACATAATGGATTATCTTATCACACATATTCAGAGATGATCATTTTGGGGGGGGGAAATCTGTGAATCAGGAACTTTATGGTTTACAGTTTAACATAGAGACATCTACAGGATAAATACTTGTGGGTAAACACGGCGTCAGATATTGGTTGTGGGTGATTTCACCAATGATAGGGGCCAATTATTTAACACTTCAGGACGGGGGTGATTTTGGTCTTCAGGACCAGACACATTTTAGGGGCTGTCCATGTCCTGTTTTTGTACACGTTTAATATATACATTAAGGAAAGGATGGAAAAAAGTTTAGTACATTACACCTCTCCATCCTGCAGAGTCCAGCAAAGAAGTATGTGTTATACGAATTATATATATATACAGTACAGACCAAAAGTTTGGACACATCTTCTCATTCAAAGAGGTTTCTTTATTTTCATGACTATGAAAATTGTAGATTCACACTGAAGGCATCAAAACTATGAATTAACACATGTGGAATTATATACCTAACAAAAAAGTGTGAAACAACTGAAAATATGGCATTCTCTTGATGAGCTTCAAGAGGTAGTCACCTGAAATGGTCTTCCAACAGTCTTGAAGGAGTTCCCAGAGATGCTTAGCACTTGTTGGCCCTTTTGCCTTCACTTTGCGGTCCAGCTCACCCTAAACCATCTCGATTGGGTTCAGGTCCGGTGACTGTGGAGGCCAGGTCATCTGGCGCAGCTCACCCCATCACTCTCCTTCATGGTCAAATAGCCCTTACACAGCCTGGAGGTGTGTTTGGGGTCATTGTCCTGTTGAAAAATAAATGATGGTCCAACTAAACGCAAACCGGATGGAATAGCATGCCGCTGCAAGATGCTGTGGTAGCCATGCTGGTTCAGTATGCCTTCAATTTTGAATAAATCCCCAACAGTGTCACCAGCAAAGCACCCCCACACCATCACACCTCCTCCTCCATGCTTCACGGTGGGAACCAAGCATGTAGAGTCCATCCGTTCACCTTTTCTGCGTTGCACAAAGACACGGTGGTTGGAACTAAAGATCTCAAATTTGGACTCATCAGACCAAAGCACAGATTTCCACTGGTCTAATGTCCATTCCTTGTGTTCTTTAGCCCAAACAAGTCTCTTCTGCTTGTTGCCTGTCCTTAGCAGTGGTTTCCTAGCAGATATTCTACCATGAAGGCCTGATTCACACAGTCTCCTCTTAACAGTTGTTCTAGAGATGTGTCTGTCACGGATGAACCGCGAGAAACCGCAAGATATCCGGAAATAAAACGCAGTCAATCGATCTTTTGATTGTCGCATCTAGGAATTAAAGATTTAATTCCTTGCTGCAGAAATCTCACAGCTAGGTGCGAACCAACACCTGACAAGAACATTTGGTCTGTCACTGATAGAGGGCCTGCAAGCCAGCCTTTCTGGCACCAATGGAAAATGAATAGGTCATATGATTTTTACCCCTTTGTACGAATATCATACGTAGGATAGATATGTAAATGATATCATTTTGTTGGTCAGGATCCGCTGAGTATTCTGATATAAAACATATGCCGCTGGGATAAGCAACATCCAGGTTATTAAACATCTCAGTAACCGAATATGATATAGTTCTCATGTATAGTGTCAATGAGATCGATATTTTCGGAGGATCGTAAATTTGTCATTATTAGTTGTGTGCGACGGACGTGTGCTGAGATATCAAAATGTCATATTTTTGGGATTTGAACTTCCCTCCGAATAACAGCACCCAGCCCAGGGGCTGAGCCTGAGATCCCGCCCTAACAGCTGGACCCTTCATAAGGCCATGAGTGAAATCTAATGGGAGTCCTCCCTTGGGTAATATCATCTGAAGAAGCCAGCCACGAGGACCAAGGTGGGCTGGCAGCCATATTTAGACTTTTTATTCCGGAACAAACTGACTTTCTTGGACTTTCCACAAAGGACATTCTTCTTCTGAAACTAAGTATTCCCTTTCATCTGTTTGCCCTTTTTATTTTACACTGGACTATCCTTCCCTATAATTGTTATTTTTAATAATTTCTGTATATGTTAAGCATTTGTATTGTATGTATAATAAATGACGTTAAAGTCATTTTCTTCAGCCTCATACCTGCTCTGGGCACCGCAGAACGAATCCTAGCCGTTTCTGAAGAGTCGCTACCCGGATAGTTGTCGTGTTTAGTCAAGGGTTTCCCTTGCCCTGTTACAAGGGATGGTGGCAGTCTACCTACATATTGCGTAGTGTTTGTTTTCTGTGGTCCGCACGCTTCCTCCTAGCCTGTCTGCTGCCCAAATTCCGGCGGTTTCAGTTCACCGATCGCATCCCCACATGTTGGAAGGCATTGAGCAGTCAGGCCGATAGGGGGCGTGTGATAGCAGGGGCAGCACATGTAACAGTGCTGGGCGCTCCTGTGACAGTGTCTGCTGCTAGAACTCTGTGTGGCATTGACCTGGTCTCTAATCTGAGCTGCTGTTAACCTGCGATTTCTGAGGCTGGTGACTCGAGTGAACTTATTCTCCGCAGCAGAGGTGACTCGTGGTCGTCCTTTCCTGGGGCGGTCCACATGTGAGCCAGTTTCTTTGTAGCGCTTGATGGTTTTTGTGACTGCACTTGGGGACACTTTCAAAGTTTTCCCAATTTTTCAGACTGACTGACCTTCATTTCTTAAAGTAATGATGACCACTCGTTTTTCTTTACTTAGCTGCTTTTTTCTTGCCATAATACAAATTTTAACAGTCTATTCAGTAGGACTATCATCTGTGTATCCACTGACTTCTCCACAACGCAACTAATGGTACCACCAACCCCATTTATAAGGCAAGAAATCCCACTTATTAAACCTGACAGGGCACACCTGTGAAGTGAAAACCATTTCAGGTGACTACCTCTTGACGCTCATCAAGTGAATGCCATGAGTGTGCAAAGCAGTAATCAAAGCAAAAGGTGGCTACTTTGAAGAACCTAGAATATGACATATTTTCAGTTGTTTCACACTTTTTTGTTATGTATATAATTCCACATGTGTTAATTCATAGTTTTGATGCCTTCAGTGTGAATCTACAATTTTCATAGTCATGAAAATAAAGAAAACTCTTTGAATGAGAAGGTGTGTCCAAACTTTTGTTCTGTACTGTATGTCCAGCTATGAGTCCCACATGTAAGTAACCATCCCTTAGGGAGCTGGACATTTTTCCAGGTTGTATTATGGTAAGAGTACAGGTCATGTTGTTGGTTACTGACTTGCACTGGCAAAAATCTAAATAGGTGGCGTTGTATTCCTTGGTGTATGTAGGCTGGCGACTTGGTTGTGTGCACATAGGGATGTCACTTCTACTGCAGGTCATGTCATAGCAGACTTCAGCGGAGGTTATATATCCTGTATCTACCTCGACCATTTTTTCTGTGAGTGAATATGAGGAGCTTTTGCTACAATACGTGTATAGATTTGGATGTGCATATACATCAGTATCCTCCATACTTGTGTTGTTCCATGCTGCACTATAATAAATTCTTAGGACACTAACTGGGGTGGGAACAGCTAAGAGGCAGGTGAAAACAAGTCATATGATTTGTAGTGATCCATAATGCACAAATTCGAAGAATAGTATATTGGCAGCAATAAATGCCCATATATTGTCCTTTGTGTCTAACAGATTTGGGGTTAATCGTAGAGTGGAGAAACGAATGTCTCTTGTGTCTCTCACTTCCTGGGGTGATGAGGGGCAAACTGAGGGTAGCTCCTCTGGATCATGAGAAACAGTGGCTGCTAGCATTGTTCCTACCACAAAGAGTGCTACTGCTGCATGGATGTGAGGCCTTCCTGAGGTATGGGTGCACATCGGCATTGTACGGAAAACTGATGCTTCCTTCTTCAGTATGGCTTGATCCAATTGAAAACCCGTCTGGTTCTGGTCACTCAGGCACAGGACTCAAAGGAGGGGCTTCCTTCAATCGGGATGCGTGAATCCAAGCAGAAGAGTCGTCTGTCAGCACTGCAGTTCTGGTCACGGCCTGGACTGTCACAGGGGGTCCATAGGGCGGGTCCAGCAACTTCAACTTATGGAGGGCCTTCACCAGGACTCTGTCTCCAGGCTTGAATGGGCGGGTTGGAGCACCTGTTGGCAAACTTAACGAGAGCGAAATATCACCATAATCACAGTTTAATTTCTCAATCAGTTTTGCCACATATTCCTCTTGTATCTGTTGCAAGTCTCCAGGCATCATAATTAATGGACTCATTGTCCATGGGGTTGGGAAGGGTCTCCCCATCAAAATCTCAAAGGGAGATAGCTTGGTTCTTGGGTCTGGAATCATTCTGACTGGTCCCACTTACGGTAGGTACCTTCAGTTGCCTTTCTTAGTTTGTCCTTCGGTGTGCAGTTCATTCATTCAGCGACTCCGGAGCTTTGGGGATGGTATGGTATATGGAACTTCCAATCTATAGCCAACTGCTCAGCTATGGACTGAGTTACCTATGCTGTAAATGGGGTTCCGTTTTCAGAGCTAATTCTGAAAGGGCATCCCCACCTGGGAATGGAATGATTTCCTTACACAAAATTTTAGCTACAGTTTTTACGTCCTCTTTTCTACCACAAAAGCCTCTGGCCATCTGCTGAACCTGTCAACAATTACCAAAATAATTTTACACCCATTTGTTGCTTTTGGCATGTGTGTAAAATCAATCTGCAGTTCCTGAAATGGTCCCTGTGGGGGCAGTAAATGTTCATGACGGCCTACTATCTTCCCCTGAACATTGTTTCTAGCACATGTTAGACATCTTGAAATCATACTTTCTGTAACTTGCTTTAAATTCTCTGCACAAAACATTTTACTTACCTCCTCAATTGTTTGCTTGAGTCCCTTGTGGCCTAAACCATGTATTTGGAGTATAAGAATGGGGGCTGCTATTTGGGGAATTCCTACTACTCCTCCCTTTGACCATGGACTGTTAGCGTCTTTGGTCAACCCTTGAACCTCCCAATAAGCGATGTCTGCTAATGTTTCAAATGTTTGGAGCTGGGACAACATTATGTTATTTCCAGGTGTGAGCGGTACTAGCGGGGAATTTACAAAAACCTCTGTCGTGCAATTTTGTGTGACACGGGAAGCTGCTTTTGCGTGCCTGTCTGCTAACCTGTTCCCCTGGGCAACTAGTGACATTGAAGTTGTGTGTGCCTGACACTTAATGAATGCAATGGCCTCTGGGAGTTGAATTGCTGCAAGGAGATTTGAAATGAGTTGTGCATATGCTACTGGCTTGCCTGTCGCTGTAGTGAACCCTCTATGCTGCCATATTACCCCAAAGTTATGACACACCGAAAATGCGAATCTACAGTCTGTGTACACATTTACTCACTTGCCAGCCATAATTTCGCAAGCTCTAGCAAGTGCGATTAACTCTGCAGCTTGTGCTGATGAGACAGCGGCTGGCATGGCCTCAAGAACTCTATCGGGCAATTGTACAACTGCATAACCAGCATGAAATGTGTGATCATCTGGTCGGGTGCAGGACCCATCTGAAAAAACATCTTCTACATCAGGAAAAGGAACACTTTGTAGGGTGGGGTGGGGGCTGGTAGCTATGTGAATTCGTTCTGCACATTCATGTTGTTTTGAAATCTCAAAAGGAGAGAGTTCAAAAACGACATTGATGCAATATTATTTCAGGGGACCAAACAATATTCTGGGGAGCAGTGAGGGATGTGGAAGGTCTGAGGAAAGAGTCCCATTGTGAGCAGTCTGGAATCCATAACCTGCAAAAGTTCACCATACCTAGGAAGCTCATCAACTCTTACTTAGTTTGTGGTCGAGGCAGACTGATTATTGTGTGGATGCGATTTAGTGCAAGCAACCGAGAGCCAGGTGTGAGAATCATACCAAGGAAGGTAACACTTTTTTTGACAGAACTGGATCTTTTTCTTAGAGACCTTTTGTCCCTCTGTTCCCAGAAAACACAGCAATGATAGTGTGTCCTTCTGACACGCTTCTTCAGATGGACTACATATTAATAAATCATCTACAAAAGATAACAATGTGGAGCCATGCTGCGGATGCCAGTTTACAAGGACTTGTTGGAGAGCGGTAGAGTAAACTGCAGGTGCATCAATTAGACCTTGTGGCAATCTGCACCAGGTCATTTGACGTCCTTTGAAGACAAGTGTCTTCTCATCCAGCGGTACGCTAAAATATGCATTGGAGAAATCGACCACACTGAAACATTGTGTTGTGGCTGGGATCTGGTTTATGAGTGTAGTCATGTCGGGCATCACAGGTGTAATGGGGAGAATGATTTTGTTTATTGCTCTTAGATCTTGGGTGAATCTGTAAGAGCCATCTGCTTGATTACAGGGTCACTGGTGTATTGTATGGGGAAGTGGTACATTTAAACATGTTCTGTTTGAGGAATGCCTTAATCATTGGTGCTAGGGCTTAATTATTGGTGCTAGGGCCTCTTCCTTTGCTTTTGGATGGGATGCTGTTTCAGGTACACAGGCGTATGTGGCTTGACAGGAGCCTTATACGGTGTGCAGGGGAGAAAACCAACATCAAAGGAATCTTGTGTCCATGTCTCTTGTGGAATTTCCTCAAGAGAACTGGGAACAATTTCCTGCTGACAAGTGAGAATATGTACACAGTCAATAGAGAATCCTCCTTCCTTGTTTGGCAGGAGAGATATGCCTAAATCGATCATTAAATCTCTTCCTAATAAATTTGAGGGACATGTTGGCAAGATAGCAAAAGTATGATCTGTTAAAAATTCCCTCCACTGATTATACACCTGGATGGGTGGGGTACGTCTGGTGGGTGTTAACACTCCGTTTATTCCCACAGAAGGTTCGCCAGGATAAGTTTCTTTACCTGTCCACTGTCTGATGACTGAAACTGTTGCTCCACAATCGATTAAAAAATATTCTTCCCTATACCTCGGTGAGTATCTATCATCTGTTAAAATTAGTTTTATCATGGGCTTTTCTTCTGCAGTGCAGGCTAGATCATACATGGCGACGGTGTTTGGGCGTCTTCATTGTGGTTTGCTGTATTCATTTCCCACTGAATGTGATATTTAATCTGTGTTTGCTGAGTCTGTATGGGTATTTGCTGAGCTTGGTCTGGGGGAGGGTAAGGGCAATCTCTAATAAAATGCTCTAGTTGTTCACACCTAAAACATACATATGGGGTTTGTCTAGGTCCTGTGTGCTGCTGGAAACCGCTCTTGTCTGTATATCTACCCCTATTGTCATGGTGAGGGCGGGGTTGGGAGAAATGTATATCATGAGCTGATGATTTGATGGTCTGCCTTTGGACCTCAAAACATCCTGCTGAGTCTTTTGCTATGGCTTGCCTCATGGTTTGTGTAGGGGTTAATGTTGGCCAATTATCAACAATCATTTTATAAGTTTTAGCGACTTCTGGCAGCAAATTTGCAACAAATGTCTGTTTATACACTAAACCCATATCATCTGCAGTTGCCAAACCTGCCTCCTCTATCCAAATTTGTCTAAATCTCTTAGAAAAATCTGACACACTTTCCCCAGGTTTCTGATTACACGCTGTGGCTATTCCAATATCTTTCCTATCACCATGCATCTTTTTTAATTGTGCCAATACTTGAGTCCACATTGACTCTATCTGGACAGAAGTCCGTAAAGTATAATTGGCAGGCGTGATGTCTGCACTGGGTATTGCAAGAGAGTCACATGTTTCAAAATTAAAACCGCCTTCTGCTGAATCCTGATATCCTGTGACCCCCTCTAAAATCTATAATCCTCTACAGTATACTGTTGACCCTTACACATTCTTTTCAAGTAAGATATAGTGGCAGCAGGGGTCTTTCTGGGGTCTGGTGAATTAATAATATCATTTAACCCCTTAGTGACCACCCATACACCTTTTTACGGTGGTCACTAAGGGGCCTTAGGCTGGGCCGCCTCGTTTTTACGGCGGCCCAGTCTAAGCGCTGCACGGCTCCCCCGTGCAGCGGGGAGCGCGGACCCGGCTCTCACATGAGAGCCGGGGCCCTGCTCTAACAGCCCTGACCGGCAGGAGTGCCGATCCGGGCTGTTTAACCCTTTACATGCCGGGCGCAATGGCGCCCGCTGCATGTAAAGTGGTGACAGAGGGAGCGGACTCCCTCTGTCTCCCATCAGCACCCCGAAAATGCAATCGCGGGGTGCTGATGTGTTGGGAAGCTTACCTTGCTTCTGATCAGTGCCCCGAGCCTGTCTTCAGTTATCTCCAGCAGGCTGTGCCTCTCTGGCGCAGCCTGCTAGTCAATGTTTGAATAGCATTCCTATTGAAATGTAATGCATTATAGAGATAATGCATTACATTTTAAAAGCAATCAAAATACTGTATATTATAGTCCCCTTGTGGGACTTTTAAGTTGTAAAAAAATAGAAAAAAAATCCACATTTATTAAATAAAAAAATTCCATAAAATAAAAAAAATGCAATTTTTTTCATTGGAAATATGCTTTTCAATGAAAAAAATTGCAAAAAGAAAATATCCCCCATATGTTTGGTATTGCCCCGGCGACCCGGACTACATAAATATTACATAAATTATCCCCTATGGTGAACTCCCGCAAAAATAAAAAAAAATAAAAAGACAGAATGTCTAATTTATTCTTATTTTGCACCGAAAAAAACTTAATAACAAGCGATCAAAAAGCGGCATTTACTCCAAAATGATACCAATGAAAATACAAGTTGTCCCTCAAATTCAAGCCCTCACGCAACTCCATAGGAAAAAAAATGTTATGGGTCTTGTGAAGTGCAATGACAAAATCATTTTTTTGGTTAATAAAAGGGGTTTTATTGCAAAAAAAGTTGTAAAACTTAAAAAAAATTATTTTTAAGTATTTAGTATGTTATTTGTACCGAAAAATGAACGCCGTAAAATTTATAATGTGTAAAAACGCAGTGGCAGTATTGCTATTTTTCCCCATCTCCCTCCCAGAAAGAGTTAATAAAAGTTAATCAGAAAGTTATGTGTACCCCAAAATGGCGCCATTAAAAACTACAACTTGTCCCGTAAAAAACAAACCCTCATAAAGCTATATACGAAAAAATAAAAAGTTATAGCTCTTGGAACGAGACCATGAAAAAAGTAAGAAAAACGCTTGGTCATAAAGGCCCAAACAGGCTTGGTCACTAAGGGGTTAAGACAGTAGATGGTAATGGATTCATTACCATCTGATTCCCCATTATTACAAAAGGGAATGCTTCAGCTGCTATGGGAGGGTTATCTCCTGATTCAGAATTCTTACTCTTTGCTGCCCTTGCATATATTGTTCTACTGGGCTGTGGAGACTTTACAATAGGCTGATTAGCATGCTCAGAGAAATCCTGTACTTCAGGTTCTGTAAAGCCAGGAACCTGTGGTACAGTCAAGTGTGCGCATATCTCATCATCTGATTCTGCTGTTAATTTAGTTAATACAGGGTACAAGGGCACATATGGGGGTGGGGCAGGGGTTGGAGTCACAATGGGGTTTTTAATCTGCTGTCTTTCATTTGAACTGCCAAAGTCAGTCCAAAAGGTCTGCAATGATAACCATGCCTGTCCACAAGTTTTCATATATATTTTATCCCAGTGAGGGTCTCCTTTGTACCATGGAAAAGCGTCTATGTCATTCAAACATAGGCCCTTGATCATGGCAATATGAAAATCTGAAAAAGACCCCTCTTTTGGGAACGGGTAGTACATTTCATTACTTCTGTCCATTTACACATATTATCAACACAAGGATCAGTATAAAATGGACCTAAACACCTCTGGACAAACATTTTTGGTCTTTCCCCCAATTTATTTTTAGGAGACAGTTTTACCATAGAGTGATTTGCAGCAGACTTAGGAACATGATTTTCAGTTCTAAATTTAAAATTCAGTTTCTTTTTGGGATCTTTATTACCATAAGAATTGGCCCATTTACTAAGCTAAAGACTGATCAGTGAGATAGCTCAGAGAATTTGAAGGTTATCTAAGGATTGATTCTTGTTTGTGTTAGTGCAAATACTTACTGACAACCATTATGCTTATCCGTTTTATGTGGTTTTTCATCCTAATTGTCTTCTAATCCAGGCTCATGGACTACTCCTGAATTTATGGCAGATTTTAAAACTATTCTGGATGGCCAAGTTTATACCTTCAATTTCAGCATGAACTCGCATACAATTACACAATCTATACACAGTCTATACAGTTAAAATTCAATCTTATATATATACCAACTAAAATGCTTAAGCAACTGTACAGCAATATACAATTTTAGCAAAGGATATTCACTGCACACAGTACTGTTTTCAGATTAGGGGACTCCAGACCCCTTTAATTTTCTATAGGAATATCAGATTCCTGGGAGGCGCTACAGAAGCGCTTACCGGGTTCAAATAATCCACTCTTACAGTATAGGGCAGTAATAATATATATAAAAAATATAGAATTACTTACCCGATACTGTTTTTAGCGGATCCCACCTTCTGACACCAAAAACTGTTAGCGTTTCTTTCTCCAGGCGGTTTATGATGGTTATACGATGAGGCATCAGAACTCCAACCCATGAATATTTCCCTTTGCACTGAATATCCTATTTGCACTGGCCAGGAGAAATCAACTACCCAGACTGAACTTAAGTAGTCAATATCTGAAGTCTTTATTCCACAGCACATATTTATAGGACACAGAAGGATTTGGGTGTCCTTGTGGATGGTAGATTAAATTATAGTATACAATGTCAATCAGCTGCTTCTAAGGCCACCAAGATATTGTCATGCATTAAACGAGGCATGGACTCGTGGGGCAGGGACTAATATTACCACTTTACAAAGCATTGGTGCGGCCTCATCTGGAATCCGCAGTCCAGTTCTGGGCACCAGTCCATAGAAAGGACGCACTGCAGCTGAAAAAAGTACAGAGGAGAGCGACTAAACTGATAAGCGGCATGGAGAGTCTTAGTTATGAAGAAAGATTAAAAGAATTGAATTTATTTCGTCTTGAGAAGAGACGTCTAAGGGAGGACATGATTAACCTGTACAAATATATAAATGGGCCATACAAAAAATACGGCGAAAAGCTGTTTCATGTAAAATGTGCTCAAAAGACAAGGAGGCACTGCCTCCGACTGGAGAAGAAAAAGTTCAGTCTCCAGAAGCGTCAAAGCTTCTTTACTGTAAGGACTGTGAATCTGTGGAATAGACTTCCCCAGGACGTGGTCACAGTAGGAACAGTGGACAGTTTTAAAAAGGGTTTAGATGAATTCTTAAAAGTAAAAAATATTAATGCTTATGAAAACGTGTAGAAATCTGAGTCTCACTTACTTCTGGAATTCACGTCCCCACCTATCCCTTGGTTGAACTTGATGGACGTTTGTCCTTTTTCTACCGTATTAACTATGTAACTATGTAAGTTGTGCTCAAACTGTGTATATAGGTGTCGCTCAATTATTTTTATCAGTTGTGCTCAACATGTTTATCCAGTCTTTCCCTGGATTATCAGGAGCCTCAGACTAAATCAGCGACCTTTATGATTGTGAAATAACAAACTGACACAAAGTAATATGTGCATGGAATAAATGTGAGTCATCAGTGAGGTAAAACACTTCTGATCACTCAGATTACATGTTTAAGACAATGGATTGGGCAACTGCATTGAGTACAAGGGTAGTACTCAATTTATTCAATAAAGCAGGCAAATGAGATCAGATCATTCAGACCTATTGGTTTGACTGTACCCAGTCTAAATATCCAAGCAGCTTCCTTCCTCAGGACTAATTTATCAAAATCACCCCCTCGCGGTGAGGGTTTGACCATTTCAATGCCTTGAAACCTCAGGGCATTGGGATTGGCATTGTGGCATTGCCTTACATGTTTAGCAACAGAGGTGTCTCTGTCATTTCTGACATCACCTAAATGTTTGCCTTCTGAATTCACGAGTGGTTTTACCCACGTATTGAATTCCGCATGTGCACATAATCAAATAGCTGAATACCGAGGTTTTGCAGTTAACGAATAATCGAATGTCAAAAGTTTTGCCCATATATTTACCACATATTAGCATTAACATCCTACAAGGTTTCCTAACTACCTTACCTTCCTTCCTGCCCATGCCCTTGAATTTATAGGCCAGTGTTTCCCAATGTTTCTATGAACAGTACATCCTAGCCAAAGTTATTTGAACTAAGTGGCCAAAACCTCTGCTGAACTGCTCCTGCTGATTATTTTATAGGATTTGGATATATTTTAGCAGTGAAGACAATGTGGAGTGGATATTCAAACAGCGTTGGATCAGGTATTATTTCTCACATTTTGTTGGCTCTCCATTCTCTGTACTGTCATCAGATGGGTCTCTATGGCTTTACTTTAACTTACTTTGACTTTGATGGGTTCTGTCAAGTTTGTACTACAGTCTGCATTAGGCTACTTTCACACTAGCGTTCGTCGGTCCGCTCGTGAGCTCCGTTTGAAGGGGCTCACGAGCAGACCCGAACGCAGCCGTCCAGCCCTGATGCAGTCTGAATGGAGCGGATCCGCTCAGACTGCATCAGTCTGGCGGCGTTCAGCCTCCGCTCCGCTCGCCTCCGCACGGACAGGCGGACAGCTGAACGCTGCTTGCAGCGTTCGGGTGTCCGCCTGGCCGTGCGGAGGCGTGCGGATCCGTCCAGACTTACAATGTAAGTCAATGGGGACGGATCCGTTTGAAGATGCCACAATATGGCTCAATCTTCAGGCGGATCCGTCCCCCATTGACTTTACATTGAAAGTCTGGACGGATCCGTACAAGGCTATTTTCACACTTAGCTTTTATATGCCAAATAATGCAGACGGATCCGTTCTGAACGGAGCCTCCGTCTGCATTATTATGATCGGATCCGTTCAGAACGGATCCGATCGAACGCTAGTGTGAAAGTAGCCTAATTCTGGCCATCAAAAATACCAGCAAGCTTGACAGAACCCCACACAACCAGAGTGAACATTGCCTAAGCTTGATCTAAAGAAAGAGAAGGAAATCAAATGCATTGCTTTTTCCCTAAAGTCCATCAAGACTACAGAGTGCTTAAATGTATTGTCCAGTTTATATATTTTTTTTTCCTGATACCCATTTAAGGCTACTTTCACACTTGCGGCAGGACGGATCCGACAGGCTGTTCACCATGTCGGATCCGTCCTGCGGCTATTTCGCCGTGCCTGCGGACCGCCGCTCCGTCCAGCACGGCGGTGCACGGAGAAAGCCGCCGGACTAAAAAGCCTGGCATGCAGTAATTTTAGTCCGGCGCCCTTTCTCTGTGCACCGCCGTGCTGCGCCAGAGCTCCTCCCCCGTCCCCATTATAGTCAATGGGGACGGAGCGGCGGTCCGCAGGCACGGCGAAATAGCCACAGGACGGATCTGACATGGTGAACAGCCTGTCGGATCCGTCCTGCCGCAAGTGTGAAAGTAGCCTAAGTTACCACTAGTTCAGCACCACCACTTCTCTGGTTGCTTCTGACTGCTGGGTTGTCAGGCTTTATGAAGATTTTATATGACTGATCCCATATTATACTCTTCAGTTTACATCACGCCAGAGGAACAACTGAGAAGACTGGCCTATTGTACAAAGCTTCTCCCTTCACCCCTCTACAAGATGCAGGTTAGAGAGCATGTTCCTAACTGTGCTGCCTTTTTGAGTTTTTTAAGTTATATCCATACAAGGATTGATGGATCGCCTTTTCCCGGGGTCAAGAAGGAACTTTTCCCCTGTGGCACAAATTGGCTGAATGTGTCCAGGGTTTTTTGCCGTCTTTTGGATCAACAGGTTTATGAATTGGGACTTAATTTATAATCACAGAAATAGTACTAATAATATAATATTAACAATACAGACCAATGCTAATATATTTCTTAGAGTAGCAATAGAGTAATATAATTATAAATAGTATAATATTGTTATAAACAGTTAATAATAGTATAGTAGTTATAAGGTTAGTGTAGGGACCCACTTGAAAGAGGTCGCCATGAAGTGGCAAGTGGGCTTATACATTTTGATGGAAATGTATACTAAGAAACTCATGTTCATAAATTTGGCTCAGTAGCAATAGATTATATATAACATGTAGATGTATGCTTCATGGCTTGTCTTCCACAGTTGTTAAATTTTAATAGATTTTGGAAATATTGATTCAGGATTCTAGGACCTTTTTAGTGGTGAAGAATTTCACCACTGTATCTTTCTTCTGGATTAACAGTTTTAGATTGACAGCCTAGAGACCTCACAGCTATTATAGTACAGGTCAAACTCGAAAAATTTGAATATGTGTGCAAATTTCATTTATTCAGT